>NC_030850.1:32626496-32983768 GCF_000208745.1 Theobroma cacao | reverse complement strand
ATATATATATTAATTATATATATATATATATATATATATATATATATTTAATACTTTCGCTTTCCCCCCAAAATCCCTTCTCGAATTCCCGAAGCCGGCCCTCCTTTTCCCCGTTCAGCATTCGTCCATTCCCAAATCCCCAAATCATCTCTGCCCTGTGTCTCCGCCTCTCAATCTCATAATACCGCTGAAATAGCCCTCAAATGCCATTGTCTCCATCACCAGTCGACAGTCGCCGACCACAAATCATCACTTCTTGATCTTGCGTGGTTCGATTTTGTTTCAGGTAAGCAATTCTTTACTTAAGTCATTTTTAGCTTAAGTTCGTAGTTTTAGTTATTGCTTATAGCTTTGATTCGATGTGCTTTCTTTCTCTCTAGGGTTTGTATTTTTGGCCATTCAAACTCTATCTAGCTTAACTGAAATGCCCTATTTTTGGTGCTGGTTCGGTGATTTTTGTTTGAGAATCGTTGGGGTTTAGTTGATTTGAATGTGCATTTCTCTTTTCTGGGTCGTTTGTTTGCAAAAGTTTGTAAGCCATAAAAAATTTGAATGATGAATCAACAGGGTTTAGCATGGTTTGTTTTAATCATTAATTAAACTATGATAAGAAAAACATTAATTAAACTAATGTAACAAGATCTAGCTATAAATAGGAAATGTGCATAGTAACTATTGGAACATAGTTCAAGACTTGTTGACATCAATGGTTGTCTTAATAATTGTATTTGGTATATGTGAAAATTTAAGTTCATTGAATTTTAAGTTACATAAAAGAAGGTATTTCTTTTTTTTTCATAAGGATTTTGAGCTATATGGAACAAGATAATTTCTATCCAATAAATCACATAAGTCTATTTTAAGATAAGAATTTGAGATCTTCAAAACCAATGAGTCTCAAGCTGTAACCAAAGGAATGTACTTATGACTGTCACCATTCTCTATCAAAAATTTGAATTTGAAACGTCTAAATTGAAAATTTCAAGTTCTAAATATTATAATGTACTTATTGGAGACTAATATTATCTAAACTAATACTATATACAGTTTGTTTTTGATTTTAGTCTCCACAATTTGGATGGATCACTTTTCAAAAAATTTATTTCAATGATTTGTAGTAAGCACTTTTTTAGTTGGGTGATTGAGTTGGACAATAATTCTACCCTTTTTTTTTTCCTTTACATTCTTTCTCTTATCAAAATCTACTTGGAGCAAGTTTAGCTTTTCTTTTCCCTGTCACTTTCCTTCTCATTTTTGAAAGATCTGACCATTAGTCAAAAATTATACTTTTAACAATATTTTACTGCAAAATGTTACTAATCCACTTTTTTTTAATAATTGAGTTTGAGCTTTTCTAATTTGTGATAACTATTTCATATAACAAATTCACATTACAACTAACTAAAAAGCACACAAAATCTCTTTGATATTTCCTCTATCCATTAAAGGTGAAATTCTCTTTAAATAAACAAGGCTAGTAGGTTACAGTCTTACAGATAAATATGGCAATGGAATTGGAAAGGAGGTACTAGATTATGTTTTTTCCCACCACCACAATTCGTCATATATTATTGACATTGTCTGTCTTTATTTGTAGCTAGTTATGAACTAATTAAAACTGTGTTACATGGACTTGGAATAGGGTATCAGACATGGGGAAATTATGTTTTTTTATAATTTTTACTTTAATTTTGAGGGGCAAAGTGTTGTGTGGGTATAAATAGTGAAACATTTAAGAAGTCTCGAACAAGGGTACATTAGGATAAAGTTAAGAGTCCATGTAAAATAGATTAAGTGTAATATTCTTTTTCTAATATTAACTTAGTGGATGTACCAGAGGAGGCTAACTGGTTCAACAAAAATTCGAAGGAGAGGAGACATCAAATTAGCTCTTGAGAATCCCATCAAACTCCCTCACTTTCTCCTTTTTTACATATTTTCCTTCTTTCTAGTTAATCCTTTAAGAAATCAAAGTAGATAAGCTGTATATTTAGTGACGGCAAAAGAAACCTTTAGTCCAGGGAAAATTATCATTTTGTGTATCCTCCATCAACTTAGATATGGAATTAAATCCACACAAACACAGATGGTCCTTGCTATTTTTTTAGCATACCATCTTAAGACTAACACCCAAAAGAGAGTTTAGACATTTCACTCCTCTTGCATCAGCCTCAAAATAAAGTGGAAAAAGATGTAAGCCAAGAAGAAAGAACTTAACAGTGAAATCAGAAATGAAAGAAGGTACTCTCTTTTTTCTTGTTCTTTTTTTTTTTGGGCTCTCTTGATCTTCTTCGTACTTGCACACAAGTGGTTTCTTTATCATCATCAATTATGCCTATTAAACCTAACCTATGTATATCTCTCTTTCTAGGGTGTGAGGGACTTTATTTCAATGATTTTTTTCTTTTTCTTTTTCTGTGTAGCTAGGAATCTTGTGACTGAAATTAATGAAATTTTTTGGGTCTATTTAACTAGGGCCACAGTTAGCCCATGTCTAATGTAAGCCTGGCCTAAACTTTTGGGCCTTCCCAAGATAAGTCATGACCCAAAATATTTAAGGGTGTTAGATCTGGAGTTTGTCCAGTCTGATTGTTTCCAAATGAATGAATTTCATTTTCTGTCTTTCTGATCAAGTGTCACCTTCGACTTTGCCATTGCAAATTTGCAGTCGAAGTCCAGCCTTTTTCACTGTCAAATCTTCTCTGGTGAAAAAAAATCCCTAAACAAAAATTGAACTTTCTTTCTTGTTCAGGGTTAATGGAATATCGATGTGTCCAATGCGGGTTTCAGGTCAAAACCCTGTTTGTTCAATACTCACCAGGAAACATTCGATTGATGAAATGTGTAAGCTTAACCATTATTTCTCTTAATTTCTAAAATCATGGTTTTTTTCATTTACTCCTTTAACTTATGGATTTGAATTTTTTTTAATAGGAGAAATGTAAAGCAGTTGCCGACGAGTATATCGAATGTGAGCTCATGGTAAAGCCCTTCTAATAGCTTAAAAAAAAACTGACTATTTTAGCATTTTTCTCAAATACCATTTTGATTTTTCAAGTTAGGTTATTACTGTTTCTTTTTTAAAATTTTGGGTTAATGATTTTTTTTTTCAATTGGTGTAGATTGTTTTGATTGATTTAATCTTGCACAAGCCAAAAGCATATAGGCATCTACTTTACAATGTACTCAACCAACAAAGTACCCATTTTCAGGTACAATTACAATGTTTGGTTTTTCATTGTTATTCAGTTTATATTTGTTTGGTTAATTGATTAATCATTAAAACAGGAATTTGGTGGTTGTTTAATTACTGAGAATCATGGGTGCGTGCTGACTCTTACATAGAATTGGCTATTTTGAAAACTTTGCAGGGTCTATTGTGGAAGCTATTATTTGGTTTTCTTGTTCTGGATGCTTGTATCCATTTTAAGTATACTTTAAAACTGTTCAAAAATTCTTTGAATTCTTCATATTATATGTATTGGGTGCCTTATCAATCCAAGATAGAAGTTTGCTTGTCAGACATGATGAAGAATGGGGCATGTCCATGAGCATTTCTTCATATTTTTGGATATATCGAAAGGTTTGTTCCTCTTATGCAAGTGCTAAAAGATTTTAGATTCTTGATTCTAATGCGTTTCGTTTGTATACAGTTTTGATTGATGCCTTTGCTAATGCCAATTGTAGATATTGGTGGACGTATTTCTTGGAAACTTTATGTTTCTATGTTGTTTTCTTCTTGCAATCAGGAAACTTCTGAAGACATCAGCTCAATTCTTTAGGTATGTATTTGCATTTCTCTTAGTTGGGTACTTATGTTTGATTTCTCTCTGGCTAGTGAACTTTGAAATGTGGTTTATTGGTAATAGCCACAGTGTTATAGATAGGAAGTCAGTATTTGTTGGTAGGGTAGTCAGGAGACATGCCCTTGGTTTAGATCTACCAGATGGCAGAAGCAAAAGAAGTCGTGGAAGGGAGAGGGGAGGATGGGGGATAGCATGAAAAAAATTTTAAGCTGTGAAAATTTCCAAATTGGGAACTCAGAGGTAGCACTAGGAAAAGACTAGAGACAGTTGGCTACAATGTAATTGTAACTTCTAGATCTTTTGGGAGGTATGAACAAAGTTGATGAGGCATCATAGAAATTAGGATTGTTTCAAAACTATTTATAGTGTTACTGGATAATTGAATAAGGTAGTACCACTGGCTTAACTATTTATTAAATTCTTGGTCTGATGTATTCTTTGTTTATCATAGCAGTTAATTTACCTCTTGTTTCTAACCTTCACAGGCTCGGCAAACTTTGGCTTGCAGTTCTAATTTCAAGCTACTTCAAGATTTTACTTGTTGCTATGATGGTTTGCTTTCTAATGCTAAGATCTTATTTGTATAAAATATGTTGCTGGCTTCTTCATTTTCTCCTTGACTTTTTTTCTTCTATCTTTCCACTTGTAATCCAAGATTATCCATCTAACTTCCGTTTTGCATTCTGCAGGTCTGGGAATTTCCACCTTCAGTGATTTACATCATTGATTTATTAGTTTTATCATCTAATACAGTGGCACTAAAAGGTCAGATAATCAATACTTCACAGTTTTTCACATGACAAATAATAAGCATCTGTATTTTGTATTGTCTTCAAAGCGGTGATTGTTGGGTGCCAACTGCATGAGCCTTGAAATGTGGTAAAGTAGGATCTTTGCTTGCTCTTGAATGTGGCAGTTGTTAGTAATCAAGGTCAGTAGGGGTCGATGAATATACCCTTGAAACTTTCAAAAAAAAAAAAGATGAATATACCCTTGTAGATAAGATAATTTACCATAACTTACCCAAGTGGGAGGGAGTTGTGGGGGAGAGGCATGATGAGATTGAGGATTCCATCCATGCAAAAGATTACCATTTGTGTTGTACATCGCAATAATTTTATTATTTTTGCAGTACTTTGATATGTAAAATCTCAAATGTTATTACCCAAAAAAGAAAAAAGATGTCCAATGTGTTCTTGAATTAGCTAATTTGCTGCTTGAACTTAAAAATGTTTTCCTGTAAGATCTCAAAAAAGATCTCATTGATAGCTGAATTGTCAACTTCATCCCTGTTGGCAGATACTGATGAATTGTTTCTTTGTGAACTAGTGATAACCGAGTCAGATATGAATCCATGTGTAGGGGCCTGCTTCATTGCGCATGCTGTAAAATTTTGTACAACTCAGGCTTTTTAGTTAAGATCATTGAGATATTCTATCATTTGTTTTTTGTTTGAATATCCGTACTGTATTCAAACTAAAAATAATTCTTTTATTCTTCCCTTTCTCCTGTAATTTTGTATTCTTTCATTAACTGTAAAGGCACTATGTGGTCGATGAATGAATGTAAACATCACAAGTGTTCAATATCTTGGGCTCGAATTCTAATATTGTTCAAGGCCCATAAAAAGCGACCAGTCCCACATAGCCATATAAACGAGTTACAGTTATTCCTCCTGCAAGTAGTAGTGTTTGATTTGGGCTTGTGGTGCCTCATCGACTTAAGCATGTTTCCCTTGCGATTATGTTCTACTCTTCTACTGGTCATGACTTGTGCACAAAGGCAAAACTTCATAACCCCATTGGGAAAAAGATGCAAAAACCGAATCTATAAAGCAACTAACAAAGATTGGTGCCATGTTAGAGCAAATCCTTGGAGACTGATCCTATTAAGGTTAGGCAACGATTGATTGCAAAATTTCACGGCATATTAAATTACTTAAAAGTAAATGACATTTTTTTATTTTTATAAAAAAATAAATAGTAAAAGTATTAACTAAGTGGAGTGATAATTAAACATAGCTGCAAGCATAGGCAGTGATACGGTTTGGGTGCTAATCATCCCAAGGTGAAGAGTTTGATCCCTTACACCATTAATTGGACCAAAATTAAAGATGGATGACACAAATAACTCACAAAAATACCCTCTGTTTACATTAGCTATAACAATAAAAATAACAAAGTAGTAATAATTTTCCATGGCATTGTTCACCACCCCTCTCATACTACATAGATATCCATCTTCTCCATTATGGTCCTGGACTTATTTTGTAGCTTACATTGCCCAATCCCCCTTGCTTCAGCACTAAGCTTTCTTTGATCTCTGTAATTTCTCCTATTAATTGTAAATGTAGGGAACGCTTCCATTATATTGGAAGGCTCCTATATTGTAAGTGTCAACTTGTGCTTGATGGGTATTAAAAGAGTTGTTCTATTCCTGAGATGGAGCCGCTTCAATATCTTCCCCTCTGTTTAAGCGCTCAGATTCGATGCGTAGTCTTTTCCTAGACGACTCCATTGGGCAGGGATCATACAGTGGTTCCATTGTGCTTACGGAGGAAAAGTTGAATGACTCGGCTAGGTTCTGTTGTTTGCTTCCCAAGACTTCATCAGTAGTGAAGCAATTCTTATTCCAAAACTCATCATCCTGTTCATTGGCGCTGAACTCGTAATATTCAACCCCTTCTGGCGCGTGTGATAATTCAGCCATGAATAACCCTTCTCGTAAAAACTTATCAAACTCTGAATGTTCCTGAATCATAAATAAAGACAGATTAGCTCTTGATCTATTTATCATCACATGCAAAAGTAATTAGTAGTTGAAAATCTTCGCTTACCATCGGAACGGAACTCTCTGCAACATGGTTTTCGAAAGCCAAGCTAGAGCTCTCATTCTCAGCAAGTAAAGTAGCTTGTTGATTGCCTCCGCCTATTGAAGTGGTTTGATCATTAGGGATGAAAATCGAGCTCTGTGAGGAATTATCATGTTCACTGTTCCTACCAGAATTTAGGGTCTCAACACAGTCATTAAGAGCTATTGGCTTTTGGTTTACTAGCCCACCAAAGTCTTCCTGGTTCTGAATCATAACCCAAAAAAAAAAGAAAAAGGAAAAGTGGTTTCAGATATGATTATCATCATCCACATGGATACATTGTTAGAAAAAAATATTTCCAACGATCTTACGTTTGGGATATCATCATCTGCAACATGGTCTGGGAAGTTAGAAGGTAGCTTAGGGCCTTCATTCTCATCAACAAAGAAAGGTTGGTTGCTTCTTTGTTCAGTGTTGATCTCATCATTATTAATAAGGGAATCCACAAATTCATCATCATCCTGTTCATTTGTGGTAAATGTCGTTTGATTCCCACTATATTCATTAAATGCTTCCGACTCTGTTAATGGCTCATTAGAGTTTAGCTGGTCCTGAATCATAGACAAATTAACGATCGTTTTGGATATGTTCATCATTATTATTAACATTAGAGAAATGGTTTAAACAAGTTTCGTGGTAGGCATCTAACCTTTGGAATTGCATTGTTTGTAGCTTGATTTTCTAAATTTGGAGGCAAAGAGTGACTCGATTGGCCTTCTTCACCTCTTGAAACATCTACCTTACCATATTTTTTCTTCAGTCTACAAAGAGCTATACTTTTCTACAGAAAATTAGATGAAGAAAAAAAAAAAGTGTGTTACACCCATCAAAAAATTGGACGAAGTAGTACAGGTAATGAAAAACAAAACAAAGGGACTGAAAAAACTAAAAAGAAAAAGAAAAAAGCAATATGATCCATCCATGGTGGCTAGGGTAGCATATAAGAACATACTTGGTTTGGAAGATTAAGAGGGATTTCGAACTCATGTATGACCCATTGGGTCTTATTTTCGTTCTTCTTTTCATCACTAACACGACCTCGGTAGAATACCAGAGTTTGCCTGCTTCCTCTGATTTCTTGTCCATTATATGTTGTTAATATCTCACGAGGTGTCCCCGTTGGTTTCCAGTATCCTTCCCTGGTAACCCTGTTTTTCCTTGTACTATTGCGGTACTTGTATTTCGGTGAGCAGAAGAAATACCAAAGGTTATCTCCGGCCTCTAACTCCGAACGCCCTGCAACAGACAAAGAAAACCCAAGAGAGAAAAACGGAAATTACAAGTGGGCATCAGGAACTGCAACAACATGCAACAAGTGCTTTACCAGGCAATTCCCAAGGTTGGAACTCGCAGATGTCTTCTAGTTGGGTTATTACTGGAACAAGGAAATCACCAACTTGGACAATCGAATCACGGTCGAGTACTCTTTTGTCCCATAGATGTTCGATGGCTTCTGCGTCTGTTGGGTGGAATCTGAACCCCTTTACGTAGTTCATTTCAAATCCAGAGTTCCAAAATAGCTAGCTAGAAGAAGAAACAAGAGAAACCAAATTGAAAGCAGATATTTGGTGGAAATACTCTGTCCCTCCTCTTATATGTAGCAGTCTTTGCTAGCACTAGCAGATAACAGTGAGTCAATACTCCTCCAGTACTATGGTTACTTGGGGCAAAAGAACGCACCTTGACCCCACTGAACCGTGTCTACATTTTCCAATTTCCTATCTTTAAACCTGTCTAAGGATCATGAATGAGATATTTGGAGCTTTGATATCTGCCATACTAATTAAATACGTGGCAAATTCTGTGTGCATGCATAACCAAAGTGATCAAGTGAGGAACGAATATTTGCGACATTTATCATACTTTGCTTGGTATTTTATTTACATGGGATTTTAGGGAAATTGCTTTCCATGTTCTAGCCGACCCCACCAGCCCTGCCATTCTTCTTGATCCTTCCTATTTCACTGTTCTCGACCAGTCACCATTTGGTCGTCCTTGTCGTAAGTTTGTTATGTTCCGCACTAACTATGGCCGATACCTTTATTCCCACCCGTGATGATTTCATCAATCCTTTGGAAATGAGTTTCATTTTGGATTCCAGAATCTTCGATAGAATCGTGATTGAAATTATTTGGTCTAGAATCTTCCGTGACAAGCATCCTATTTGTTGATAACCATAAGAGCAAGCTCGTGCCATGGTTCCACCCTTATGTTTAAACAATATTTACAACTTAAAGGCCAAGTTGTCTACAATCACTCTAAAGAGTAGGGCAAATTTGGGCATAGTTTTAACTCTATAATCACTCTAAAGAAAGACACAACAATGACTACATCGAACCTGAGTTGTCACATTTTCGCAGTGTTTAATATCTAAGATATAAGTTTGCTTAACTTATTTGATTGAGTTTAGAGTGTAAGCTTGACTTCAATACAAAGACTATAGCCTGGCAAAATTGACTACACCAGGGCGCTCCTATGTTTCCTTGAGAACAATTGATAACTGATTAAGCCAACAAGGGAATCTCTTGTGGAGGAAGCAGGGTATGCTCTGTTTGTCTATAAACAAGAGACTGAATGTCTTGCGGCCTTTGCAGTAAGTTATTAATTGATTGAACAATTTAAGGCATTAAGAATAATTTTTTCTATAAAAGAGAAAGAAAGAATATTTTGTATGCAGGTATTTTTCAATCCTGGATATAGATGTTGATGCATTAGTTAAATTTAAATAAACAGCCCTGCATCCCAAATACTAAGTGGGATGCTTTAACTTTTGGAAATTACATAAATTAGTGTGGTGACACGTATTAGAATTTTGGATAATACAAATAAAGTTCATTTTTCACTTCTTAAACCTTAAATACAAGAAGAAAATAGCCTGTCCCAGAAACTTCAACCAGCAAGATTGGGTGGAAGAACCAAATCTTTAATACGCAGCTTCCCTTTTGAAGTGATTTGATACAGGCACCAAGAACAAGATTCAAGTTAGAGCAACAGCCAACAAAACTGCAGTTACATCATAAAAATATCTTATTTATTTCTTGCTTTAATACATGCATAACAGAATTTGGGACTCCAATCTGCTATCCTTGCATTAATTGCAAGGGCAGAGTACCGACAGAATACAAAGATGCATCAAGGTGATGCCTAAGTAATAGTAGCAAATATAAATCATGCAGATAATGAACATAAATTCATTGTTAAGACTCAAGACAGACCCTTAAAGTAATACAAGTACATGGAGAAGGTAGCCCTATCAGCAATGTGAAGAAAAGGATATGCCTAGATAACACATGCCGTCAACGTGTTGGAACCAGTTAGTGATTTGTCATGATAAAAATGCGGATATTGGGTGTGAGAACAGCATAGGGATATTTTTTTCTTTCATTATCAACTCCGAGGACCAATTGCTGCTATAGAAATCAATTCATAAATGACAGCTATAAACAATATTATGCCTAGAAGTTCATTGACAAAATACACTAACGGTGTATGGTTTAATGAAGGTTTATCTAGGTATATGAAGAAACCTCTTTCATCACTTTCAGCTGACTCACTCCAGTGCATCTGCAAGCTTTCTTTTTTATTGGTTTCTTTTGCCTTTTTAAACTTCATGTTAGATTCCATAACAGCATTTTCCATTTGGGGCAGATTATCAGCAGGGACATGCTGTTTTACATCTCTAGCCTGCAAAGGGAATGAAGCTAGTAGTTAAGAGCAAGTGACATAAACCTGAGCATTGAATTGAAGAACATCTTTCCTCAATGTAGGTGAATCATCATATTTCAATTAATGCAGGTCGATTCTCACACCTTGTCTAGGGAGACTGTTTTCACAGAAAACTTTCCCTGCTTAGTGATTCTTATTGGATCATCTTCTTGCTCAATTAAATTTTGAGACCTCTCTTGATATTGAGGATTGTCGAATCTTGCATAAGAATAATCTACACTTTCTGCTAAAGCAACATGAAAAATGCAATGCAGATCAACAGCTGAGTCACCAGAAGGGGCATCCATTTCTCTGGATTCATTATGGATAGATAACATCCTTTCCCTTCCATGGGGATCATGCTCTACAGAAGTTAAAGTTTCATTTGGTGCATTAACCATTGCCATTGCTTGGAATTTTTTTGAACCAGAATGTTCATCAAGCATGCTTGAAGCACTCACTACCTGCTCATACTGTTGACATAAATAAATGAATAATTAAGCATCCGAAATGAAAAAGTACAGAGCAATGTAGAAGTTTTGAAAGGTTAAGGGGCCAAGAATGCAGCAAAGCATTTCCAGGGCCTTACTGAAATTCTTTTAACCCATGTTAGAGCCAGAAAAACATAGTTTAATCCACAAAATAACATCAATAGGATCATTATAACAGTTTGAGATATAAATCATTCTCACTCATACCATGTTTTCAGTAAGAGGAAAAAGAAGATTTAATAAAAAGAGAAATAGTTCCCTTTCGCTCCTTTTCTTTCCACCTTTCTTCATCCTTTCCTTTCTGTTCCACCAAACAAAGTGTCAGGTTGTTACAGTGCACCCCTTGATGTTCTTTTATATAATCACCTTTGTAGTTCATTTGCGAAATAGGTATGCATTTTCATTTTTGGTTAAGCTGGGCAACCAAATTCTATCCATAGAACAATATCACCAGAGCAACATAACAATGAGACGGACTGCACATCTTGTTTGCATAGGATAATACTCTAATGATATTTTTCTATTAATCAACTTATATCCATGAGCTATCTAAGGAATAATTTTTTACCGTTGTTTGACATTCTTCATTTTCAATGGCCCCGCATAGTCCGCCATTTTCAAAGCGTGACCTTTTTCTAGAGCACTCCCCAGGGCAGGTCATACTCATGCAGCCCTCATTTTCATCAGGATAAACTTCGTCACTATCGACCAAATATTTAATCCAGGAGTCATCGCTCTGTTCATTGGAGTTAGATAGGTGTTGAACCCCACAATGGCCACCACTAAACTCGTACAAATATGCTGAATCCATACAAGATGGCACATGCTCCTCACGCATCATTGGTTGTGGTGAAGGAGACAAGTTGTTGTCAGCCTCATCCCTGCCATCAGGTTCTTCCAATGTGGCTAGCATCACATCAGGGTCGAACATGGCTGAGTTCTGAATCATACAGAAACACAAATAGTTATGGATATTTCTCAGTCCAAAGAGATTGAATTGACAATTTTGCACAAGGCTTCTTACTTCAGGAATCCCATCATCTGCGACCTGACTTGGCTCACAAACTTCACTCCTTGAAGTATCGGCCTTTTCATCTTCTTTATTCTTCAATTTACAGAGAAAAATGCCCTCCTGCGCGGGTGGAAGTATAGTCAAGTTTCAGTCTTAAATTTTAAATCGGAAAAATGAAGAAATTGTTATTTTATTCAAGCTCTACGATTAGAAAAGCTGAACAGACATCACACATCAAACTTACTCTTAGGGACTTACCATTTTCATCTAATCACCTCAATAACCACTGTAAATGACTTAGAGCACTGATCAACTTGTTGATATATAACAAGTTTGCAATTCGATTGAACCACCTCACCAACCAACTAACGAAAATTACTAACGAAATTCCACAAAGATAAGACAGACACCACTTGTTTAAGTTCAAATTTGGGAACAAGCAATTAACTTCTCAAGACTTACTCCTACAAGTAGAGTTATTTTCCCCATTCAATATCAAGAAAGATACTAAAAAGGGAAATAAACTTGAATTCAAATATCAGTCACCTATAATGAAAAAATATAAGCAAGCTAAAGCTAAGACCTATAATATAATTGTAGAAACAAGATAAAACAAAAGAACATACTTTGTTGTCGAGAACAGTTGAAGTGAAAATGTACTCGTGCATGACCCAAGGCGTCCATTTTGCATTTGGACCACGACCCTGAAAAAAAACCAAAGTTTTCTTTATAGCACTCCCTCTCTTTCCCTTTACATCACGAGCCTTTCCCGTTACTTTCCAGAACCCATTGTCGGTAGTCCTCTTGACCCGTTTGTTGTCCTTTCGTCGGGAAAAGAAATACCAAACTTGATCAGCTGACTTTATCTTAGAAAGACCTTCAAAAACAAAACCCCGGGATCAATAACATTTTTAAAGTTTCAAACTGGAATACGTAAACAATAAACTTGGAATTCTTACGGGGTAGTTCCCAGGGATCTGTCCTGCAAAGGCCGTCGACCTCTTTTATAGCTTGGACAAGAGAATCACGGTCGAGAATTTTGTTCCATAGATAATGATCTACGAGTTCTTTGTCAGTTGGGTGGAATCTGTATCCCACTATGTCGCTGTTGCTACTGATGCTTCCCATCTCACTGGATAACGAGAAACAAACGAAAGAATGATGAGATCAAGACGAAGAAAGGCGATGATGAAAGAAAGGAGACAGCGAGTGAAAAGATGGTTTCAGATTTTTAAAATGACATTAGAGATGCCATGATCGTAGACAGAACACTGAACTCCATTTGCCTTACTCGAGAAGTTTAATGGAAAGAACAAAAAGATTCTTGGTAGGTCCCGCATACCGTGTTTTACAGGAATGTTCAAAGAGCTTATTGGTCACGACTCTGCTGCCACGCTGGCAATTTTGATCATCGGATTCAAAGCTTTATCGGAATTGGGATTCTCACCGATCAACGTTCCAAGTTTGTGGTGCATGCAATCCAATCCATGGAATTGGAATGACCAAGTTGCTACATTTCTAAGTAGATTTTGTAAAGAGCAATTTTCTCAAACAATAAAACGTGAAGTTATATTATTTAATTTATTTTACTTAGTTATCACAAACGAATTAAGTTAATATGGTTTTAACAAAGTGATAATATTATAATCCATAAGAATATCTAATAAAATGAGTTAAGTTTCAACATTAAATATGGATTTTAAGACTGTAGGTTTGAGTTTAAATCTTATAATAATAATGGGTAGGACTAAGATTTACCATATAAAAAAAAATTAGTCTTCTTTCTTATCCACAAGATCTCGATGTAGAATTACAAAGAAAAAGGAGAGAGAGATGCAAGTACACTAAATACTAATAATTAATCTGATCAATATTGATTTTGTTGTCAATTCATGAATCAAAAATCGGGTACAATTTGAATGTATTCCAAATTTCAACTATAGAGAATTTCAGGTTAAGATTAAATTATTTATACGAAAAGTATATCAATTAGTGTAAGAGCAAATCTTAGTTTGAATATATGATCTGATTAAACATTATTTTATGTGGTTTGCCATAAATTATGCCATGTTTAAGTTGGGATCTTTAGCCATTTGAAAATTTAATTTTGTGCCGCTAATGTTATTAATAAATAAATGGCTTTTGTTTCTCTTAATACAAGAATTAAATCAATATATAGATTGTAACTTAATCTAGCTTGTAGCGAGGGAATTCAGCACTTAAAATTTTGAGTCAAAATTAAATTTTAATTCTTGAATCATTTAAATAGAGATGAATCATAAGTTTTTTTGTAATTGGAGGGAGAGGAATTCAAACTCTAATCAATAAATCAAATATTCAAATACAATGAATCATGAGTTTTGATTACATAAAATTAAATTTATAAGAATAAATATTGACAAAAACTAAAATAAATTATGAATGAGTATGAAACTTGAAAATTTAGATTATTGATGTCAATCTATGTTGTTTTGATTAATTTTAGTGAATGGGTTTCACAAGACAAAGTCTTAATGGAGTTTTGGAACGGTCAATTGCATTAAATAATACTTGGAAACCCATGAACTACAAAGAAATTGACATGATAGACCCGTACGTGTCAAATTAGGTCGAGTTGAGTTTGACTCGACCAAGTTAAAGGTTTAAACTGGGTGGAACACGCGTCGAGACAAGGCCCACACATAAAGACGAAGCGTGAAGTACGTATAGTCCACTCAAGCCATAGTTTTGGCCAATTTTTCGACGGTTCTCTTCCATTCGCCATGGGTCACCTTTTATGCTATTTTTTGTGAATTTTTATTGCATGTTTGGTATTTATTTATTTTATGTGTATTTAATTAATTATTGTAAATATTTTTTGTAAGATATTTTTAAATTGCATATAAAAGAAAAATAATATACATATTTTTTAGTTGAATGATAGCATGCACTCTTTTTAGATATTTGTGTATTTTATATACTATTGGAATAAAGTTAGAGTATAAATTGATAATTATAACCATCTAATGTAATATTTTTCAATTTTTCAATGCAACAAATTTATTTAGTGACATGAATGAAGGTATAATGACTCAATATCTCATAAGGTTATATCACATGTGTAGGTATGATTTTAGAATATAATGCCCCATGCTTATTAAGTTTATAATAAAATAAATAAAATCATACCATAAAGTTTGTATGAGTAACATAAAGCAATATCTTGTTATTTGGGAAGATTAATTTATGCTAGTTAATTTGTAGTCACCAAAATGACCAATCAACTAGTGTTGTGGAATTATTATTTTTGTCTATTTTAAGAATGTTTCTAGTTTTGGTGTGCATTTATTCACCTAAAGAAGGTGTTTTTTATATTAAAATTAGAGAGTAGCACATAAAAGCATGTGTGTGGCAATTGGTTAGCTCTAGTAGGTTATTCCTCTAAATGTGATAAGTTATAAAGTTTGTTATATTCTCATTACGGTTTTCATGAAAAAAGTTCTTAATTACGAGTGTTATACATTCAACCTAATGGTGTTTAAGTGATGATATACTTGGACCTTTTGGATATGTTTATTATGGTTTTAGAGTATTTTAATTATCTTATTTATTCTAATAAAATTGCATTGTTTAAAATTTTAGTTACCTTTTCTATTAATAACAATATGATCATCATAGAGATTTTGACTAGATCAAATTTTAAGAATTGAAAAAGAGATGTAGAGTTTGCCATTCAAATAACAGATATAGACTTAGCAATGAATGTGGATAGACCTAGAGAGCCTACTGTTGAAAGTTCTAAAGAACATAAAAACGCTTTTGAAATATGGGAAAAATCCAATAAGTTATGTTTTCTTGTTATTAAGAGGTCTATTCCTGAACATCTACTAAGTGGACTTCTTGATATAACTAATGCAAAAGAGTTTTTAGTAGCAATGGCTCAACGATATAAAATGTCGTCAAATGCTGAAATTGGTACTCTTCTTGAAAGACTTTTTTCGATGAAATATGACGAGATATGAGGAATTAGAGAATACATCATCAAAATGGTCCATTATCAAACCAAACTAAGAGCGCTTGATATTATTATTCCTAATACTTGTATTGTTCACCAAATCTTGGACACCCTTGCTTTTGAATTTGGGTATGTAGTCACTGCTTGTAACTCACAAGATAAGACATGAAGTATTAATGATCTTATTATGGAGGAAGATAAAGATTAAAATTGAAAAGATCAACAACGTTTTTCTTGTTACCAAAACTCATCATAAAAAAGTTGAAAAAACTTAATCCTAATGCTCATAAACAACTTCCGGATACAAAGATAGAACATAGTCAATCTGTCAATGTGAGGGGTCTTAAAGTTGTCATCAAAAAGGAACTTAAGTGCTTCTTTTGCAAGAAAAACGGACATAAGAAACAAGATTATTTTAAATACAAGGCTTGGCTAGAGGAGCCTAAACGTGAAGGTAACTCCTTGACTCTTGTTGTATATGAATCCAATTTAATTTAGGCCCCATCCAATTCTTGGCGACTAGACACTGGTGTAACTCCTTCACTCTTGTTGTTTATGAATCCAATTTAATTGAGGCCCCATCCAATTCTTGGCGACTAAACAATGGTGTAACTAATTATGTTGCTTTTACCTTACGGGGTCATAAGTAAGCAAAAGTCAAATAAGGATGAGTCCAAAGTCACAATTGACAACAATACAGAAATAAAAATAAAATTTATAAGATTAAATTTAAGTATCGGATATACACTTTTATTGGAAAACACTTTCTATGTATTGTTATTTAGTCAAAATTTAGTTTTAATTTCTATACTTAAAGAGAAAATTGCAAAGAAAATATTGTTAGATTTTCTCAAACTATAAAATGTGGATTTATATTATTTAATATATTTTTTCTATTTATATAAAACAAATTAAACTTATTTGATCTTGATAAAGTAACAATATTACAGGCCATAATAGCATCTAATAAAGTAAGTTAAGCTTCAATATCATATGTGAACTTAAAAAGTGTCCAAGAAAGGGTATGTCTTCCCTATGTCGACAGTAACATTAAAATCTCATCTTCTCGAGTTAATTATAAATTGTTTATACAAAGTATATAAAAAATCTCACAGGATTTGAGCCAGAAGATGACCAAAATTAAGTTATTGAGCATAGATGATTAATATAATTTTTTTTTCAGTAGATAATGATTAATTTAAGTGTTAGTTTTATAACAGTAATGTTTAATGCTATGATATTGGAAACCATGAATAGTATAGTCCATAGTGCCCTGCCCAAATTTCATTTTCTGTACTGAAGCAAAGATAAAACTAGTGTAATTTACATTCAAAACTCTCACAAGTTATAATATCATAATTTACAAAACCAGTTCAAATCCAAGTAGCAACCATTTCATCTGAAACTCTTTCTTTAATTCCTACTAGAGACCCCCCAAAATTACAAAAAGGGGTGTTTCTTTCTGCATGGGCGGCATTACTTATCCCAGCCAAATCCCTCACAATTCGTGCGTAACCTTTTTCTGGATGGATTTATGGGATAGGGTGATTCCATCATGCCTGCAATGGGCAAGCTACAGCCACCATTTGTAGCAGTTGGATTTTTCTCTTCATTGGTGCATGATTGATTGTCTGAACCATTGGGTATATTTAGATAATTTCCAATATCTGCAAGTGAAACCCAATCATCAAACCCTTGCCCAATACTGTTTCCTTGGACCTGAATCACAAAACAAGGTTAAGCAGTATTAGTTTTTGGCATGTTTATCAATATTGTCCCCTCATCTACGAACAATTTAAAGAATTTCTTAGAAAGCAATTTACCTCTGGAAGCGCATCTAATTCTGCAAACAGTTCATCCGTTGATGCTCCACCCAAATTTGATAAGTCCTAAATCATGGAGAGGAACAATCATCGACTCTAGATAAATGCTTTTAATTGCCACATTGTATAAATAATTAGTAAAAAAATTTCTGATAAGCCGTATCTTACCATTTGACCTGATTCTGCAACAATAGGATTTTGGATGGTAGAAGGCATGGTAGATCCATCATTCTCGACAACTAATTTATGTTGATTGCTTGTTTCATCAGCAGGAACTAAATTCCCAAAATTGTTGTCTTGTTCATTGGTGCTAGATTGATCTTGAGGTACCTCTTGTTGGATTGGTGCCTCATCACTAGGTTTTAGTTGGTCCTGAATCATACAAAAGTAAATATGAGTTTTTTATCAGAAGTAATCAACATGAACAAACAATTACTTGGACACTTTGCCATAAGAAACTTACATTTGGAATTGCATTCTCTGCAACGTGGTTTCCAAAATTGAAAGTCAAATTGGAGCCTTCGTTCGTAGGAACATCACCTACAAGATATGAATCCCACAACTCTGTAGATTGATATTCTAGCCCGTCAGGGTAATTAAATGATTCCAGCTGTGCTAATAACTCATTAGGGTCTGATTGGTCCTGTTTCATATATAGACAAATCAGGAGAGCTTTAGGTGCATATGTTCATCATCATGACTTTGGAAAATGCAGCAGTAATATAAAGGGAAACTACCGTAAAGCAGCTGGCGGCCTCTGCCGGGATTGCATTATTCGCAATATAATTTCCCAAGTTAGGAGGCAAATCGTGACTGGATTGACCTTCTTCAATGCATGGAACCTCAGCCTTCCCATACTTCTTCTTCAATTTACAGAGAATGAAAGTTGTCTACGCAAATGAAAGAACATAGCAATCTAAGTACCTTCAATGTAAGTTGAAAAAACAAGAAGAGAGAACTATCAAAAGTACTAGGTATTATGCTATCAAACTTCGAAAACCATTTAGAGACATTTCCCTTAAATCACATTTCGTAACCATTTTGAATAGCTGTTGAATTTATATCTGAAAATTATAGAAATGAAGTTTGCAGTTCACTAAACCAGAAAAGCAAAATGAGTTATGCAATCAATTCCATCAAATATATTGAGAATACAGTTGTAGCAAGTAGTGATTAAGCAGCATGTATAGAAAGAACATACTTGGTTAGGAAGAGTAGCAGTGAGCTCGTATTCATGAATGATCCAACCGGTCTTGTTTTTGTTGTCGTCACTAACACGCCCTTTATAAAAAACCAAAGTCCTTTTCTCGCCAATCTCGGTCTCGAGGTCCCTAGCCATTACCTTACGAGGGTTGCCAGTTCGTTTCCAGTATCCTTCGTTGGTTGTCCTCTTGATCCTTGTACTATTTCGGTACTTGTAATTTGGCCGGTAAAAGAAATACCAAACCTGATCACCTGAGTGTATATTCGAATGTCCTACATACCAAACGCATAGACACAAACAACATTATGGAATTGTACAAAATTAAGGGTGTCTGAAACTACTAAGACAACATGATCTAACATAAATTATGGATTACCAGGTAATTCCCAAGGCTCTAATCCGCATATGTCTTCCACTTCAGCAATAGCTTGGACCAGAGCTTCACGGCCGAGATTTTTGTTCTTTAGATAGTAATGGAGGAGCTCGAAATCCGTTGGGTGGAATCTGTACCCCGTTATGCTGAGTATTTTCTTCCACAAGTAGTAACCAACCGCAACCCAGAAGAGGTAATAGCAATAGTAATTGCTAAATCGTTCTTCATTGGTAATTGGCTGAATTATTTGGTATCCCTTTCTGTTCCTCATTTTCACCCAATTTTTAGAAGAAACGAGAGAGAAAAGGAGAACGATGAAACAAGAGAAACAAATTGAGAGTGAGCTTTGGAAAACTTAGTTGTATTTGCAGGAAGAGGAAGTGAACTATGGACTGGCTTTTATGTACTAGCAGTCTAGCAGAGCAGTAAGAAGTGAGAGCTCCTCCGAAACAACGTTACTTGTGGCAAAAGATTCCAAGTGGATGGACCCCACGAAACCGCGTTTTGCATTTTTCCAATTTCAGGACAGAGGGCGAAGGAGCTTGGAGTGATGCTATAGGCTTAGATCATTGCTCCAACGTGGCAAGCCCTTTGTGCATCCATGGAAAGGATAAAAGAGTCAGCAACACTGTACCGTACAAAATGGAGAGGAAGGATCGAGATTTTTTTGAACAAACTTTGTATTTTAGATGTTCTTTTTCTAATGTTTCTCTACTCAAATATAATGTTTGTGACGTTGTTTCTCGCCATGACCAAATGCAAGAGCCGACCCCACAACCCCCTTCTTTCTGCTCTGATCTCTCTTTTTCACCATCACCATCCAATCACTTTCTCTGCTGTTGCTTGGTTCGTCCTTTATAGTATATAAGAAATTCGTTTTAGACATTCTAGAATGTTCCATGCCATGCTGTCTACATTCTTCCATTGGCAGCATGGCATGCCAGTACTTCAATATGTTTTGAGAGAAAGGGCTTGTGGCAGAGTTTTAATCTCTTTTTTATAAAATATTTGAAATTTCATCCCCACCCATTCATTTGCTTAATATTTATTTAGTGTATTTGTACGTACACACACTTTTGTTCTGTTCATATATGAATTGTAGAAGTAGGTGTTCATAAATATATTGTTGCCCAACGTGGAAGGGAAGGGCCATCAAACTGAACCAGCAAAAATCCGGTCTTCTTTGTTTTCAGTAGGCAGAAGCAACCCATCCTTTCTTTCTTTTCCCTTTTTTTGGGTACCGAAACCAGCCCATTTGCAGTTGTACAATACTAAGATGAATTTCTCTGACCGAGTTTCCTCTGCACTGCCTAATGTCCAATTGGATGATTGAGATTGAGAATTTTAAGCTATGATGGATTGACGGCTTCTATATGGTGGAGGCGCAGTTGGCTATCGCGTTGGTCTCATAGCCTGTTGAGTTAGCCTGAGGTCGACATGAAACCAAATTTCAATGGAAGAATATTGAAACTGTAAAAAGTGTGCCTGCTCCTCTCATCCATAGAAGAAGAATAAGAAAAACTAGAAGAGGAACAGGAGGAAACTAAGCAAATATACAAGGATACACTAAAGATGCCCCAATTAGAGCAGCATTTATAAACCGCTAAGACAACATAAAGATATGCCATACTGATATTAAGCAAATCTCCAGCTTGATTATTATGGTGGGTCGAGTCGGTATCCACATCAGTCCACAGGAATAGGGGTATGCCCTTGGTATACTATTTAATTTCAATATAGAAATAAGTACCAAAAGTAAAGTATGCCTAGGACTGCATTAACATATGGTTAAATAGAGGTTTATACAAGAAAGTGAGGAAGCCCTTTTGATCACTGTCAGTTGACCAAACCGCCAAGCATCTTCAAGCTCATTCATGCATTGTTTTCTCCTGTCATTTTCTGGTCTTCTTTTAGATTTGATAGCAGCATTTTCCTTTTGGAGCATATCCATGGCAGTGACATGTTCTTCAATATCTATAACCTGCAAAAGCAATCAGTGCTGAGTTTTCAAGCAAAAATTTACAATCTGAAAACAAATCCTAGCTGTCAAATGAAGAACTCATTTCCCAATAGAAAAAGCATAATCCTCATGTTTTTTGATGAATGCAGGTTGATTTTCTCACCTCATCTTTCATAGGCAATTTTCCTTGAGAATTCCCACTACATAAAAATCCCCTTGACAATAGGTTCCTCCACTATTAAATTGTGAGGTTCAAGTTGATTCTGGGGCCTGTACATTCTTGTAGCAACAGAGTATTTTGAAGAACAAATAAAAGGAATATCTGCAGCATAGTCAAAAGAGGAAGCACTGGCTTTTCTGAATTCATTGAGAATGTCTAACCTCCTTTCACTTGCATGTAGATAATGGCCCATAGAAAATAGAGTCACATTTGGTGCTTCAACCAATGACATTTCTAGAGTATGTTTGAATCAGCATGAACCGATATGCTTGAAGTTCTGAGTGCCTGGCCATATGTAACATGTAGAAATCAACAGAAATAAATCATGTGCCCGAAACGACAAGGTCTAGAACCATGTAGCAGTGCACCACGGTTACAGGGCCAAGAATGCAGCAAATCACATTTCAATTTCACAAGCTTTAATTAAAAAAAAGGCTTCTTGATAGTTGTGCTACAAATTAAAAGGTTGATCTTCATTAGAATATTCAAAAGAGTATTATAACAATATTTAGAATTCTCAACTGAGAATGCTTATCCACACAGCAAGTTTTTGGTAAGAGGGAAGGGAAAGCAATTCACCCTTTTGCCTTCCTTTCCATATTCCTCCTACCAAAACAGGTGTAGGATCATTACAATGCTCTCAAGTTACAATAATATTATTCTACAAAATCCACTTTGTAATTCATTTGCTATTTGAGGCAACCCTTAGTTGGGCAAGACAAACCAAGTTTTATTCCATGAAATGATATCACTGAGCAACAATGAATGTTATGTCATGCATAACCTGCTCCTATTTTATGATGCTCCTCAAATGATACATATCTATGGAATCAAACTTGAGTCTATGAGCTGTATTAAGGGCCTACCTTTACCCATGCTTGAGACACTTTAATTTCTATGACACCATTGAATCCACCATCATCAGTGCACAGTCATTTCTTGGACAACTCTACAAGGTTATTTATGCCAACAAGCAAGTTGGAGCTCTCACTTCCAACAGACTAAGCATCATCATCATCGTCGATGAAAATATTTTTCCAAAACTCATCATCTTCTTCCTTGGTGCTAGATTGATTTTGAACTTCATGAAAGTTAACATTAAAACCACAAAAAATTATAGAATTATTATAAGAAGACACATGCTCCTCACATATCTGCGATTGTCGTGTAGGAGAAACATGATAAAACTCATCATCTTGTTCATTGGTACTAGATTGATTTTGAATCTTGTGAAAGTTGCCATCAACACCACAAAAATTTGTGGAATCATTATAAGAAGGCACATGCTCCTCTTGTATCTGTGATTGTTGTGTAGAAGAAACAAGATATAACTTATCATCCTGTTCATTGGTGCTAGATTGATTTTGAACCCCATCAAAATCTGGTTTCTGGAGAGAAACAACCTCATCTCCAACCTTATTAGAGTCATTTGTGTCTTCCAATTGTGCAAGTAGCTCTTCAATATTGATTTCCATGGAATTCTGATTCATAAAAACTATTAGTTAGGAAAACTTTTATCATTTTCACAGAGGGCGTTGTGTGCATTTAGAAATTCCATTAAAGGCATCTTACATCAGATATTTTGTCATCTGCAACATTACTTGGCTGACTTTCTTCGCCACTTGCAATGCTCGCCTTTTCATCATCTTTTTTCTTCAATTTACAGAGAAAATAACCCTTCTGTATGGAAAGAGGGAGAAAACAGTTTAGTATTAAAGTCTAAACTAGCTCAAATAATTCAAAGGACTTTAAAGCAGTAATCAACTTCCCTCATTAAGTTTAAACCTAAGTATGCAATTAATAAAAAAAGAAATAGAGCAACAAATTGGGTTGTGCTACGAAATTTAAGAAAATGAAATAAAAGTCGTAGAGGAGAACAAAGATCCAATTTCGGAACACACAATAATTCAACAAAACTGGATTCTCCAGAGTTACATTACCAATGCAAAGTTCAAAAGACAGTTTGTTACTTTCTGAAACAAATTTAAAATACAGAATGAAACGAAATCAAGAAGAAAAACAGAATTCAGGATTCACATAAATTTGAACTTGATATCACCTACTAATGAATGGGTATAAGCAAAGCTAAACCTAAATCGTTGAACTGCTACTACATAAACATCCCTACAACCCAAAAAAATTGAAACAACTGCAAATATATACTAACATAATTCAGAGTTAGCATAGAAGAAGATACTTGGTTAGGAAGAGTATCAGGCAGGTTGTACTCGTGTATGACCCAAGGGGTCCATTTTCCCTTAGGAACGCGACCTTCGTAGAAAACCAAAGTCTTTTTAATGCCAATTCCTACGTTGGCTTTTATATGCCGATTCCTGCCTGTTAATTTCCAGAATCCAAGTTTGGTTGTCCTCTTGACCCGTTTATTGTGATTTCTTCGACAAAAAAGATACCACACTTTATCATTGGATCTTCTTATTGAAAATCCTGTAAAATAAAACCCCAAAAATCAAAGGTATAGAAGAGAAATTGAGTAACTTGCAATTTTTCATCCCAAACAAAAAAAAAATTGAGCTCGATGCAAACCAGGTAATCTTTCAGGTTCATAATTGCAAAGGTCGCCAGCGACTTCACCAATAACTTGGACAGCAGAATCACGGTCGAGTACCTTATTCCATAGATAATGATCTATGAGTTCTTTATCAGATGGGTGGAATCTGTATCCCACTATGTCGTTGCAGCTACACCTGCTCATCTCGTCAGACATCGAGGAGATACCGAATGGGCAACTCAACAAGAAGACGATGGAAGAAAGAAACCAAAACCAAACACTAATTCCTGCTATGAAAAGGGGATATTTTTTCTCTGTCAGAACAAGGGACAAGGGGGTTGCACCCCTGAAATTAAAGTTGGGGGAGAAAAAGGAACTTTTAAAGAGCAAAAAGGAAAACTCCTTCCTCCAGAAGTTGGGAAAGAGAGTCAAGACGTGGGTCGCAAAACAGTGTTTATGTAATACTTTTTCACCTTAGATTACCGTCCCGTGTTGTCAAGTTGAGTTTAGTTGGGTAAAAACCCAAGAGATTGTTATGGATGAAAACAATTGGAGTAGTGTTCTTTCACTGTTGTGAACTTGGCCCCTAAGTTTTGGCCAACATTATCTTCACCGTTCTTTTGCCATTGCTATCGTCCATTCAGCTTTTGACAATTTTCATTTGTGGGGTTGTTGTGTTCCCCGCTCGATGTCGATGGACGATCCTCTACGTGCCTATTCACACCCAAAAGACAAATATTCCAATAGTAAATCCAATCTCTTTGGACAAAGAGATGCCACAAAAGAACTGTATCATCCCACTTGCACATGCAAAAGAATTACTGAAAGGCATCTAATTAAGGGCTTCTCTTTGGGAAATAAAAATGTGAAAAGCAAACTTAAATGGTGGCATGCGTTTTCTCTTTTTTTGGGTTAAAGGGTTGTATGCTTTAAGCTTTATCACACCACAGAAGTTGATAGACATGAATTCAGTATGCAGATATAAACCAGTTTCCACCCTTAGCTGTTATCATATTCCTTTTCAGCATTCAAGTTTGAACAGTTTTGGCTGCTGTCGTAAACACCTTTCGTTTTTAACTCGTCCGAAGCTGCAATTACGAAAATGATTTGCTCCTCCTGATCACACACAACTTTTTTTTTATTATTAAAATTAAAACAACAAGGTTCTGAAAATATTTAGATTTTCAGGGTCATAATTCCAATTTTTATCACTAAAGAGACACAAGCCAAACGGTCTAGAGTCTAAGACCAGGCATGACCCTGCGGCTCTCCCATGTCTCCTCACAAAATGGAATGCCTGAAACATACGCAACTTTACCTAATGAAGAAACAGAACTTCCCAAACTACAACTATGAACAAAATCACGCCCAAAAGTACATTTCCAACATATACTAATGGTGGATTTGTTTTGCAGCTTAGCTGAGACATCTCCACGGAATTGAAAGAATTTTTTCTACTGCTGCCAGCTGACCCCTTAGATCTTGAGATCAAATCTGATTGTGTATTCTTATCCCGATCCATTTTAGGGTCTTTGTTAGACTGCACAATGGATTTCTTGTTACGGGCAAGTTTAACAACAGGACCACGTACACCACTTTCTCTTGCCTGCAAAAGGAAATCATGCGGAGCAAAAAGCAGTCTTTAGCGTACAAAAGAAAGTACTGTTGTTTCAATACACATTTAAAGCGGTCAAGTTTCCTTCGCTGCAGTGTTTAATTAACCTACCTTGTCTCTGGATACTGCTTTCCCTGAAGATTTACCCTGCAATTGGACCCTTCGAGGATGCCCCTGCACCACTGACTTGTGGGATCTTGGCTCATACTGAGATTTGCAGGTTCTTGTAACAGACTTTCCCTCCAGGACCGATTCAAGACAATTGATCTCGTAGGCTGTAACGGTTGCCGAGTCAACACTGGAATCCATTATCAGGACCTCATCGTGATGGAAACCAGTTTCCATTCGCTTTTGATAGAATCCTTCTGAACGTCCACGGCCAGTCCCATCAGACATATGGTGAACAATCTGATCACACTGTTACACAAGACACAGAGAAGATATATGTCAACTTTTCCAGCGTCCCGAATATGAAATTCTAAAAGGATGCAAGGAAATCTAAAATAATTACACTGCCAGGACCGCAGCAAAGCAACATTGTACGACCTCTTCAGGACGTCAGACACAACTAAAGACTTTCAATTCCCTGAAGATCATAAGGACACCATAGGAGAACATCATGGATGAAAACTAGAAACTACAATAATGTGTGACAGCATTGTCACACATTATTCCAGCGATGCTCTCCTATGGTACTGACTGAGTTTTTACACACCCTTGGAGAAATATTCTCCAACGGTAACTACTGGAGAATATTTTTTTACCCATGCATTTGCCTGTTCCAGGTCAGTGTCACTGCTGTCCTCAGCAAAGCCTGGTGCTCCGTAATTAGGACGAAGGGGGTACCCTGTCTCCGCATAGAAGCCGTCGTCTTGGTCAGGAAACATGGAAGTCATGAAATCCTTTTCCGGCTCAATGGTGTCAAATTGAAGTCGCCACTCACTCTCATCATCATAATCCAAGTCATTGGACGATGGGATATCTTCCAATGTGATACCTTCTTCTTCCATCCTGCTCCGGTCATTGAGATCATAATCAAAGATACCCTCATATTCCAACTGTGTCTGCAAAGCTATTTCGTAATCCATACTATTAGACTGTGGTAGAGGAGCCACCTGAGTAAAAATCATTGATAAGCAAGCATTAATTTCTGTATATGCTACTCATACAGGCATGAAAAGAACATTAATTAGTAAAAAGCTGTTTGTAAATCATGTTCCTTCCCACCTCCATATGTGTAACTCCAACTGAATTATTTTGGGAACTAGAAGCCGCCAAATGGCTACTTGGCTGACCATTAATTTGACCATTAATTGAGCTTGAATTTTCAGTCTTCTCGGCAGCTTTGTTCCTTAAGAGACCAACCACATAACTTTTCTCCTATGGAAGTTGAAGGGAAAAAAAAAAAAAGAACCTCACAGGTTAGAGTGTCTGCTATCAATTGTTAACCGGCAAGAGAAAATCATTTAACATATAAAAATTGCAGAATGGAATTAATTGTATAGCATACTGTAAGTGCCAATTTTGCAAGCAACAATCTTCAGAACTAAGCTCTAAGCATAATGATCAACTAATTCCCAAAACATAACTATTTCCGCAAACTTCTCTAACTTTAAGGGGAATTAAATTCATCAGAATCATTTTAACAAGTAACTTGCAATTATATCACTCACCATGCACCTGAAAACAGAGCAAAAGCTGAAAAAACTTGATGGGATTTTCCCCAACTATGAAGAGGATGTGTCTTGTGTGCACATATATTACCGCATTAGGAGGAACGAAGTCGGCAGTGGCACGGTACTCGTGTATGACCCAATCCGTTTTGACCCCACGAGGAGTGCGACCTTCGTAGAAAACCAAAGTCTTCTTGGTACCAATCAACCTACCTCCATCCCTGATCTCCCTATCCTGACCCGTAGATTTCCAATATCCAGCCGGCGTTGTCCTCTCGGTTTTTCGGTGGGAAACCTTGTTTAGTTTATAGAAGAAAAGCCACTCTTGATATCTCGACCGGACTATAGAGAGAGCTGTCCTCGCAAGAAAAGAAAAATACCAACCCATTCTTCAATATATATTTATATATATGGAAATGGAATTATAGTTGAGAATTGGGACTAGGATAATTCACTAAATTAGTCTACCAGGTAATTCCCAGGGCTCCTGCTGGAGGAGGTCGACCTCTCTGATATTGCGGGTGCGATCATTGTCGCCAATCATCTTTTTCGAAAGGAAAAAACTGATGATCTCTTCATCTGGCGGAAGGAATCTGAATCCAACATCGAGGACGATGTTCATTTTTCCGCAAACCACCTTATTATTTTTACTACTACTACTACTCTACTTAACAAAAGATTAAAAAGAAAAAAGAAACAAAAAAACAGAGAAAATTTGTTTGTTTTGCAAGAAGCAAAGGAATAGATGAGTGTGTCAAGCGACGAGATGTGGAAGTGTTAAATACAAACAAGCATTGACTTACCTAGATTTATGGTCTTCGGCTCAGCTTAATTGGCAAGCTACGCGCGCCCTGGTTGAGTTACGAGTTCGGACAGTGATTGGATTATGTCGAAGTGTATATATACGTGCTTGTCGTAAAGCCGTGTCCTCATCGAAGTCTTTGTTTGTACACTGGCCGTACGATTTTTATACCCGCGTCGACACCGAGTTAATGTGTTCAGGGGTTCTAGAATCTTCCCTAATTTATTTTTCCATCTTTGTCTTCGGATCTAGAACCTTCTTGTCTCTAGTTTTTTGAACCAAATCCAGATTCTTCTATTGCAGGCATCCTATTGGTTAATTTCATGGTCACCGTAAGTCATATTTGCTACCAATTAATGCAAAGCTCTTTTTCCCTACTCTGCG
The DNA here is from genome assembly GCF_000208745.1 of Theobroma cacao. Lineage (NCBI taxonomy): Eukaryota > Viridiplantae > Streptophyta > Magnoliopsida > Malvales > Malvaceae > Theobroma > Theobroma cacao. The sequence continues at coordinate 32,955,325 of NC_030850.1, read as the reverse complement.
CTTTATCTGAGATAATGGAGCAAAAGTGCAAAAGATAGATTTATGAAATTATGATCATTAAATGGATCATGTTATTATGATTAGGTTTATATAAATAAATGTGTCTTAATTCTTATGTTAAAAGATGTACATTATATTAAATGGAGAATCATCGATACAGACAGGAATATTTTAGTCCAAATTTATTACTTTGATGTTGTGGAAATTGAATGTAGATTTAACCATTATTCCAGCATTAATAGTCATGCTTCCTCTTGTACATAAATAAACGAACAATTTAAAAAAAAAAAAAATTACTACTTAACGTGCTCTCTGTTCTTAATCTATCAAACTATTACCCTAAAATCTATGTTTCCCACTTTTTCTGCTCGGATTACTGGTAATATTTCTTAATGAAAGGTAGTGGAAGGTCAAAAAAAGGTTCATTTTCTTCATGTCCTGGAAATTTCAGGTGACCACTATGAGCCTTTCCTTCTAAGTTTTGAGACCCCACCATTTTGGATTTTTTCAATTCGTTTGACCATTCCATTATTTCCTTTGCATTTTGGCTGCTTCCTTTGAGGGTCTATATCTCTATATGGATTTGTTTTCCTGTGTTCCCCGTTTGGATCATCAACTTTATCCCCTTCCAGCTTGTTCTAATGGAGTTTATTGAAGAAATCATGTACACGCCTTGCCCCTACAAGCTAAAATTTGTATCATCCAACGGAATACAATGTCTCTAACATTAGGTGATTAATTCGATATTTATATATGAAAATGGAAATGGAAATGAACAAGCCCAATGGACTTGGAATGCGTTTCTCTCATCACATGCCATTAGGTATGGGCTTAAGCTTATCCAATGCGTCTCGAGGAGTTGGGCTTAAACTAACCTTCTCCAGTTCCAACCCAGTCCAGCCAGCCTTGCACGAACTATAGTTTTCATGAATAAGTATGTCACAAGTGATGAGATTGTCATTCAGTAGGTTGTTCTGCTTGACACTGGAAACTTGTAAATACAAATAAGGCCAGATAGTTTGCCAAGTCTGCTTGCCTAACCAAAATTGGCATTTACATTTTCTTCTTCTTCTGGTGCTTGTTCGCCATAAATGGCTAAACCGAAGTGAGGAACCAACTTTCCATGGCTATACAAAAATGTATTTCCAAAACTTTACAGAATTTTTTGAAATGTGTAAACAAAAGTTGTGTTATTTTTGTGCTATCAACAAATGTTCTACAGGCTTTGCCGTGAACACTGTAACCTCACTGGTGAGAACACTGCAGTGAGTCGGGCATGATCAGAAAGCGAGTAGTTTTCTGGCCATATCCCCTTCTCCACTTCACGGGGGAAGAGAACTGCATTCTTTACTGCCAAACCAATAGCTTCGTCCTCAATGCTATTATCGGAATCCTCCAAGGTGCAATCTTCATCCATATGTTCTGACCATGTAGAATTCCAAATTCTCTGCATCAATGCCAACCAATTACTGACTGTTTGATTCTAAAAACAAGGAATTATGGACATGAAAGATTTGCAAAATGATAAGCAATGATGATAATCCAACGCTGTAAGCATACAGAACAAAATTCTGAATTTATTTTAATCTTTTCAATTTTCAGGAGAGAAATTGCTTAGATACCACATTGATATAAAGCTATTTTTGAGACAAAGATCACATCAAATAATGTTGCCAAAACTTATTATAGCAAAAAGCATGTGTTCTATCCATATGCATTTTCTCATGGTAGATATTACCACTTGATCACCTAAAATTTTAGAAAGTGGTGAATCAAAGTGACTTACAGGTGAAAGAACAAAAGGCATCCTACTACTAGTAAATGGACTGAACCTTACAAAAAAAGGCATAAATTAGGGATGTAACACACCTTAAATTCTTCATAGTCTAGAACGCCATTTCCATCAATGTCTGCTTGGACCCAGAGATCTTTTATTTCCTGGAAACTTAGTCCGTGAGAAAGACCAGTTAAATTTACCTGTATAAGGTTCAAATAATGGTGAGAATTTAACCACTTCCATTATATAACGATATCAAGGAAGCAAATGAGATGTACCTGTCTAAGTGCTTTACAAAAAGCTGAATAAGTTATATAGTTGCCATTGTTGTCAGCCCTCAGAAAGGAAAAGGCATCATTTTCAGCCAATGAAGCCTTTTGAAGTTGATACTGAAACCAAGAAAAAGGAAAGTAAATTTTAGATGTGTAATTATGATAGGTGGTTATCATCATTTGCAAAAGAAAAGGTAAACCACATGTTCCTCATCATGCACCTAATCATAAGATACACAAGCGTAAGATAAGAATCAGAGAGATGAGTACTGAATTGAGATTCCAGAACCAGTCACTTGACAAGTCCGTTAACAAATGAAGCATGGATCACAAATTTGACAAGAGTTTATCAAATTGAGACAAGCATATGTAAATGTCTAATTGCACGTTCTGTAGAGAGGGAAAGTATAAATTTGGATACTAACTTTCTAAAACCAAAACAAGCTACAACATGAGCTAGAATGATGGAAAATTTGGAACAATAAATTAACAGCTTAGTATGAATAATGCTTAACTAACCTTTATTATGCCAAAAGCTGCTTCAGCCCAACTTATCTTCAATGGTTTTTGTGACTTATTAGGATTATGAAGCCATATGAAATCGACACCACAGATGTTTCCCCTATGATTTCGATGGCTAACCCACTGTAGGATAGAAGAGAGTAGAGTCACCATATTTAATCAGTAAGCATTGCAGACTCCAACAATATGGTGGTATATGATACAGCAATGTTAAAATCTGAAATTATACATACTAACCTTGTGAGCATCTGCATCGCTGTCTGTATATTCATGAGCAATATCATAAGATGATACAAATCCCTGGGACCTAAGGAATTTGTAAACGTGCCCACGCTTGCTTCCATTCCAGTCACTGCAAAATCAATAACAACAACAAAATAAAACAAATGAGACCAAAGAAAATAAAACAAAATCGAATGCCCTCCGCTGAGGAGATCATCAAACAATAAAATCAAACACAACGCTTACCCACAGAGTATGACAGGCATCTGGCTGAGTTTGTTTTCTTCCTGATATGTTTCCAGATATTGTAGTATTTGGTAAACCTAAGAGAAATACCAAACTTAGAGGTACGTATAGTCTGTTGACTTAGAAAAGAAGAACTGAAACAGAAACCAAAGTCGTATACAAACATAATTCAGAAGAAGACAGTATCTACCTGATGCAGTCTTACGATAGATAAACTGGAATCATGAGGAAATAACAGGTGAGTGTTCACAATAAGAATTTCTTGTTCAACACTGTCATTCCAATTTTGTGAGAAAGGAACAACTGATTGAACATGTAACAATTGAGCAACACGGTCTCCAAAGTCATTGAAGAGCAACTCTCTATGATTTAAAACCCTGAAGTACTCCTTGTGTATAGCAGTCAGCAAACCTACGGAAGTAAAATTAAAATAACTTCTCAAGCCTGAGGCTAATAAGTAATTAAAGAAAATAGAATCATAACAACAAAAACATCAAGACCTAAAGTAATTGAATTTAAATCTCGCAGGATGGTCTACACACATTATAAGGACTGTAAACAACCTAAAAGATATGACCATCCTCCTCCCTGTCACTGGCAGCTGAAAAGATAGAGCAAAAGGGAAGATAGTGAATTATAAAGGAACAAGTTCAGCACCCAAAACGTGAGAAAATGCTCATGCTACTGTTTACCCTATTCTACAGGAGCCGAGTCATATGGTAGACTTGCATATAGAAAGTGAACGAGTTAGACATGAACCGCCAAACTGAAGAGCACCCAGCTGCAATCAAACTACATCTAATATTACAAAATTTTGTGTCAAACTCTCAAATTCTCTAATGATTTTGACTTGATTTAAACTTAATTTAAATATACTTTGGAAAGCATATGAGAACATTACTGTCTACCCGTTTTTCAAACAACATCTTAAAAGTTGTCCCCAGTATGAGAAGATATAAGTTAAAGGGTATGTACCATCTCCTCGGTTGTTCGTTCTTGCAAGCTTGAAGGTATCATAGCCAGCACCACCAAGCCTTTCTTCATACATATGCACCAATTCTTCATTTCCAACCCAAAATTCCTAATCATCATACCAAACATACACGTCAAAAAAGGCTTACGTCATCAGAGTTGAAAATTAAGGGCCTTAGTGGAAGGAAAGAGTCATTTTTAATTTTAGAATTCATATTATGCTAAAGTCAAAACTGATGAGAGAGAGAGAGTGCAAAAGGGCACATGAAACCCACCTGGAGACAGATAATGGAAGACCTCTCATATAGCAACCAATCTACAATCCTCTCATTTCTAGCTAGCCAAAATGCTTTAAAATCACTTTCTCGTACGCTCTGGTTCTGCTTCATCATCAGTCATCATCCAAAAGAATGAAATTAGCAAAATTTACAAATGGAAAGATATCAATAAAAGCAAAAAGAATTATTAATGGCAAAGGGAAAAGAAAAAAAGAAGAAGAAATCACCTGCTGATCCAATCGTTTGTAGATAGGAGCCAGGATGTTGAAGGTGGTGCAAGAAACGCAAGGCTCCCCCATTGTTGAAGAAACATAACCAGTTTTAGTCCTCAAAATCGTTCCTTTAGAAGGAACAGACTCGTTTTCACTTGAATCCACATTAGCAATATCAGGGTCATTATGAAATTTCAAAATCACCTTTCAAAAGAAGAAAAAAAAAAGCAATAAAGTTAGAACCAAAATCATTACAAGACAGGAAATTGGAAGAGAAACAAAACCCAAAGCCCCAAACAATGAAAAAAGATTCCAAATTTCCACATACCATTTCAGAATTCTTCCCACTTTGATTGTTGTTGAGGTGAGCAAGGAGATAGGCAGAAATGATAAAGGGGATGAAGCAAAAGATGAAGGTTTTGAAAAGGGTGGTTTTAATTAAGTTTGATTTAGGCCTCGGCCTTGGGTTGTGGACAGAGTTTGATGGAGGGTGAACTATGCCTTGATTCACACGGATGAGATTTAATTTATAGAGAAGTTGATGGAGAAAATGATTGATTGAATTTAGGGGGTGGGTTTTTGGCTCTGCTTACTAAAAACAATGGGGTCCCATTGTATAATTTTTTATAGTATTCTCTTAATAAACAGCTGGCTAGGCTGATGTCCCTCAGCATCATGTTGTGGGCTATTTTAACTGCCTTTTTGTATCTTAACTGCAGCAAGAACATTCCATTTTGATTCAGGTTGGTTAATTTACTGATTAAACCAGCTCCTTAATTTATTCTCACTCAAGTCGGACTCATCAGTCATTTTCTCACTGTATGCAAAGCTGGAAGATCAGGACCATTCAGGGAGGAAAGTTTTTGCTTTCTCTTTTTCTTTCTGGAGAGCAGCCGCATTTATTTAGCATATAGATTTCAGCAAAAGACTGGTAAAAGACCGAACATGCAGGCTATGTTTTTTTGACAAACAGGGCAAGGGCAAAGGTTCCTGCACCCATTACTTTTCAGGCTTTTAGCACATGATTATCATGATTCTTTCTAAATTTTCTTCTACTTTGATTAGTACTACCTTTTGTAAAAGAAATTAAAGATATTGGATCAAACCATTTTTCTTTTTTTAGTGAGTGGACAAAATGTGATTTGAGTTTCATTAACTCATTTAATCAATTTTAATGAAAGATTTCATATGGTAATTGGAAGTGTTGATTACCTACCTACCTTAAGAGAATTTGTCATGAAATTAAATTAGTGAGCTTGTGTCAGGTAATATTTGCTGCATTTTGTATAATAGAATATTAAGGATTTGAAAATTATATATCCTTTTAGTAATAGAGTCAACTAGGTTTAAAGAATATTTTTGTAGGAATGATGTCCAACTATATATCATTGTGGAAGTAAAATATAACGTCGGTGCCAGAGCCAGAATAAAGGGTCACAAGATGGTTTTTGTACTTGGAAAATATATCTTAGTGTTTGTTTCCTTCTCGTGAAACCACTTGGCAAGAACAAAATATATAAAAAAAAAATAATATCGTTGAAAACCCCTTCAATAGTACAAATAAATTTTGTAATTAAAATAAGATATAATTTTTTCAAAAGTTGAATTATTTTAAAACTTTTAAATAAATATTTATTTTTTATTATATTTAATCAAAATTTTGTATTATTATTTTAAATTAAATATTTTTATAAATAATAATTATTTAAAATATTATTTATTATTTTATATTTACATAATGTTGATATAAAAAATAAAAAATAATACATGATCACAAATATAAAAAAAAATAAAAGATAGAAAGAGATTTATATTAATAAAAATGAAAGAGAAAGTTTTGTTTAATATTACCTAAAAAGAGAAAGCTAATTAAGGTAGGGCTGCCAGCCTCCTAGATATTGGACTGAAGTAATCTTTTGTTGAAGTCTTGACCCACCGTCCCACCTCTGATATGATACTATTAGTACTAAGAAGAAATTGAATAATTAATAAATTAGAATAAGAGAAAACCAAAAACAGAAAAATTAGCTAAGTGAAAAAGGAGACGCAAATGCAACCGCGTGTCCATGTCGGTGCCTGCCTATCTGTCTTTAATGTCTCATATCACGTACGGAGTAATACACGGTTGTTAAAAAAATTTGTGGGCATAATCCAGGTGGGACATTTCTCTTCAGATGACTTCCAGGCTCCAGCAAGGTTAGCATTTTGATTTCTTTTTTCTTTTTTCTTTTCCTCTTTCCTTTCTTAATAAAAATCTCGTCAGAAAGATTTCTAGGGAGTGAGGCAACTTAACAAATTCCGAAATTGTATTACTAATTAAGAAATGAGATGATTTTGAAAGTAAACTTAACATGAGAATTGAAAATTGAAGATGGGAAGTAGGCGAGGCAAGGAAAGATGTGGAGGAGGTGAGTTGCCACATGTGTTACGACAAAACTTTTAAAAAGGAGTAGGTGGAATACTTAAGTCTTACATTGAGCAAGTAAAAAGATTTTGAAAATTTTATAAATATAATTGTTGTATATTGTAATAAATTAATTATTCATAAAAAAAATAATAATTTTGTGATAAAATAGTATTAAAATAAATTCGATCCACATCGAACACTTTTAAAGAAGAGACAAGTAAGATGATCAATAGTGAGACCACATCGATTAAATAAGGAATTTTCAAAAACTTATAAATATAGACGCTACATATCTTATTAGATATGATAATTTTAGACACAATATATTAACACAATATGAAAAGATACAGGATTCAATAAATTTGAGTTTATCCTTAATATTTTTTGTATCTAATTATATCTGACACATTTAAAATATGTAAATTTTTATATCTTAACATGTATGACACGAACAACACATTTAATTAATTGTGTTATCCTATTTAAACATGTTATCGTGTCCAAACATGTGTATACGTAATACGTTTATCAACTTATTAAAAATTAATAGGCAAAGACTATTTTAACTTTACTTAAATAATTTTGGTTTGTGTGTTTGAAATCGTTCATGGGTGATAATATAATTAATGATATGTATCTAATTATGAATGAAAATTATAGATGATTTTTTATATTATTAGTATTTTAAGATTGGATGTTAATGATGAATTTTATCATATTATATGATAATAAATTTTATGTATGTTATTTACGTTAAATTTTATTATATTTGATATTATTATTATTTTATTTTTATTATAATTATTTTTATAATTATTAATTTTAAATTTAAATAATAAAATTATATTTAATTATAAATATTTTTATTTAATCATGTTAAACGTGTTATTAAATTGTCGTGTCGTATATTGACACATTTAATAAACGTGTTATTGTATCGTGTTATGTTATATGATTATTAAATATATACGTATACATATTTCAGATTTAAAATAAAATATTATTCATATTTAATTTTAACGTGTTTTATATTTAATTGTATTTGACACATTTAAAATACAAGAACATAAATTATCAAGTTTATATCTTATCAAGTTAATATTTTTAAAAATAAATTAATAATTACATGAGGGATACATTTGTCTTCCTGAAAAACAATAAAACACCCATTGTCAAAGTTTGCTTTTCTTCTTTTCTCTCTTCATTGATTATATATTAATTACACCAATATCTAGAACGCTTTCCATATGTAGCACTTCATGATATTTTTTCTTTTATATTTGAAATAAAAGATTTAAATCATATTTTTTTCAAAAAAATATGATATATCAATTAATAAATCAAATATTCAAATATTACGATTTCATGATATTTAATGCATCTTTGACTTAAAAAAGCAAGATGAATCAACATATATAAAAGGCCGGAGCAGCTATAATTGTATACTCAGAGATTTAATGGGAGCTAGTTTGAGACCGACAGAAAGAGAAAAAGCCACTAGTCCACAACATTTGCTGAAGGTAATGAATGTATGAGAATATTAGTAGTATAGTAAAATAAGTAGATTCTCTCTAATAATAGTACTAATAACAACAAAACTGTTTTTATTTATCATAATATTGATATATATGAAGGATATAATTTTTAAAAAAAATTTAAATTATTCAAAAAAGTTTAAATAAATTTTAATTCTTATATTACATTCAATCGAAATTTTATATATTTTTATTTTAAATTAAATAAATTCTTGAACTTTTCTTTTGAATTTAATAAACTTTTATAATTAAGAATTAACTTAATCAAAAGACTACTTGTCATTTTATATCATATGATGTTAACGTAGCATATTAACAACTTTAATGAATGATGATGTGATATGATGACTAATAATGTAACATTTTTCAGTTTTTACATTAACGTTACTTTAGTATCACATGAGTGTAAAATGATAAATAGTATTTTAATTAATGATAATTAATCAATTATTAATTATAAAAGAACATATTTGATTCAAAATTAAAATATACAAACTTGATTAAATGTAATAAAATAATAAAGATTTATTTAAATTTTTTTTAATAATTCAAGATTTTTTCGAACATTATATCTATATTAAACTAAATTTGACTTTATAATTAGTTTTATAAAATTAATGTAACTTCTAATTTTATCATTTATATGAAACAAAAAATATATTGTGAATTTGGCTTAAAGTCTTGTTTAGCTTATGCATAAAATGAACCAAAATTTTGCACCCCTTGAATGAATTGTTGAACAAATATTTCCTATCACATGGAGTTGTGAAGTTAACAATTTAAAATGTGACATCTTATTTGAAATAAATGTTGTATGAAGATTCGTTGCACATAGTCCTTAAAATTCATAGTCACAAGAGCAAATACTGCCTGAATTTTGTGAGGTGACGACTTGGCAATTCGTGGCGAAAGTCATTGGGCTGTCGTGACGGGTGAGAAAGTTTCAAGTGCCCCATTTGTTACGTTTCACGAATATAATTTGGGAGGCTAGATTGTTAATCCGTCACCAAATCAGTAGCGATCACCCACCCAACAACATTTCTTCAGAACCAAGTTCCTTCCCTCCTCCGCTGAATACACCTCACCAACCGCCCAAAGGAGTGTTGTCTCCAACTCCCAAAGTCCCAACCCAGAATTAATATATATAAAATCTTTCCAAGACTGATATTCTTCCAAAACTACATCAATTACTGCTTCTTGTTTGGTATCCTGGAAAAGGGAAAGCACAAAATCTAACCTTTTGATTCATTTCAAGAATAAAGATCATGCACTTCCTAATGTTCAGGCCAAGTAGGAGGGGGTTTCTTCAGAAAAAGCAATCTAAGAAAACTTGAAAAACTTGACAAATAGAACCAATTTGAGGAAGCTGAACCTTTTATTTTTATTTATAATTAAGAATGTTTAACCAGTAATATTAAAGGTTATACTATATAGTTAAACCAGAGAAAGAAATAAAAGAATAGATGGAACTTCATCATCCATTCACCAACCTAAAAGCATATCTCAACAGACAGAAGGTCTATTTTCTTCATCGAAAGCCAGCAACTGTATTTTGCTTTTATTTAAAGTTATATAAAATAAAGGCCTGCAAGAGAAAAATGGAGCGCAGAACATCATAATGGGGAGCCAAATTCTGCACCCAAAAGTTGCACCAATTCAACCAGAATGGGACCTGGAAGACATCCGCATGGCATTCTTCAAATGCACCAGATGGCAAGTAGAGGAAACTCTGGATCCAATCAACTGCCCTTTCCATTACTTCTGCGACAGCATTTATCCAGGGAATTATCCACCGGCTGTGGATGTTCTAGTTCTTCTTCTTACAACTGCTTCATACCTGGCAACACTAGTCATCATGTTAATAGACATATCAAGAAGAGGGCGGCCTTGTCTCAGTCAATCCAAGAGATTCTTGCTGCCTTCGGGTCCGGTGTCACTCCCGCTAATCCTTTTAGCACTAGCCAATGGTCAAAGGATTAACATCCTATTTCCTCTCTCGTGCATTGCTCCAGCAATCCTTCAACTGATTCAAATTTCTGCCCTTGCCTTCGACATTGGAGCTGACAAGGACCCTAGGTACGCGTTCTTTGAAGCTTCCACAATTTCGGGGATTTTGCATGCCAGTGTATACCTGGATTCCATTATCCTTCCTTACTATACAGGTTTTGATGCTCTAGCATCGTCAACATTTTCTGGTGAGTGCCTCTCTTGCGTGTGTCGCAAAGAGGTTTTGGTTGCAGGAGGGAAGTTGATCACTTACCGGGGATGCTCGGTGACAACATTTTGTGTCATAGGAGCTCTGTGTTTAAGGATTATTTGCAGGCTGTGCGTAAAGAACAAAGGAAAATTCTTATCTATCAAGTCACTATTGGAGAGTTTAGCTTGGATCTTGATCACCAAGGATTGCATTTACCTGGTGGCAAACTCTCCGCCAGAACAATCAGTGCCACAAGCTGCTGCTTTTGGAGGCATGCTATTATTAATTTGCCTTCATGCACTCAAGAAGTTCTGCACACGGATTACGCAGGGGCACTGAGTTTGAAATGATTGTATGGTAGGGGCTACGTACGGGGCCGGACAAGGGTGCGAAAGATTTTATTATCATCAACCGTAGAAGTAGCCGCCTTTAGATGGTAAAGGTTCGTCGAAGACACTATCGACGTTGTACAGGAAGACCAAATGTACAGTTGAATTCACATCTTTGCCTCATTCTAGGACGAAATAGTTGACTGTTTGGCCCAGCAATCTCTCATGTGTAGGTTCTATTCCAAATGGTACAACGGTGCCACCCACTCTTCTTTTTTGGTTTTTTGCTTATATTCTTTTTTAAATCTAACGGGGAAATGAGGAAAATGTGGGAAAAGTTGTGCTGTATCTGCTATTGAATTCCATGCTTATTTTATTTTTTGTAGCTATATTGGCAGAAGACTTAACAGCGAGAACAGACACTAAAGAGTCCAAGACAAAATGGTGGAACCGCTTATCACAATTATAAATTTCAATGCAAAAACAATACAATTTCTTTCAGATCCGTTATATAATTGGGAAAAATTGATCATATAAGTATAACAATGCTCGAACCTGAGATGCCAGCACAAGGTGAAAATTTGAGCATCAACTTCATCTCTCATTGCAGTACCAACCCTCTTCAACAGAAAATCGTTGCATTCCGGGAGAGAAGCAAATGAAAGCATGAATCCCAGTTATAATACCAACCCTCTTCAACAGAAAATTGTTGCATTCCAGGTGCAAAGCAAATGAAAGCATGTACCAAGTTACAAGAAAAATCTCCTTCGGCTGGTGTCCATTTCAGGCTGACATTCAAAAATGGAAAAGAATAAATGTGAGTAATGAGACCGATAGAGATGGTTTGGTAGGAGAAAACACAAAGCAATCAATGTCCCATAGAAAATATGATGACAAGTAATTACCTTGTGAACCCACTCATATTCTCCACCTTTGGTATCAAATGTCCCATGCTGTAGACTTACCAACTTTAGCGTAAACCGAGGACCACACTCCTGCATGTTTTGACAAAACTTTTAACTATAAAATATATTCCTAACTTTATAAACAATCTAGTGCAAATGCCAGATTATCAACAGGCCAAAACCATGTGTGGCAGCAAAGTCATTTCTACAAAAGGAGATAACTCAAATGCTGGAGGATAATCCTCAGAAAAGGAAAAAGGGACTTCCAAACCCAGTTTCATAGAGCTAGCAAAATTATTTTCAAAATCTCTAAATACAATTGTATTAACAGAAACATGGAGGGAAACAGACCTGAAGACGAGCAACTACTTTTTCTTTAGCAATGCTCTCACCCTTCGCATCCTTTGCCTTTTTACCTTTTGAATCACTCTGTTTGCTCTCCTTGGTTTCAAATACGTACCTGATTGCATGAATAGACAATTTATCAGAAAGAAATTATACAATCATCAACTACTTAACTTGAAGTAGACTCAGAGGACAGGGAGGCAGACCTGTGATGTCGGAAGAATATAAAATCTCGTTGATTGTGAAACGTTACAACTCGTCGTCCTCGAAAATTAGGATCTTGGGGAAAAAGTGACTGAATTAGCCTAGACAGTACAGATCAACAAAACACAACTCTCAGACAGAAAAGCCAACAGAGGGAGATCATAAGATTGGAAAGCTAAAACACACATTTTTCACAGGAATATACTTGTAGTTCCAGTATAACCATCATGAAAATTAAAGGAGAATGTGCAATTTTTAGCAGAATTTAAACATCCAGTAGTAGACTATAAAATACAGAACAGTATGCAACCTCCCAATGCGATGGCCCAGGCGAGTTGTGAAGTTATTTAACACTAGCTCCGGCATGTGACTAGTAGGATTTCCGTGATTCTACAAGTACAAAAATAGAGGCAATTAATATGATTCTGGTAACAACTCCTTTTCCAGAAATCCAACAATTAGACATGAAATTCATGTCCAATTTTAATAGTAGAAAAGAAAACCAATATAGCATAAGGATAGCTCACATCAAGCAGAAAGAATCAGTCTTCTACCTTAATATCCTTCCGCAAAACCAGACTTGAAAGCTTGAAATGCGCTGTAGGTCCATCAGGCAAGCCAATGATTAGAAGAGCATCTACATGACAGCCACACCAACTAGTCAGCTTTAATTCTCATAAAGAAAACAAAGCTAGAGCACAATCCAAATAAGAGAACTGTATAGAAACTCTTATCACATACCTGGTTCTCTTCGATTGGTGTGAACTACTATAATTGACGTGAATTCTTTGTTATTTGCATATTCCACAATCTGCAGTAATATGAATACATTACTTCAAAAAGATACTTACTAAAATGCTACTAAGCACCAACCGCACATTTTCTTAGTATCTTGATAAAAGAATAATTCGAGAAAATTATCATGAGAAGCACCTTTTTCAAGTCATATGTTCCTCTCTTATTGTAATGAGCATTAGGGATCACCGAAAGCAATTCGGAGATAAAAGAAGGTCCCCTCTAAAGACATAGTAATCCATAGATAAAAGATTGCAGAATATTTAGTAAGACAGATAAAAACTGTTCTAAATGTAGGCAAAAAGGAATGAAAATGGTATATGCTATGCATAGTTTCATCAAATGAGAAGTGAGATAACAGAGCATACTGTAGAATTGAAACGGCAAGTGGTGATTAATATCTTTGGAGTGCGATCACGCTTTAGAATCGAACTGAATTCATCCGCATCATTACCAGCAAACAGCTGAAATAATAAAAAAGAAAAAGATTATAATTTTCAACTCAAAATTCAAATTTTTTGAAAAAAAAAACCCCGAATTTCCAAGAAATAAACCGATAAATTTACCTCTTCATCATCAGGCATGCAAACGGTCTCGTCAGCTTCCCTCGCATTTTCAATAGTCCGAGGGATTTGCTTCGGTGCAGGCTGCAAAAAAAAAAAAAAATTCAGCAATCGTTTGCTCCATTTAAAAATATAAAAAAATTAAAAAAAAAAAAGAAGAAAGGAAAATAGAGGACGACCTCTTCTCCGAGCTCGAGAGCGCGTTTTTCGGCCGCGTCACGAGCTTTAAGCTTCTTGCGTTTCTCGACCTTCTTTTGGTGCTTGAGTTTTGCGTGTACAGCCGACCTCTTCTCCTTGTTTTTGACGGAGGAAGGAAGTATCTCACTCTTCTGCTTCATCTTTTTATTATTGTTTTTGCTATCGTTATCTCCTTCCATCCCTTCGCTTTCGCCCTTCTTTCTTTTTCCGCCCATTTTTGGCTTCGTTGCCCCTCCGGTTGGTCGATGAACACTGATTCACGGAACAAAGGGAAGATAGGAGAGGGGGTGTCTAGGGTTTTTGGTTTTGAATGTTGATAGCTGTTCATGCCCAGTAATGGATGTTGGGCCCAGTTAGGCCTAGAATTTTGGGCTCCGAGGAGACTGAGCTTCTTTTCAGCCCAGCACCTATCAGTGGCTAAACTTTTTCGTTTTTAGTTTTTTTTTTTTTGGGTTCTTTTACTATGAGGGATATGTTAACAAGTATATTATATCTAATTTCCGGTGCATATAGTCCCGATTACATAAGATTTGGATATTTTATATCCGGTTTGGGGTAGATTTAGGTTAATTTTACTATTCATCTTAAATATAAATATTTAAGGGATAATGTTTAGGGTTGTAAGATATGTGCTCTAATAATTTATTTTAATTTAAATTGAATATTCATAAAATTTGAATACGTTATCAATTAATAGGTATAAGTTAAAGTCTCTTAAAAATAATAAATATCTTTTTCTCCTGGTAATATCCAAATTTCTCCTAGTAAAGTTAACTTGAAACAATAATACGAAAATAACAAATATATTTTTCATTAACTTTTATAGCACTGTTATTTTAAAGCTCTTTTTTTTTTCATATTATAATTCATGTTAGTAATGAAAATTGGTATGGGAAATAAATGGTGAAGATTCAATCTGTAATATGTAGAAAGGGTTGGTAATAAGGTGGTAAGAGGTGTTTTTAGGCATGAACCTTTAAATGATTAGTCAGGTGAGAAAGAACAAAAAGTTGGCTACTTTAGAAAACCTCCAAAGAGACAAAGAAAGATATGCATAGAAGAGGAATGAAAGAGTTAAGAAAAATTTGAATTATAACAGCTTGAAAACTTGAATTCGATGAGATGTGAGTTGGGAAAACATGGTGAAACCTCCAGTTGCCTTGCTTTACAACTTGACATGAAATTTAGGCTCGGTCACTTGCCAAGCTCGTAGGTTAGAGATACAAGTTATCATTTAAACCTAGCAGAAGAGGAATTCATTCACATGATCATCATATCCTGAATGCTGACCTTGTTGATCTATAGTAATTCATTGTTCTTGATGGAGTTGTGCTGGAAATAACAATACTAAATGGAAATGATCGGGAGATTCTTAGATGGTATACGAAGTCCTAAACTAATTTTTTGGGGTGACCGTCGGAGAAGATGCTTGATGGGTTTATTATGAAAGGCCTTGCCTCTTTCCTTGCTAGTCAGGCCACTTTAATTTCTTTTGCCATTCTGCTATTCCTGGAGTGTTATGGACATGCTTATCCTGATTGGATCCTTGTGGTCCATAGAAGTTCATGATGGCTAGTCCCATAATTAGCATTAGTATATAATATCCTTCTGCAATTGTCTGAACTCACATGGACATGTCAGGTAGAAATTTTGATTGCATTGAAACTTGGAAAGCAAGTAACGATTTCTATATAGGAAGCATAATTGCAGAAACATTTGTTTCGATAAGTAGTTCTTGGGAGGAGGATCGGGTCACAGGCAAACCCTTGCAGTACTAGTTGTATAAGTAGAAACTAGAGATTGGTTAGACTTGTGACCTTGCATTACGGTCCTCTTCTTGTTCTACTTGGGGCTGCTTCCGCTGATTTGTTTCTTCTGCCTCGGAGTTTCTGCCCCAGAGCAGGATATATAAACCAATTACAACTAGGATAGATCCAACGACGCTGTTCCTTGCCAATACATAAAGGATATTAGAAGTTAGAAGCAATATAAATATTTGCGAAGCAACAAGAAAGAAGGATTAAAGTAAGCTACCTTCCAAAGTAGATTTGTCCATGTAGAATGAAGAAATCAAACATAGCTACAAATATTTGAACGAGTGGAGTGAATGCAGATGTGAAGACAGGACCCTTTTGTTTGACACACCAGGACATTCCCACGTAACACAAGCCTGATGCCACCATTCCCTATTTCGGCAAGATTGAAACGATGGGATTTCCAGGTACTGTGTAACTTGATTTAATCTTGACAGAATAAAAATCAAACTTAGCAAAGAGAATACTTACAGCATAAGTCACTGTTATTAGTTCCAGTTTTCCTTTCAAAATCCATTTGCTAAAGTTCCTCTCTGCTACCAAACTTAAGATGGCTGACTGAATTGCACTGAAGAAAGACAAAAAAGCAGTGCTGGAATATTGGTATGGATATGTCTTGCCAATCCTGGCTTGCAGAAGGAACCATGATGACCAGAAGATGCAGCCTACAGTCAGAAGTATTGAACCGATAGCCCATCTCTCTTTCTTCTTAGTTGAAATCATCGTATTGGCATAGTTTATGATATGAGTTGTGGCTCGTGAATTTGATTTGACCAATGTTTTTCCTCTGTAAAGGGTCAGTACCATAGCTCCAGCAATGCAAACCAATGTACCAAAAACCTTTGCCCCCCCGGCCTTGTTTCTGATATCGACTTTCTCTAGACTGAAAATGTGTGATATCAAAGAGTTATGACTCTGATTAAACTCAAGCCAGAGGGATGCACTTGGTGTTTAAGCCTTTACCCAAATGGTAGTGCCAGCATAAACGTGACTGCAGGAACCATATTTATGAATGCGCATGAGAACGTTGCCGTAGTATATTCAAGTCCAAGAAGGAAAAAGTACTGAGAGAGTGTTGCCCTGGAGGACATTTTAAATGTTCTTAGTAAGTATAAAGCCAGGAGAATAACAACAGAAACCAAGCTAGTATTTAGGATTTTACAACTAACCCTATAAGAGCAGTGAGGAAAAGGTGGCATAGGATACGAGCTGTGAGCTTGGGTCTGCTTTTTCTACAAGGAAACCAATCAACTGTAGTAAGTGCGTGCCTTGTCAAAAGTGCTATATATTCAGAATTCTCCTATAATTCAAGCTGGTGAATGAATTAGCTGAGTGCTAGCAACAAGTAGGTGATAGAACTTCATGGAAATTAGGGGCATTTTAAGTAGTTTTTACCTTTCCCAAAAGTAGGCAATCGGTGCCAAGAAAACAGCAGAAATTGCCTGACGGTATATTAAGATGATAATATGGCTCACTCCTTCATCAAGAATTTTTTTGACAAGGAAATTTGTTACAGCCAGCGCAAAGTTGACAGCTACCATTGCAGCAACAGGTTTCCATTGTCCGCAGCACTGCATCTCAAGCAGTATGCCTGAAGCAACTAGAGAAACCAACTCTCTCTCTCTCTCTCTCTGTATGTTGTAAATTCTTGAGCTTCGAAACACAATTAAGACCTGCCAATTTGTCTGCTACTATAAATAGGGTCGGCTCCTCCAAATCCGGAATATGAATTTTTTAAACCTTTTCCATATTTTATTCTGTTTCTCCGCTTTCTGCTGTACCTTTTTGAACAGTAAGAGATCACAGAACCACTGGGGAAAGTTCGTGCATCATCATTATGAGTTCATAGATTCATCACGATCACTAATCACATCTTGTTTTACAAATTATGACCACAATTAGAGCATACTCGTCTTCGTGGCACAGCAATCTATATGCTTGTTAATTGTATCGTTCAGTAGTCATAAGCATCTGTGGAAGTGGTGTCGACAGACAAGACCGAGCATCCAGTTCTTCTGAGTGGCATCCCACTCCGAAGATAGATTGACTGGGTAATGACAAATGGGTTAGAGCTGAAGAACAATATGTCAAGTCTTAAAGAACAAAAAACTAATAATATTATATTGCAAATATCAAGTAATCGGATGCTTATTTATTCTGTTCTGCTACAAATATGATGAGAACCCTGTATAAAGATGCTGAAGGATGCTGTCTTAATGCTGTTATTGCCATTTGCCAATACATTATGGGAATAACCTTCTTTATGCCATTTTAAATATTTGTTTATTTGGGTTTGGGTCATTCTGGATAATTTCTGGTAATGGCCTCAAGCCATTCACCATTCCAGGATTATTCGTTTTGGTATGCTGCTGCAAAGGATGATAAACGTGCGGATTTCAGTGCCCATTGCTTGAAGTTCAACAGGAAATCTGTATGCTTTGTGAGCCACGTTTACTTTCTCTGAGCACCGCCGTAAACATGATGCTCTTCCCCATCCACTATTTTGGTCTTGGGAATAGTTTTCTTTTTCTTCTTTGTTTACTATATTTGGTGGAGAGATTTGAAACAATAATTGAATAAAGAAACACTTTAAAGGAAACTAATCCAAATAGAATGTTTTGGAACAAAAGGAAGTGGAATCCCAGCAACAGAAAAGCTAAGCATACTCCATCCACAGTCATGGCTATTTCTTCTTAATGACGAACGTCTTTAATATTTGCATTGCTTCACTAGATATAAGATCACTTTGGGCTTAAATTATTAATACAAGAAATTGATTTCAAAATATTAAGTTCTTTCATCTCATTCTAAGTCAACCCTTAATGAACAAATTAAACATTTGTAGATTCATTATTAGCTTGGCATCGCCTTATTTATGCTTCTATGCTACATTAGCATAGAACTACATCTAATCTAACCATTATGGATGGAGGGATTTTTTTTAAAGAATAAATTATCTTTATTTTCATTAATTTTGTTTATAATTATACATGCATCTATTAATATTCGAAATAAACAATTTGTCTCAAACATGTGAACGACATTAATGATAAATGTGAAATGTCTAAAATACCCATCACATAAAAAGAATAAAATTTTATCAAATATCTTCAAATCTCACAATTCAAGAATGTTAAGTAAACACAACAAGCTTTGAAATTCAAAACTTAAATCAAACATGAATTTATGGTTTATGAATCCATAAATAAATAGGAAAAATCAATTCAACGACTCAACTTTCATTTTCTCTTCCCACCTTTTGATCTCACTTTGAATCACCCATTAAAAATCAAATATAAATTTATAGTTTCTCTTCATAAGTCAATTCTGAGTTGGAGGGCTAAACTTAATAATAAATCTTGAATATTTCAATAATGATATGTAATTTTAAGAGAGTTTTAGTTTTTGATTTGTTTAGAGATAAAGGGAAAGCAAAATTATCTTAAAAATTCTACTACATTAAAGTAATAAAAACACTAATGGTTGACTCAAGACTTGTTAATGAAAATATTTTTCTAGAATGAAATATTTATTTGAATATTAATATTAATGGATGAGCTTGAAAATATGGGTAAAAATATTTTACCATTTTTTTGATTTAAAGAGAAATGAATAGCATTTCAAATTGAAGTCATTATCAACTGCAAGGTAGTACAAAGTGGTGCAAGCTACTAAAATATGGGCACCAACAAAAGAGCAAGACCGATCTCTCCGGGGAACCATGAACAAAACCTCGGCTCAGACATGTCTATGACTGCACGTATTTACTTGGGCTGATACAGCAATTTGACTCTCTCTCTCTCTCTCTCTCCGCAATGCCATGCGCCATGGAAGAACTGGCCTATCGTCAGTCTCCTCTCCTCTGCTCAAAAGCCCATCAATCCACTTGGGCAACATCCTCCTCATCGCCTCTCTCACCAAAACCCTCTCAGAATCCGGAACTAGAAACCTCGACCCCAACTCCATCCCCATATCCGAGCCTCTGGTCATCCAAATTCTCCGCAAACATTCCCTCGAGCCCTCAAAGAAGCTCGATTTCTTTAATTGGTGTCGCTCTGTTAAACCAAACTTTAAACACTCGGCCGTCACTTACTCGCACATTTTCCGGACCCTTTGTCGATCTGGGTTCGTTGAGGAGGTCCCTAATTTGCTGTTTGCAATGAAGGAAGATGGTGTTCTTGTTGATTCTGATACTTTTAAGTTCTTGCTCGATGCTTTTATTCGGTCCGGTAAGTTTGATTCTGCCCTTGAAATTCTTGATTTTATGGAAGAATTAGGTGCTGGCTTGAATCTTCGTGTCTATGATTCGGTTCTCGTGGCTTTAATTAGAAAAGACCAAGTGGGTTTAGCTTTATCTTTATTTTTTAAGCTTTTAGAAGCTTGTAATGGCAATGATGATGGGAATTCTGTTGATAGTTCACTTCCTGGTTCCATTGCAATTAATGAGTTGTTAGTTGCTCTTAGAAAAGCTCATATGAGAAGAGAATTCAAACAAGTTTTTGATATACTGAGGGAAAAAAGGGAGTTTGAATTTGATACATGTGGTTATAATATATGCATTCATTCTTTTGGGTGTTGGGGTGATTTGGGTGCTTCTTTGAAGCTCTTTAAAGAGATGAAGGAAAAGGAAAAAAGTTTTGGTTCCTTTGGTCCAGATTTGTGTACCTATAACAGTCTCATCGATGTGCTTTGCTTGGTTGGGAAGGTTAAAGATGCTTTAGTTGTGTGGGAGGAATTAAAAGTGTCTGGTCATGAGCCAGATGCGTTTACTTACAGAATTCTTATTCAAGGGTGCTCGAAATCGTACAGAATGGATGATGCAACGAAGATATTTAGTGAAATGCAGTATAATGGGTTTGCTCTGGATACAGTTGTGTATAATTCTCTTCTAAATGGATTGTTCAAGGCCAGGAAGGTGATGGAAGCATGTCAGTTTTTTGAGAAAATGGTTCAGGATGGTGTAAGGGCCTCGTGTTGGACTTACAATATTCTGATTGATGGGTTGTTTAGGAATGGCAGGGCTGAAGCTGCTTACACTCTGTTTTGTGATTTAAAGAAGAAAGGGCAGTTTGTGGATGGTATTACTTACAGCATTGTTGTGTTGCAACTTTGTAGAGAAGGTCAGCTTGAGGGAGCACTACGGTTGGTGGAAGAGATGGAAGCCAGAGGTTTTATTGTTGATTTAGTTACTATAACATCACTCTTGATAGGATTTCATAAACAAGGTAGGTGGGATTGGACAGAGAGGCTAATGAAGCATATTCGTGATGGTAATCTAGTGCCAAATGTTCTCAAGTGGAAAGCCAATATGGAGGCTTCAATGAAAAATCCACCTAAAAACAGAAAGGATTATACTCCTCTATTCCCGTCCAAAGGAGATTTTAGGGAGATCATGAATTTACTTGGTTCTGTTGGCCAAGCAATGGGCACTAACCTTGATTCAGAAGATTGTGACGAAAAGGATCAGGAGAAGCCATCCATTGACACTGATCAGTGGTCATCATCCCCATATATGGATCAATTAGCCAATCAAGGAAAGTCAACTGAACGTTCTTCTCAGTTGTTTTCACTGATTAGGGGCCAAAGAGTTCAAGAGAAGGGGATAGGTTCTTTTGATGTTGATATGGTGAATACTTTCTTATCCATCTTTTTAGCCAAGGGAAAACTGAGCTTAGCCTGCAAGTTGTTTGAAGTATTCACTGATATGGGCGTTGATCCTGTTAGTTACACATACAATTCTATCATGAGCTCGTTTGTCAAGAAGGGCTATTTCAATGAGGCATGGGGTGTCCTGAATGAAATGGATGAGAAGGTCTGCCCTGCAGACATAGCAACCTATAATCTGATAATTCAAGGCCTGGGGAAGATGGGAAGAGCAGATATTGCAAGCTCAGTTCTGGATAAATTAATGAAGCAGGGCGGTTATCTTGATGTAGTTATGTATAACACCCTGATCAATGCACTGGGAAAGGCTGGACGCGTTGATGAAGCAAGCAAACTTTTTGAACAGATGAGGACTAGTGGGATAAACCCTGATGTTATCACATACAACACACTTATCGAAGTTCATACCAAGGCAGGTCAATTACAGGATGCATACAAATTTCTAAAAATGATGCTGGATGCAGGCTGTTCTCCGAACCATGTTACAGATACCATCTTGGATAATCTCGGAAAGGAAATCGAGAAAATGAGGCTGCAAAAGGCATCAATGGTGCGCACTGATAACGGGGATGAAACTTGAAGAAGAGTCTTTGAATGGAAATCAAGAAACAATCAACAACCACTGAATCGGTGGCCACAAGCAGTCACCATGGAGCTGGGCTGTTATCAGAACTGGTAGATATCCAATTCACCAGAATTCCCTTAGTAATTTATCAGAATTTAGATTCATATTAGTAGCATTGCACTAATCCAAATGCAGAATTTATTTTTTATTAGATGAATTACAATCCCGAATTTGGATTTTTTTTTTTTTGTCTCTTATGAAGTTTTCCATATGAATCATATTCAAAACCAAACAGGCAAGACAACGAAATTTATTAGGGAAAAAAAGGAATCAAATAGGTATATTAATCCAAAGAATTACATTTACAATACGTATAGAAATAGTAGATAAAAAAAATGCAGATCCCATCGGAGAAAAACACAAAATCTCTCTGCTTTCAACAATCAGAAAAGACCACACAATACAGAAAATCCGAGCAAGATGAGCCAAACAATATGAACCAAAAGAAGTGCTTGACCAGGAAACGAAGCACTACCTCCGTTCCCAACATCACAAAACCCTAATTTGGCCACGCGGGTACCAGCACATAATGCATCGGCGCAACCGCACCAGTACGTGACGCCATCAACGCCGCAAACGGGCTCCGTTCGGAAGCAGTTGACCGGGCACGATGCCGGCTTCGCGAATCGTGCGCAGACGCCTTCGTTCTCATGGGCGCTGGTAAATCCATCAGAAGGTAACCGGATAGATCCCGAATTATCTTGCAGCGATTGCGCGATCGGGGCAGAGAAACAGAAGAGTAGGAGGACGAACGTTAAGATGTGGAGCGCAGTTGCCGTGAAGCACGGCATTTGGGCTGCAATTGAAAGGATTGTCTGCAACAGATTTTCGAACCCGAACCCTAACCCCCAATTTGGGTAAAAATTATAATAATATGGATGAAATGGAAAAGGTCCGAGACTCCAGTAGTTTCCACACCTGGCAAATACCGTTCACCAAAGGGTTGAGACGCAGTCTTCTCCAAGACTCCAGTATTTTCCACACGGGGCAAGTACCGTTCACCTAATCCTAACGGCCACCTGACTCTTTCCTATTTCTCTTTTTTTTCCCTTCACTTTTTTCTTGTTAAAATCGTTGTATTACTTTCATTTGTTTTCCCAAATTTAATTTTCATTTTTCAAGTTCAAGCTTCTCGAAGCCCAAACCCATTATAACTGGGCTCAAATCTAGGTTTACTTATTTAGATAAAGCATATTTATGTAAGGGAAAACTAATTAATTGAAATTAATATTTATTGTATCCACAGTTTAATCGATAATTTTTATGAAATATCAATGAAATTCAGTATTGAAATTATTTGATCATTTAACAATCTCTATCGATCTAATAAATTTTTTTAAGTTTTACTTTGATCCTTGGTAATAGAATATTTTACAAAAGTAACTTTTACTTTAATTAAGATTTAAAAAAAAAGCAGGAATTTTATCACTGAAAGGTCTTTACAAAGAGCAAAGTCCTAGACTTGAAAAAAAAACACAACATCCCATAAGAGGGACCCGATGAACAACAGAGACAAAAGTCACACCATATTCCTAGCCTTCTACTTACAAGAATCACATCCCATTACAACCTTGTCACTGACAACAAGAAAACTTATAAGCATGCACAAACATAGCTCGCATAGGTTGATGAGCTATGAGATTTTAAGTAAAATGTTGACATAATGTTCAAATAAATTTTTAAATTATTTAAGAAAATTTAAATAAATTATTATTTTTTATTATATTCAATTAATTTTTTGTATTTTTATTTGATGTTAAATAAGCTTTTATAACTAATGATTAAGTAATTGTCATTAATCAAAATTACAATTTGTTATTTTATTATGTCAAATTAACATATCACGTCATCATCAATTATAATATATCAACATATCACATCATTATTAATTATAATATATTAACATTTTACGTCAGCGTCACATGATATAAATAATTATATCATTTAATAAATAATTATTTTTATTATAATTATTTTTATTATTATTCATTTATAAATTAAAATTTATAAATCGCTAAATACTTTTAGCTCAATAATAAAAATTAAAATATTTTATTTTCACAAAAATTAAATTTATTTTAATTTAATTGGCTTGTTATATTAAATCTTACACATTTATCTCAATATTTTAACGTTCTTAAATAAAAATATTAACCATTGAGAAATTTTTAAATAAATATTATAATAAAAATTTAGCATGATAAATAATGATTTTAACTATAAATATTTTTATATTTATTATTATTCATTTATAAATTAAAATTTATAAATTCTTAAATATTTTTAACTCGATAATAAAAATTTCAAAGTTTAATTTTCTAAAAATTATATTTATTTTAACTTAATCGACTTGTTACGTTAAATCTCACATATTTACGTTAATATTTTAATAATATTTATTTCACCTTTATAATTTTTTATGTTAATTCTTATAACTTTACATCAAGATTTTTTAACTACTAATTTTCACTATAATTATTTTTATCCTTACTATTATTCATTATATATTAAAATTTATATACCGTTAAATACTTTAAACTCGAGAATAAAATTTTAAATGTTTAATTTTTCAAAAAATTATGTTTATTTGATTTGTTCCGTTAAACCTTACGCATTTATATCAATATTTTAACAATATTTCTTTCATTAATTCTTATTGCTTTATGTCAAAATTTTTCAACTACTAATTTTCATTATAATTATTTTGATCCTTACCATTATTCATTCATTAATTAAAATTTATAAACCGTAAAATACTTTAAACTTAAAAATAAAAATTTAAATGTTTAATTTTTTAAAAAATTATATTTATTTAACATAAATAATTTATTATGTTAAATCTCACATATTTACGTCAATATTTTGACAATTCTTGTTCTACGTTTATAATTTTTTATGTTAATTATTACTGTTTTACGTTCAACTACTAATTTTCATTATATTTTGTGATTTGCAGCAAACAGGAGTTTAACTGGCTATTATGAAACCATTTATGCTGTACAAAAAAAGAAAAATGAAAAGCTTCAGCCCTAGCGGTCTGTGTCATGATTTAGAGCAGAAATTGAAGCGTTGTTAATTTGCCATGCGTGTGAGATTGGTTTAACATACATAAATATCACATGCACCCAATGACAGAAAAAATATGTAAGAGACACAGAGAGAGAGAAGGAGCCAAAGCAGACATTAAAATCAAGATGCTGGAAGCTTCAATTCCCCACAAATTCATCTTATGCACCTAACATCATGTGAATTTATTCCATAAGCACAAACAAATTCGAGTTCAAAACAATATGCATGAGTCATTTCACCACCAATGCTGCTTAGGATATAAATGGAGTTCTTGTTTCACATGACATCTAGAAAATGTAAAGTCTATGACAAACCCCAAACATATGAAGAGCTACCCTGAACTTTTGCCGATCTGGTCAATATTCAAGGATAATATAGGATACATTATCTTAAAGAAAACCGTCAAGATTCAATAGCCATGCGGTTCGTCAAATGTTTAAAACTTATTTTAAGGGGGAAAGGAAACTTTTCCCTCTGGGCACACAGGGGAAGCGGCAACAGCAAGAAGCAAAGTTTGGATCGAAGTCATGTTAGTTGGGTAATGTCTAGATGCAGAGTCATAAAAAATTTCAAACCCTCCATGTAGATGGTCCTAAATAGCTAGCTGCCTACCTTTATAGGTAGGACAAGATCAATCCATTGTGGGAAATAGTGACCGAAGTTACTTGTTTTTACCAGCAGAATTCTTGCTCCAGAGGACCTGACCGTCAATGGCAGTGAGATGTTGATCATCAAGGCGCTTCCATGTCTTGATTGACTTGACAGTCCCCCAACCTCCCTTCTCTGTCTTCTCTAGAGATGCTACCACCACCCTAGCTCTCCTGGACCATCCAGCTTTTCCATAGGCATGGTATCCAAAACCCCCAGCATAACATAGTTGAATACCAGTCAATTGACCACAGAAGTCGTTGAGGTGATCATGACCTGTAAAAACCGCCTTCACATCCCCTGCTTCTAACATGGTTGTGAAGAAGCCCGAGTTCACAGAAGCCGAACTAATACCGTCTTGTCTCTCCCCAGTGAAGTTAGATGAGTCAAAACTAGCAAATTCAGGCAGCGGGATGTGAAAATACGCGAGTGCAGGTGCAGATGATTTCTGAACATTTGGTGGGCTCATGTAGGCTCTCTGCAATATAAAGAAAATGATTTATTTGATACAAAGAAGGCATCCAATCATAAGGCCACAGGTCAATAGAGAAACTTCAGACAGGCATGCCAACTATTTAGCAAAAGAAATGAACTTCAAATGTTGTCCAATCAGAGTCCAATGAGGTTCATACCTGAAGCTTTGCAGAAGTGTGTTGAAACCACAGCTGCTGAGATTGTTTAATCCAACCATAGCCTGGGATGCCTGGAACTGTGGAGTAATCTCCACTGTCAAGGAAGTAGAGATTGAGAACTGAATTGTTTGCAAAACCAGACCCCTCAACTCCACCAACCTCCAGGTTATAGTTGCCAAAACCATCAATAATATGTGCTTCAGAAGGATTGAATTGAGACATAGTATGCTTCAATCCAACTATGTGTTTCATAACCTCTTCCCTTGATAAGGTGCCTTCCCCATCATGGTTCCCCAAAACAGCAGCCCATGGAATTCTGGCAGCAATTGCAGGGGCAAATGCTGCATTCAAAGATTTTGCTGAATCCATGGCATCAAATCCAACGATGTTATCACCTAACAAATAAAAAAAAAAAAAACACTTGCATAGGTGAATAAGGATATCTCAATGGGCATACTTGGAAAAGATTGTATCACTTTGAGAAAAAGCGAGTAGTACCAATCAAAGCTAACCTGAATACTTATGCTACGCTATTAAAAGATAGCAAAGAATAACTATGATATTAAACAATCAGAACTCAGGGTTTTGGACAATGCCCTTCTAAAAAATCATTACAGTCACCAACTTCACACTCCTCAAAATTTTCTTTACCAGAAAAACAAAAGCAGGAGGATTATTAGATGCAAACAAGGGAGCTTTCTCTACCTATAATACTAATTACAAGAGATGAAGATTACATTTTCACATTTTCGTCTCATAAAGTACAAATTTTTGTACTAATAAACTAACTTTCTTCAAATAATACGAAAAGGGTCTACAAGATTACCAGTGAAAACGATAAAATTGGGTTTCTCAGCTTGGATCATGCGCTGGATAAAAGCGCTGGTGTTGAGGTCGGAGCAACCATGAACCTGACTAGGCAACACATCCAAACACGGCGTTGTTTTACCATCTGCATAGTGCATGTCCGCCACTTGTAGTATCTTAAACTCCCCATTCCGACCAAACCTCAGCTTCTGCGGTAGCTGTTGCTGCGGAGGTTGTCGCCTGGCAGCAGCCGAGACGTTAATGGGTACAAAACACAGCAGAATCACAGCCAAAGCAACAACAAAACCGTGGAAAGGAAGTGTAACGCAACGCTTCTTTTTGTTGATGCTAACAATTGAGGAAGCTTGTGCCATTGTTTTCTTTTCTCTTTTTCTTCCCCTTTCCTGGGTTTACAGTTTTTGAGATGGTTCTCTTTTCGTTGGGTTTTAAGTCTACTAGAATATTACCCGTGTGCAACACACGGACGTCTTTGCACCCCTTCTCTTTGCTTCAACATCTTTTCTCTTTCTCTATTTGCCCTTCACGCGGTTAACTTTGACCCCTTTACACCCATCTCTTTCTCTCTCTTTGCTTCAACATCTTTTTCCTTTCACTCTCTCTGCCCTCCACGTGGTTAACTCTGAAAGCCCCATTGAAGCTTCTATGTTATAGACTAGGCAACGGCAATACTAAGACTGGTTGACCTTACTGCACCTGTCGACACTCAAACGTAAGAAGAACCAAGACGAGAGGATCAGAGTCACGCGAGCCCCTTATCTTTGCAGTCACTTAAATTTAAATTTCTTTCTTTTTCATAGTCGGAAACGAGGATATTCCAAGCGTGGAAGTATTTGGCAGATACCCCAAAAAACGATGGGTATCTACTATTTAAAGACAGTTCACCGTATTTTTCAATCTTTTTCAGAGCATTTCAATTACTAATTTAGATATCCAAACTATCAAAAACACTTCTTACTTCTTCTTTATCAATTTATTTTGAAGTTAGACTTGTACAGGTGCCATTTTCTTTAATAAAATAAATAAATAAAGTAGCCCGAAAACTCATCTTGTATTCTCTTTTATAAACACTATGAAAGGAGAAAAGGGAGACGAAATGAAACTCGGCATGTGGGGTGGGCTTAACGGTGCTACGATACAATGAATGCAGGGGTAATTTTGCTCCAACCACCTACGGGCACACTCATTGTAATCAATTCAACACTTGTGCCTTTTAGTGCAGTTGTATCTCAATCAAATCATTAAAAGAGGAGTCCAAGTTTTAGTTTCTACTATAATTTTCAGTATTTTCTTACCTTCTCGAGAAAATATCAGTGTAATCGGTTTATGTACAACAGAACGACCAAATGAGCATCAGTCCATGTATTCCTGCTGTTGGTTAATGAAAGTATTATTATTATCTTCTTCTTCTTTTTTGTATAAATATCTGCATCACTGCCTGAATAGATTGAGTTACCTTCCTTCCCATTAAAGGACCATACCAAACGTCCTCCCTGGGCTGGTGGGCTGGTAATGCCATTCCCTTGGAAAAGTCATCTTCCCCATTTAATTCCCAGAAAGAACTTAATTTTTTCAATACGGATGGGGACCCAAAGAATTGAAAGTATTTTATCAAAATAACAACAATTGATATTTCATTCTACCTTTCTCTCATCAGCTATTATGAAACCATTTATGTTGTATCAAAAAGAAAAAAAACCTTCAGCAATGGTACGAACACAGGTATACGGTTACATTTCCATAGAATTATTAGACACCAGCAGTTGACGGCACAGCCTTCAAAGTCTTGTACCATCTCCACGAGCTACATCCTTACTGTCCAGTTGTTGCTTACCGATTGAGATTAAAGTAATAATAATACTTCTCAGCTGTCCATTGCTAAAGTCAAGCACGGCCAAGAATATGTTTCTTTCTACGAGTACCTGTCCAATGCCAAACCAAATATGAGTAAACCCCGCAACCTTGTCTTGATAGTTGGCGGTCTGTGTCATGTGTTAGAGCAGAATTGAAGCATTGTGAATTTGTGATGCACGTGAGATTGGTTTAACATAGATATCAGATGCACCCAATGACAGAAAAAATAAGTCTTGAGACAGAGAGAGACAGAAGGAGCTAAAGCACAAATTGGAATCAAGATGCTGGATGCTTCAACTCCCTACAAATTCGTCTAATGCACCTAACATCATGTGAATTTATTCCATAAGCACAAACAAATTTGATTTCCAAACAATGTGCATGAGTCATTTCGCCACCACTGCTGCTTAGGATATAAATGGAGCTCATGTTTCACATGACATCTACAACATGCAAGTCTATGACATATCCCAACATTTGATAAACTACCCTGAACTTTTGCCGATATGGTCAATATTCAAGAATAATATAGGATACATTATCTTAAAGAAAACCGTCAAGATTAAATAGCATGCGATTCATCAAATATTTAGAACTAATTTTAAGGAAAAAAATAAATTAACTTTTCCCTTTGAGCACGCAGGGGAAAAAGGAACAGCTACCAAGCAAGTTCGGATCAAAGTCCTGTTAGTTGGCTAATGTCTAGATACAGAGTCATAAAAATTTCAAACCCTCCATGTAGATGGTCCTAAATGGCTGCCTACCTTTATACTTAGGGCAAGATTAATCCACTGTGGGAAATAGTGATCAAAGTAACTTGTTTTTACCAGCAGAATTCTTGCTCCAGAGGACCTGACCATCAATGGCAGTAAGATGTTGATCATCAAGGCGCTTCCATGTCTTGATTGACTTGACAGCACCCCAACCTCCTTTCTCTGTCTTCTCTAGAGATGCTACCACCACCCTAGCTCTCCTGGACCATCCAGCTTTTCCATAGGCATGGTATCCAAAACCCCCAGCATAACATAGTTGAATACCCGTCAATTGACCACAGAAGTCGTTGAGGTGATCATGACCTGTAAAAACAGCCTTCACGTCCCCTGCTTCTACCATGGTTGTGAAGAAGCCCGAGTTCACAGAAGCAGAACTAATACCTTCCTGTCTCACCCCAGTGAAGTTAGAAGAGTCAAAACTAGCAAATTCAGGCAGCGGGATGTGAAAATACACAAGTCCAGGTGCAGATGATTTCTGAACATTAGGTGGGCTCATGTAGGCTCTCTGCAATACAAAGAAGACATCCAATTAGTCGAATGAGAAAGACAAAAGGCCACAGGTCAATAGAGCAACTTCAGACAGGCACGCCTAGTATTTAGCAAAGAAATGAAATTAAAATGTTGTCCAAGCAGAGTCCAATGAGGTTTATACCCGAAGATTTGCAGAAGTGCGTTGAAACCACATCTGCTGAGAGGTTTTAATCCAACCATAGCCAGGGATGGCTGGAACTGTGGAGTAATCTCCACTGTCAAGAAAGTAGAGATTGAGAACTGATTTGTTTGCAAAACCTGACCCCTCAACTCCACCAACCTCCAGGTTATAGTTGCCAAAACCATCAATTATATGTGCTTCAGAAGGATTGAATTGAGACATAGTATGCTTCAATCCAACTATGTGTTTCATGACCCCTTCCCTTGATAAGGTGCCTTCCTGGTCATGGTTCCCCAAAACAGCAGCCCATGGAATTCCTGCAGCAATTGCAGGGGCAAATGCTGCATTCAAAGATTTTGCTGAATCCGTGGCATCAAATGCAAAGATGTTATCACCTAATAAACAGACAAAACACTTGCATCGGTGAACTAGGATTTCTCAATAGGCGTACTTAGAAAAGATTGCTATCACTGCAAATTCATAGCGAATAGTACCAATCAAAGCTAACCTGAATAATTATGCTATGGTATTAAAAGATAGCAAAGAAAAACTATGACGTTAAACAATCAGAACTCAGAGTTTTGGTCAACGCCCTTTTAAAAATTCATTAAAGTCACCAACTTCCCACTCCCTCAAAAAAATTTTTACGATAAAATAAAAGCAGGAGGATTATTAGATGGATAAAAAGGGAGCTTTCTATACCAATAATACTAACTAATTACAAGTGTTGAAGATTACATTTTCACATTTGCATCTCATAAAGTAAAAATTTTTCTACAAACAAACTTACTTTCTTCAGATAATACGAAAAGGGTCTATTAGATTACCAGTGAAAACGATAAAATTGGGTTTCTCAGCTTGGATCATTC
Organism: Theobroma cacao; assembly: GCF_000208745.1. Classification (NCBI taxonomy): domain Eukaryota; kingdom Viridiplantae; phylum Streptophyta; class Magnoliopsida; order Malvales; family Malvaceae; genus Theobroma; species Theobroma cacao. Next base: position 32,923,921 of record NC_030850.1, on the reverse strand, counting down.
GCTGGATAAAAGCGCTGGTGTTAAGGTCAGAGCAACCATGAAACTGGTGAGGCAACACATCCAAGCACGGCGTTGTTTTCCCATCTGCATAGTGCATGTCCGCCACTTGTAGTATCTTAAACTCCCCATTCCGACCAAACCTCAGCTTCTGCGGTAGCTGTTGCTGTGGAGGTTGTCGCCTGGCAGCAGCCGATACGTTAATGGGTACAAAACAGAGCAGAATCACAGCCAAAGTAACAACAAACCCATGAAAAGGAAGTGAAACGAAACGTTTCCTTCTGTTGATGCTAACAACTGAAGAAGCTTGTGCCATTGTTTTTCTTTTTCTTTTTCTGGGTTTACAGTTTTTGAGAGTGTTCTCCTTTCGATGGGTTTTAAGTCGATGAGAGTCTAGACTCAAACTTGATAAAAAAACAAACGAGAGGATCACAGTCACGCGAGCCTTTATCTTTGCAGTCAACGTAACTTTAAATTTCTTGCTTTCTCATAGCGGGCAACGAGTATATTCCAAGCGTGCAAGTCTTTGGCTGATACCCCAGAAAACGATGGGTTTTTATTATTTAAAGCCAGCTCACACTTCACGGTATTTTTCAATTTCTTTCAGAGCACTTATTATATTTGAATTATATAACATTTATCCATTTTACTTAAGCTTTTTAGACTGTAAATAACTAATTTAGATTTCCAAACTATCAAAAACAGTTCTTACATCTTTTAGTTAATCAATTTATTGTTAAGTTACACTTGTACAAGTATCATTTTCTTTGATGAAAAAGTTAATAAAAGTAGCCCAAATACTCATCTTCCTTCCTCTATTATAAGCACTATGAAAGGGAGATGAAACTCAGCATGTGGCGTGAGCTTCAGGAAATGGTACTACTACACAATGAATGCAGGAGTAATTTTTTTCCTACCATCTACGGCCACACTCATTGCAATTAATTCAACACTTCTGTCAGCAGCTTTTGTAATGGACTAGTATATGTTAATTTCTAATATAATTTTCACTATTTTCTTATTTATTTTTAGGTGTAAAAACGAGACAATTCAACAATGAAACATGCAGTGATTGGTTTAACCTTGAGTTTGAATCGTTCTTGAGTTTTCAATTTCTGTTTGTTGCACCATGTATAAGTTAATAACTTCTGGGTTCTAATAAACATTTAGTAGGTTTAATGTAGTGCTTATTTTACATTAATGGTGTAAAAATTACTCTATAAGCATACATAGTAAAAATAAACTTGGCTTTATATTAATGTAATTGAGACATTTGTCAAATCATCTGAGCTGGCTGAAGATGACAAACATTTGCTAAAGTAATCAAGATTACTTTTCCAAGAAAATATAAGTGTAGTCGGTCTATGAAGAACAGAACGACCAGATGAGTACGAGTCTCAGTTCATGTCTTCCTCAGTTGATTGATCATAGTAACATATTTTTTTCTGTACAAATATCTGCATCACTGCCTGAATAGATTTAGTTATTCCCAACAAACTTAAAATATTGAAACCCCCGATTGATTTGAGATTTCCATTTGGTTAGATTAAACCACATGTTTGCTCAATCTCCAACTCGTGAACGCCTCAGTTGCTGAACTTAAAAGCCCAGAATCTGCAGAGAAAGACGATCTCCTTGTTGATAGTTGTCAGAATCTGGACATACGTTGCACGTGCGGCTGCTGCACTGGGGGAGTTGATTACATATAATAGTGTAGTATTTAGCTAGCTTGTATGTATGTTAATGCTAGCTAAGCTAACATGAAATTTCTGGCAGTGGCAGTCCACCATTTGATAGTTAAATTAATGGACACGGGTTTATAAATTAATTCGCTGTTGATTTGTTCTGCAACTGTTTACGCCACGAAGTTTGCACTGTGTTTAACATATGAGAAGAATACGAGCTCTAAAGTCACTGCATGCGTCATTTTCCTTCTTTGTTAATCTATTTAACAGTAAATAAGATCTTAACAAATTCTTTCCTCTCTTGTCTACATCTTTAAATCTATTTTGGGACTATTTTTTCGTCTTTTATCTTTGAATCGTGCATCACTTGTCAGTGATTAAACATTCTCGTTTTTAGGAACCCTCACCGTCCGAGTTGGGCCTGGATATACACCTGATGAGATTAGCTTGATTCCCTAGCGAAGTACAGTGATCAGATCTATAATTAAGCAAGCCGCCAACCAGGCAAACCATAACCTATTACAAGACAGGGATTAGTCATTCACGAGAGTGTGAACCCCGTGAATGTAAATATTTTGAGATCATAACTCTTTCGAAGTCATGATCCGCCTGGATTCCATCAGAGTATACGACCTGGGTTCCAGGGCACCAAAAAATGCTTAAGAAGAATATTTCCATCCATTGAATTCCTTGCCAGTTGGCCAATTCGCATCTTAATAGATTTCAACCCCCATCCATCACATACATTGATGGCATTTTTATTTTTTTCCATAGCCTAAATTCCTATTTTCAAGAGCAAGAACAATATGAAAAGAGAAAGAGATATCACCCTTATGACAGTTGGAATCACTGGTGCAAGCTGATAACAGGGGTACAAAGCTAGCAATTCAAGGGAAAGATCCAATGGGAAGCAAATCAGCTCCACAACAATAGCTGAAAAGGTTTAGGCTTTGAGCAGAATAGCAAAGGAAAGCTAACCTCATGTAATCATTAATAAGTCACCTATGTTTGGGTCATTGCAGAACCATGCCAAACAAAATGTGATTCACTAAGCTATAAGCCTACATGAAGTCCTTGAACATCGTTCCTCAAGGTGGGGAGTGTCCAGTTGATCAGAGTCTGTGCCATGGATTTAATCAAAATGGACTGATAATGATAGTTCATCAACCAAGGAAGCAAAAGTCATGGAGCAGGAATATTATAGTGCTAGGGGAAAGAACATTCCCATGAAATTTGAAGAATAGAAACACCTGCACATGCTCACTCCATAATTAACTAGAACCAACAGGAATTAAGCACTAGCTGCTGCCAAGTGAGAACAGGGTCAGCAATGAATCCAGGGCTAAAATATTTAAAAATAAAAGCTAATTTTCAAAAAAAAATAACTACTCCTTAGTCCCAACTCCTGCTGACCTCATCAAGCGTTCAAACAGTAATAGACCACTAGTAATAAAACAAGTTTGATTTGTTTGCAACATACAGACTAGCTGATCTGCAAATGATTCCTAGTTATGCATGATATACTTGTGAGACGATCTGTTATGACCTGCAATTCTTTGCAGGCATCAGGTGCTGCAAAACCCAGAGAGAAAAAAGGAAAACGTGTAATATAACTTCTCTTGTTACAAATTACATGTAGATCATGAAAATCAAGCATTTGTTCTTTTAGCTAATTGTTTTCTGGTAGGAATATTACTCCATTAACTCATTGATAAAATGGGACATAGGTTGCCAAATTTTAACATCTTCAAGTTTTGGAACAACAGCAATATAATACCCATAATCAATCACTTTTTCTATCAAGGATGCCAATGCTTTTTCTGGCTTGAAAAAGTGCAGAAGCAAACAAGATGACTGACGTCTAAACACAGAGACACAGAGACATCGCTATATTTGGTCTGAAGTTAGAATATTTTTTCATGGGCATCCTAAACAGCTATCTAAACACCAGCTTAAATCTCTATATAGCCAAATATCTGCTTTGGCCATCCATGCAAGTACAAGCTTGCTTTAAGATTTTTCTTCCGTAGAAGACTTCAAATCTAGACTTGCACTCTGACAACCATACCTCATATGACCTCAGATCTACATATTGTAAATATATGCGAAAATCAGACAATAAAAAGAGTTTTATAGCAAATGAAGAAAGAATTTACATGATTGCATAAAGTGATCCCTTTGACTACCAGTCTACCACAGACAACAACCATTTTTTTCTCTAAAATAGACAACAGATTACATCAACAGGGCTACAACAAGACAGGAAATCAAAGTATAGCTTTGACCCACATAAAATGAAACTTTCAGAGTTGGCAGTGAAGCAAATATCAGATCAAGTATCCTTATTTTTCACTGCTATAGCAGAAGATCTGAACCAAGGTACACACGCTGAGGTTGTCTTCTGATATAGTCTGTATGCTTCAGCTCTGTACTCTTTCTTCAACATCCGCCGCTCCACCAGCACAGTAACATAAGCTAAGCACATACTATTGATCAAAGACCCGACAAAGGTCCATCCATGTCCCAGGTTCCATGCAAAAATAACCAGGCCCCACCACCACAATTGCTCCCCAAAATAGTTAGGATGACGCGAGTACTGCCACAAGCCCCGGTCAAGATTAGGGACCACAGGCTTTCCAAGCTCTTTCAGCTTGCTATTTCTAGTCACAAAATTATGCAGTTGGGTATCTGCAAAGTACGCTATGACAATGCCACACAAACAAACTCCAGCAGCAACAAAATCCCACATATTCAAGGGCATATCAACCGAGTGCACAACATACAGTGGAAGACATATTCCAATCAAAAATATCTGCAGACTTTAATTACCCATTAGTTCATGCTCTCTCATCAGCATTTTTATTAATTTAGGTACTGTTGATAGCTGCTTTTAATATTTGCATTTTGCTTAGTGTAAAAAGCAACAAATGAAGCTTTATCAAAGCTCCTCTTTCTTTCAAAATTTTCATCTGTTCTTAGAAAAGGAAAATCCCCCTTCTCTATTAATTATAAAAAAGACACCCTTAGCATCCTACAAAAGTTCATTCAGGCACTTTATCCAACAGATTTTCCGCATTAATGAAAAATGGTCAATTTCCAGAAAGATGCAAAATTGATAAAGCAAAAATCTTTGAAAAGTCACCTGTTGAGAAAAGTAGACAGCGAAGAAGGAAATCCACCACCAATGCTTGCCATACTGTTGACTCATATCAGTAAACCTCCAGTCTTCTCTGGCACCCCACTGCCATTTTTCACGCCTGAAATAGTTATGGGTCAGCCTAATACTCCAAACCCAGGTCAACACTATCACAATCTTTGATCTCCACCAATCAAATTGAGCCAAAGGGTGTGTTGCATAGTGATGAACTAGCAACACCGGTATCACTGTCCAATACAAATCAATCATCTGAAACCAACCAGAACACCAAAACCACATTAAAAAAAAAAGGGGGGGGGGGGATATGAATAAAAAAACTTGAAAAAAAAAAGAATACTAGTAATAGAAAAACTGACCCAGTGGCTGGATTGAATATGACTGATGAGCCAGAAGAGGACATTGACATTGAAGAAAAAGAGGGCATTGGCTAAAAGGAGAGGGTGGTGAAAGCACCATGACCAGAGTGGAGAAAGAGAATTTCTACCGCTCTGGAAATGGCTAAGGAAATGAAGATAGAAGAGAATTGAAGGGAGAGGAACAAGAAATGCTACGACAGCATTTTTCAAGTTGCTTTTGCCCATGTTGTTTTGTTCCGTTCTGGGACTAGGAGCCGTTGGTCGGAGTGGAGCAAAAGAGGTGCGACTTTTATAGCAACAGGTACCTTAGTTTTTTGGTTTGTGGGACTGGGTACAAAGCAAAAGAGAAGTCCAAATGATGAGCAAAGATTAGCGTGATCATCCTTTTCTGCATGGAGGGTGGCGCATGGGGTCCAAGGGGGTCAACCCATGTCCAATCACCGAAGGTTTCTAATTATGATTTGGGGCCTACTGTTTGTTAAGTGCCAGTTCGGTTCGGTGTTGCATTATTAAATTTAAATACATCCCTAATCATTTGATCGATTTAGCTTTAGGCAAACCATTACCCTCTATGTTTCTCCCTAAAGAGGAATTAAATTAAACAGTACTTGAGCACTCGATTGAATAATAAATCATGCATTTTCACGTTAAAAGAAAGAATCAAACTATAATTTAAAAAATAAAAAACTATAACAAAAGGAAAAAGGAAAAACATTTGCCTGCACTGATTGATCTTTAAGCAGAATTGCAAAAATAAAGGCAGTATTGAATATTTTGTAGCATAGCTTTTTAACCGATAAAAGTATAAAAAAAGAAAAACCTAAAGCCTTTTTCGTCTAAAGACTGTAAACAAGCATCTTCAATGGGCTTCAATTAAAGTTAGACTGTAGTATTGAAACATTTATATATGGATTCCAATTCCTATCCAATTACTTCTTGAGCTTTTTAAAAAGCTTCCATGCCAGTCCATTGGTTAAATGTTCAAATTCAATGATAGTAGCAGTTAAATTTGACCACATTTTAGATTGCCAATGATCATGAGGCGTGTAAGAAAACATCCAAATCGATTAAAGGAATAGATTAAAAAAAAAAAAAACACTTGGAATAACAGTGCTTGGAAGTGCATGCAATGATGGGTGCAGCCTGTAATGGTGAGCTTAATCATATATGTTGGAATCACCTCACATGGATTCCACAGCTTATAAAAACTCCAAACCTCTGGTCCCCAACCCAAAAAACTCTCCTGCACAACTTCAACCTGTGCAAAATCCCCGCAATCCACGCAGCCAGAAAGTGAAACAGCTAATTGTACGGCTCCCAAGCCTGGGGTGGCGGGGCCCTCACCGTTATCCATAGCTGCTGCTGCTGCTGCTGCTGCTGCTTACACTTTATAAGCTTAAAGAACAACAAAGGGTCCACAGGCAGCGGTATTGTTTTCTTCTTGGCTTGCGAGGTCAGTGAAATATGCGACTTTTAGTGTTCATGGGTTGGCGGAGGAGAACTCTGCAGAGCATGCCAATGCTTGAGGCAGTATACCGTACCTCAAAACAAGGACCTCTTCCATGGGACCGAAACTCTTCAATACCTTTCAACTAATAACATTCTCAATTACACTCATCTATATAGTATTCATTGATGCATTAATAATTATTAGTTCGAAAAATACTGGAAAAGATCCAACCTCCCTCTCAGAGATTCAAACACACCCAAAAAAGAAAATCAGTACAGACAGTTCAGAAAAACAAAACGGAAAGAAAAGGATGGGAAAACATGAAGTTAGGAACAAAAGAACCTTCGCCTGCAAGCATGGTAATCCTACAATAACTCAACAATACATCATCCTAACAAGCACTACTGGCTGGATCTGCCAGAGCATACGCATAGCAAACTACCAAAATGAACCTGACTTTCAGAAGCAACCTTCAGAGGATTTCCTTAATTTTACCAAAGAAAGGGATGGCACAGAAAAACGAAGGGCCTTAACAAGACCCAATGAAACTTGCAGAGGGCCAGATCCCATTCTTGTGGCTCTCATAAAGGTCCATTGCCAGTTGCAATATCCTTTTTAATTGCTCCTTGAATCCATTTGAGAACAAGCCACTGGAACAACAAAAGATATGCATTAGAATATAACCATTTATGTTTCAGTCCAGCCCAAAGAGAAACCAAGAAACTGCAAAAACTTTACCTGAAGCCCAAGAATAACAGGAATCAACATTTTACCCCTATCATTTGAATCAGACCCATCTACCAACTTCTTGCTAACTACAATAGCTTGACTCTTATTTGTTGCAACACTTGTAATGGCTTTTACCAAGTTCGGAATCCAAGCATCACCATTGGGAAGAATCTGCATTGAAACAACATGTATTTTGCAAAGAATCAAGGCACTCAAATATGTGATGGGTCATAAACTGAGAGCACAAGATGAAAAATAAAAAAAGACCAAACCTTTTCATCACTGTCATTTTTATTGCACCTCCCACTGTTTTCAACCAAAACAACAGGAATGGCAGAATCCTACAATCATCAAAAGCAAGGAAATATCTAAAAAGGTAATTACAGCACTCTAAGCATATCATCAGAAAAGAAATAGTAATTAAGTAAGATAAATTTACAAGTAACATGTCCGTTGCAGACAATGGGGTCCAGTCATAAACCACCTGTTAACTTTTAAATTTTTTTTTTTGCCTGAAACTTTCCCCAATGTTCATGCCTGAAGCATGAATCTCCATTTGTGGTGTTCACTAATACCATTAAGTGAAAGCTCAGATCACCCTCATTTTAAAAGAGTGACTTCCATACAAACTTCTCATGAGACACAAGCATACCACCAAAATTTTCACCTGCAGCTAGTCATTTAATCCAGGACTTATATCCTAATTTCTCTTCTGTTTCCCATTTCTCATTGCATCTCTAGTTTAAATCATGAATCATAATTTGAGGTATCCACAGATATAAAGATAGAATTAGTTGAACTGATGTTTTAATTTATATGGTACGTCCAAACAAACTTATAAAAACAAAATGAGAATCTTCATCTTGACAAAATACACGTCAGATACCTTCACTATTGCAGTTTGAAACTCACTGCTCAGCATATGTTGTTAATTAGAGTTCAATGACCTTATAAACAAAAGTAAGCTCATCTATTGATCTTTTGTCTACTACACACTGCATTCTAATCGCATTCAGATATATGGTAACAACTCCTATCCGATAATTGCCTTGCCAACCAAAAACCTAAATCCATTCCAAAGGCCCTACTGTGATGGGAAAAAATTATATATTTAAAGCAAATATCAAAACCACCCACACCTCTTACTCTTCCTCTCTCATAACTAACATGTACCAATTTTTTCCTGTTTGTGGAACCATTTACCAAACTGTGACTCAACTCTGTACTTCCACAACTTACAACTAACAAATGAGAACGCACATATGTCATGGTCCACACCAACCTAGACTTGGCAATTCGTGTTAACATGTCGTAAATGTGTTAGACATGATTAGACACGAAACACGTTAAGACTAAACACGAACACGACACGTTTAATATTCGTATCTTAAATTTAAAACACATATACGTATACGTTTAATACATGTGTAACACGACACGATTAACACGTTTATTAAACGTGTCAATATACGACACGACATGATTAATAACACGATTAAATAAAAATATTTACAATTAAATATAATTTTATTATTTAAATTTAAAATCTATAATTATAAAAATAATTATAACAAAACAAAAATAATAACAACATCAAATAATCACCAAAAATAAAAAATTGGGGTTGAGCATGTATAATTACATTATACCCTTTATAAAATTAAAAAAAACTTATTAAAATAATTATTTAAAATTATTTATATAAGATTAAAATAATTTTTTAACTATTAATTTTTAATAGGTTAATAAATATGTCACGTATACACGTTTAAACACGATAATACGATTAAACACGATAATACGATTAAGTAAACGTGTTTAAATGTGTTTTAAACGTGTTAAAGGTGTTTGTCATGTCTGACACAATTAAACACGAAATATGTTAAGACTAAACCCAAATCTGTTTAAACCGTATCTTCTCGTGTCGTGTTCAAAATTGCTAAGTCTACACCAACCCCTGTGAGATATTATCCGCTATGGCCGGCTGACCTCACAGTTTTGTCCCAACAAAAGACGCCTCTCAGATTAAAAGTGATGTAAACCCTTATATTTCTAGTATCACTCTAATATATAACCAATGTGAAATTCATGACTCCCCTCTCTAGAGCATGACATCCACTCTTACTCCCCTCTAGGAGTTTGAGAGCATTATCTTGACGATATAGGATTCACGTGACTCACCCGCTGAGAGCATTATCTCGACAATGTAAGATTCACGTCCACGCGAAAACCATAACATCCTCTCCCACTTCAACAAAGGTCCACTGTCCTCAGTGACACATTACTAGTACTCAGAGTCCGCTCTGATACCAATTGTCACTGTTCACACCTACCATTGTGAGGTATTGTCCACTTTGGCCCGCTGGCCTCACTGTTTTATCCCACAAAAGACACCTCCCAAGTTAAAAGTGGTGTAAATCCTTATATTCCTACTATTACTCTACTACATAGCCAATGTGGGATTCATTGCTCGCCTCTCTAGGCCATGACATCCACTCTTACTCCCCACTGGGAGTTTTTCTTCGATGTAGGACTTTGTGACTCACCCGTTGAGAGTATTATCTCGACGATGTAAGATTCACGTCCATGTGAAGATCGTGACAACATGCATAGCAAGCACAGTACACAAGGTTAAGGGGACAAATAAACTTATCTCTTCATGTCATCCTGTCCAACACCTTTCTAATACATCTCAAGCAGATCAATTTGAAAGAAAATATATACCCCAAATCTTTTTCCCCCAATTTAAATTCATTCAAATAATTTGAATAGTGATAAAAGAAGTTGATGCAGCTGCCATATGACATACAATAAAATGCTTTGGTATTAGTATAACGGACAAAGGTAGCTGATATAGATGGTCTACAATTAGCACCAAAGATCCAAAATGCAAAAAACACCTAAAAGAAGCTTTCTCACTTTAGGAAGCCACACAAGAAAGAAGATTAGGACAGCATCAGCTAAGAAGAGGAGAAGGGTTGCTATATGTAATTTCTTTCTATGGGAAGTGGCAACAAGTAGAAGCTGAATGAATTGTTAGCATCAAAATCCAAAAGAGCTTAACCACTTCTATCTCTATGTGCATTTTTGGGCATTATTGAAAGAAGCAAAGCCTTAACTTAAAGCAAATCCTAGGAGTATAAAATCACAGCTCTTCTGCTCTCGCATAACTACCAAGAAGCCATTGCTTCTCCAGTGCGTGGAATCATTAAAATCAAAACTAAACTCTCTACTATGCCAACTTACAAGTGACAAACAACATTTTAGTTGGCACATCATGCAATTTCTATGAGAACAAATGAGCTTATCTCTTTATGTTAAGCTGTTCAACACCTTTCTTTATGCAATCCAACATGTCTCAAAAAAAAAAAAAAAACCTTGAAAGAATATGCATACCTCAAAATCCTTTTTCCTAATCCGAGCTCCCATACGAATGGCCTTTAGCACACCCTCTGATCTTTTAGAAGAAAAAACATCATAATTCAGTCCATCAGGTGGACAAAGCTGTGCATGAGTGAGCACAAGCAAACTTTTGCGCCATATTTCTTTGCCAAAACTGTTGGTGATAGCCCTAATGATCTGCTTATCCAAGTCATCCACTCTATACGCATCCAGGCGATCAACATAAAGCAAAACATCTATAGTCTTATTCAAAAGAAACCTGCATTAAAATTAGAAGATTTGTTCTCAACAAAAGGAACCATACCTTGTAGTAAACTAATCCTAAAAAGAAACTATTATTATAATTTATTGAGAATCACTTAATTAACAACTAAATTCATCACACAACAAATGTGATGCTAACTTAAGACTGCTTAATTCGAGTACCGACCCTTTGATCAACTCAAGAGCTTGGTGATTGACGTATCCAGCCTCCACAAGCCCTGGTGTATCAATTACATTCAATGTAAACCCTGCCCAGGAGCGTGAAACCATGACGGGTCTCAGCCCCTCTGACTGAAAAACAAACACAACCACAATTCAAGCTTATGAAATCTAAAACAGCATAAAGATATCAATCCAAGAAAGCAAAGGAAAAAGTAAAACCAATACTGACCTGAAAAGCAGTGACTCGAACAACTTGCTCCCCAATAAGAGAATTGATAGTAGAAGACTTTCCTACACCACCTTTGCCCATAACAAGGATAGTCAAAGTGTTGACATTCTGCAATTTTTTGCAACAATCTTGAGTAAATATGTTATTAAGTCAAAGTAGTCAAAGTAAAGAAAGGATTAAAGGGTTTATCAAAAACCTCTTGCTTCAATTTGCCCAACAACTCGAACAATTTTGTTTGTGAAGCAGCAGGGAATTGTTGAAGACCGAGCCACTCACGAGGCAAAGCGGTACCCATTCCTGCAAAATGCATAAAAAGAACAGGAAAGCAAAATCAACAACCTTCAACATAAGCAATAAACCCTAAACCACAAAAGCTGATATCATAGTGAAATGCTTGAGCAAACTTTAAATGCAGCTAAAAAAATGAGATGGGTCCGTTTTCTTTCGACAGATAGTGAAACAACGAGTAAGAATTTGAGGAGAAATGTGGATTTACCGTCCTATCTTCCTTACTGCAACTTGAGAAAGAGAGTGAGAAAGAAAGAGAAGGAAGGAAGATTTAGGGGAGGTTTTTGTGGTAGTTGTTGGTGGGCAAGTAGGTGGGAAACTGCAAGAGAGAAAAGGGAGGAGGGATTGGGTTTGGGAAGGTTACCTTGTCGAATTTTAGGATTAGTGTTTGTTTTGTCCGCCAGCAGCAGAGATGGCTGTTTCACGGGTCTGTAAGGCTACATAATCTGCGCCGCCCACTGCCCACTGTGCTTACCCAACCGACCTATTTGCAACTTTGCAAATTACAATTTTCCCTTTTTTTTTCTTTTACCAAACAATATAATTTAAATTTTATTTTCACATTTTTCAACGAGGTTAAAGCCAAATTTTGCAACAAACATGTTTTATCCCTGGCCGTGTGTACTTGTTAAGTTGTTTTACCAACCCATTGTTTTAGTTGATGCAGTAAATCTATAACATCTCTTTACTTGGTATGAGAAACACAAAAAAAATAGTACTAAAGTAATTATTTAGGTTAGGATGGATATTTTTTTTTTGATAAAAACGAAAATTTTATAAAGATATAATATCTAAAAAATTCATAAATTATTTCAGTAGATTCAAATAAAATTTTTATATTTTGATTTTAAATCAAATAAAATTTTTAAACATAATGTTAAAAAAAAACTCATAAATTATTTAAAAATATTAAAATAAATATTTTATTTTTTTATTAAATTCAATCAAATTTTTATATTTTTATTTTGGATCAAATAATCTCTTATAACTAATGATTAATTAATTATCATTAGTAAAATATTACTTGTTATTTTATATTCGTATGATACTGATATAACTTTAATCAAAATGGTGAAAAATATTATATGATCATATTATCATTCTAAATTAACATGTTATATTATCATCAATTATAATAAGTGAATATATCATATCATTATTAATTTTAATATGTCAACATACTATATTAGTGCCACGTGATATCAAATTGTTATTAGTTAAAACATCATTTATTATTTATGTCATATGACGTTAATGTAATATACTAACATATTATAATAGATGAAAATGTAACATGTTATGTAACATCATAACTTGGTTACGTGGTATTTTCACATTTGATATTAGTGTCATTGACGTAAAAATAATAAATAATATTTTGACTAATGACAGTTAGTTAATCATTAGTAATAAAAACTTATTTGATTCAAAATAAAAAATATATAGATATGAGTAAATGCAATAAAAAATTAAAAATTATTTGAATTTTTTAAAATTAAAAATATTTAAAAATATTTAGTATAATATTTATAAAAAGTCTCTAAAATATTTAAAAAAATTCAAATAAATTTGTTTACTCTTATTGCATTTAATAAGTCCTTATACTTTTATTTTTAAGTTAAATAATCTTTTTTATTTTTTTATTTTGAGTAAAATAAGTTTATATAAATAATGATTGATTTAATCAAAATGTCATTTGTTATTTTATAACACGTAAGTTAACGTAATATATTAATATATCATAATTGTTAATGATGTGACATGTTAATATATCATAATTAATAATAACATGACTGCTAATTTTGCATGATAACAAACTAATGTGATATTTGTTACATTTTACATTAATGCCAAGTAGATAAAAAATAATAAGTGATATTTTAACTAATGATAATTAATTAATCATTAGTTATAAAAACTTATTTGACTTAAAATGAAAATATATATGCTTGATTAAATGTAATAAAATAATAAAAATTTATTTAATTTTTTTAAATAATTTAAAAACTTATTTGAACATTATGTTAAAATATTTTGTCGAAACTAGCCCTAACAATGTTAATTTTTTTAAAAAAAGCATAACAATGTTATTCTCGGTCCATTAACTTTTGGTTTAAGAAATTAAGTCAGCCATAATAAAAAAAACAGAATGCATTTAAAATTTTATATTTTTTAATAATTTATTATTTTAAGTAAATTTGTCTGATTATGATAAATTGGACTAGGCTTTCTAGCCCTCTTTGTACCAAAAATAAAATAAAAGCAACACCTCAAACCCAAAGTGAAATTAGCCCATACACAGGAAATCCGGGTCGGCCCATGAATCAGATTACCATCATCTTCCTCACGGCAAACGAGCATTAAAGTGAAAAGTCCAACACGGTGGTCCTCGAACTACAGAGCAAGTGAATCCGAAAACTCAAAAACTCGGCAGTTTACCCGCCGTGCCTGAGAAAAGAAAGAACGATGTCGGCTAGATTGCTGAATAAAGTTTTGAAAGAACGAGAGCAACAAAAACAACACGTAATTGAAGAAGAGGAGCAACTAAATGGCGGCGAATCAGAGTCGCCGGATTCCGGTGCTCGTTCTTCAGTGAATCCCTTCGACCTTCTCAACGAAGGTGACGACGAGGACGAGGGTAATCCTGACCAGGTTTAGTTCCTTAACCCTATCCTGTATAACGATCCTTTTATTCGATTAATCCTTAATCGCGTTGAACTAGGAATAGCCGTTTGTATTAGCATATTTTGCTTTGGAATTAAGTTTCAATATTATTAATTTATTCCAAGGATTATAACTAAGGCTTTTAACTTGAAGATTTCAAGCTCCAAGCTGCTGCTTTCTGGGCTTTGCATTTGTTAAAGAAACAAATTTTGATTATAAAAGTTTTAGTTGGAAACAATAATTTATCGTGTGCTAGTTACATTATATTGATCTAGTGATGTCCTTTGGAGAGTAATATGGGTTTCGGCTGCAGATGGATGCACCGGAAGTTGCTGATGAAACCTTGACCAGAAAAGAAGAACCACCTTCATTGAGAGGTACTGCCAATGTAGTTTCGAGGTCTAATAACAAATCAAAGAAAAAGAAGAAAAAGAAAAGCAAAGAGGTTTCATCAAGTATGGATAAACATGAAACGCCCTTGGATGTGACTTTAGATGCTTTATCTTTGGATGGTAGTTCTTCTGGTCATCAGTTGGGTTCTAATAAACCCATATCAGAAAATGCTAAAGATTCTGGTGATTTGGTTAAACAGTATACAACGTCTATACTACAAGTGGATCCTAAGTATCTAAATGTTGAAAATGAGCTGCGGAGAATATTTGGTTCTAAGGTGGTCAAATCATTTGAGAAAAGCAATCAAAGCAGCACTTCCAGACAGGTACGTGGTGGAAGACGGGGAAGCCATCATATTAGGAAGACTGTTATGATATCTCCATCAGACCATTGGCCTCGCTGGGATGGATCTCTGTCGATGGAATTTCTGGAAACTAAGGATGGGTATCATTACTTTAGGTAGAAATCTTACTAAGTCTCTCTGATATTGCTAAAAACTTACTCTCCAATTTTGTATTTTTCTCACCCAGTTTGAGTGTATGTTACCAACTTGAGAAATAGTATGTAGATAGCTTTCGACATATATGAAATAGGAATCCATTTCTTTTCCACAGTTTCCTGAGTTGAGTGAAAATTTTACATGCTTTTGCAACATTTAGATGAATTTAGATGTACAAAAAAATTAAAACTAGGCAGTGCTTTGGTGAACATTTTCACAGTTATTGAAATGCAATATGGGAACCAGAGCATATTTTCATCATGCAAAAGTGATGATTTACTAATTTCTAGGTGACCTTCTGCCTAGCTTCATTGATCTAGAGACAGAAAGATTCAAAAAGTATCAAATCAAGTGCAGTTCCCATATTTTTGGTTTTAGTTTGTTTACTGTGTCCTAACTTCGTGGTTTTGTTCATGTCTTGTAGATATGCACACTCGTCTTCCTATGATCAAGCTCAAAGAGCATTTGAAGCTGCTCAAGCTATTCATGACCTGAATGGCGTAGCTAGTGTTCTGTTGTATCATCCTTATCACTTAGATTCTCTTATAACCATGGCAGATTATTTTAAATTTGTGGGTGAGCATCAGATGTCTGCAGATGCTATTGCAAAGTGTTTATATGCCTTGGAATGTGCGTGGCATCCTATGTTCACTCCCTTGCAAGGTAATTGCCAATTGAAGTTCAGTCATGACACGAACAAGCCAATATTCAAAGCTCTTTTCACTCACATGAAAAACATGGATAGGCGGGGCTGTCATCGATCTGCTCTAGAAGTTTGTAAATTGTTGCTTGCACTTGATTCAGATGACCCAATGGGAGCTATGTTCTGTCTTGACTACTTTGCTTTGAGGGCAGGGGAGTATGCATGGTTGGAACAGTACTCTGAAGACTATAGAAGTGATAGCTCCTTATGGTTGTTCCCAAATTTTTCATACTCCCTTGCTGTTTGCCGATTTTATCTTGAGCAAGAGGAATCCTCCCATAATACTTGTGTGGATGCCTCAAAGGCTTTTTCAGCTGATCTTATGAATCAGGCTTTGATGCTTCATCCATCGGTCCTTAAGAAACTAGTAGCCAAGGTGCCTTTAAAAGATCAGGCATGGACAAATATACTCAAAAATTCCTTTTTCAATTCAGATCAAATAGGGATCCCATCTCTGGATCACCTGATTAATATTTATGTGGAAAGAAATTATCTAATATGGAGGCTTCCTGATCTGCAAAAGTTACTTCGAAATGGTGCCCTCCTTGTTATTGAAACACTAGGACATAATAAAAGTGATGCTAAAGATTGGGCTTGCGTGAGGAAAGAAGCATTCTCATCTGACAAAAACGAGTAAGTATCAGGATATAAATTGTATTGTTGCTTTGTTTGTTATTTACTACATTTCCTCCGTCTTTGATTTGACTGCAATATTCAGGTTTATTTGTTACATTTTAAGCACTAAATCCATCTATTTGCTGTCTCCAACTTAAGGGTGTGCTAAATTAGTGTTGGGGCTGAATATAGATAAAGCTGCTCTTAAATATACACGCAGCACTTTCATTGTGATTTGCTAGCTTAATTAGATTAGATGAGCTTATCACATAAATTGGAGTTTTGTGTGACAGTTTTTTCACCCTGTGGTCAGGTATGGTCATTTGTTGGTTCAGGAGTTCTCTGACACAGTGCAAACTCTTCCACCTGATAATCTGCAAAACTTTATGGTTGACATGAGGGAAGCTGCACAGATTGGGGGTCAGGTTGCCAATCCACCTGCTGGCGGTCATGCTCCTGCAGCACGTGATGTTGCAAATCGCAATCCATTAGCCGTCCTGTTTGAGTCGTTGCTACCATGGGTTAATTATGGAGATGCAGGAGATGGCATAGTTGATGAAAACCAAGTTAATGGGCAAGGTCAAGACGATGAAGATCACTGAGTTGCAATGTATTAAGGGTTGACAGAAAGCTCTTAGGAAAAATAAGCCAGTTTTCAATAATTTCTCGGACACATATATCAGTTCCATGTGTAGAAGTCAATTTTTTTACTGTTCAGCCAGGAAGAGGTTCTTGCGTGTACAAAGATTTTTGTGGGGAATCAAAGCCAACTCTGTTAGTTGTCTTGTCAATTTTGTGGACATTTTTGGAGCATCCTGTACAAACTGATTCATTGCTTTTACATAGCAGTTCAACCATTTTGGAAAAGAATTTGTTTATCATGGTAGTAGAACGCACAAGCATTGCAAAATTGTTGATACTATCGACCACCATCCGGTGGATCCATTTGGGGAGTCAATTTAGCATTCAGAAGATTTGTAGACTTAATTCTTTTTACTGATCGATAGTTTGAATTATTGGGATTGTTGAGAATTGGCTACCAGCATTTCTAGTGATGTAGTGTGCAGATTTCAATTTGTTGAACCAAGTGACCAGGAACCCTTGCATTTTATCTCTGAAGATGAGGAGCTAGGATTAGACAATTAGATGTCATGAACAGGATGCTGATGTGCACATTTCCTTTTACAATCTCTGAACTTGTATTATTATTTTTTTAAAAAAAAAAAGGTAGATCGCAACCTGTTTAGAACAACAATTCTACAAACCAAGGAATAGAATAATAGAAACATTTGATACATGAAGAATTCCATTAATTTCAGATTTCACCTTCTGGAACTTTTATTTTGCACTAGATGAACAAGAACTTTGAAAGGGGATAAAAAAATTTGTCAGGTAGACTTGCCAGGTACTTGAGAAGCATCCCTTTCTGCAGCAGGAGTAGACTTGCCAACTTCTTCGTAACCATCTTTGATTGAAGCAGGGGGAGGGAATCCGGAAGCAGTCTCAGCATCCTCTGCAGACTTACTGTCATCCTTTACTGCCAAATAAACAAGGAGCCCCAGCAATGGATAACTCAAAGTGGTAAGAGCCCAATTGATAATCAGCTGGTTGAGCAAGGGAACCTTGTGTTTGTCAACTTGCCAGGCAACTGCAGCTCCTGCACTCTGCGCTCCTTTGTAGAAACCGGCATATCTGCAAGTTTTATGCGGACAATCAGTAAGTGAAGCGAAGGGCTTATGAACTCTACATATATGCAGCCATGTCCTCCAATTGACATTAGGAGCTAGAAATTATTAAGGATACACGAAATGGATTATTTAATATTTATGGGGTGAAGGGGCAAAAAAGAATTGCCTGCTGAGGGTCTCTGAGTTATCAGCTAATGCTCCAATCACCCAATAAACCAAACTTTGAAACATGGCATCCAATAATCCATAGCAAAAATATAATACGAATGGTCCAGCAAAATCGTTTCCTGAGTTTTTGAAGTCCAACCGCTTGGGAAGCTTGTGAAAAGAATAATTTAACTGGCTGGCAAGCCCACCACCCCAAATTGCAGTCCCAAGCACAGCAACAACTCCAATCCCAACCAAACCTCTTGTTCTTCTGCTCTTGAAACTGAAGTCCAAAACATATCCAATTCCAACTGAACCTATCATTTGAGCCCCCCAATAAAAGACATTGTTCAATCCTCTTGTTCTCAGATTAAACTTCAAACCGTTAAAGTTATTGAACTGGTAGGTGTAGAAGAAGTTGCTAGCCCAGGCAGCTGGGATGATGAGACGCAGCTTCCAATTACGAAAGAGCTTAACGATCTCAAAAGCCTCTATGTAAACATTTGAATATTTGATGTTGGTGCAGCGAGTACCATCATCTCTGACAACACGATCGGGGGATAAAATTGCAGATGAGATGAGCGCACCAGCTGACATGAAACACATGAAGGTAATATACGTCTTGTCATTGACAGATTCGGAATTTTCACGGTGGTAGTTCAGGATGAAAGGTATGAGTCCACCCATAACACCACCCAAATTAAAAATAGTCCAGAAGAGAGAAATATAGGTGCCTTTACGGTCAGGGGTGGGATAGGAAGTCATGATAGCACCTTGTCCAGCCCAAAGAAGGCCTGCACCGACGCCAAGCAAACCGCCGGCGATAATTGGAAAAGTCTGGTCGTGATGGTGATTGTAGTAAAGGAAAGAGCCCGCATAAAGGACATACGTGGAGCAGCCTACGGCAAGGGTAATCCTGGGTCCAAAGATGTTGTAGATGCCACCACCAAGGATTCCAAAGACGGAAAAGGTGGTGTACAGAGCTGTGTTGGCGTTATTTGCTGCCGTAGGGTCGACCTGGCCACCACCTCCCATGCCAGAAAGGGCATTGAACATGCCAGGACAACAGAAACATACTAGACCTATTAAGCTGACCTGGACGAAGGGTGAGTTGTACCTGAAAAGTGAAGATCTCACAGGTACTTCGGCTGCTGCTTCCTCATCTCCTGGGAATCCCATCATTGATTCGGTTACTTAAATTCGATTCTCCCGAAAGGGAGAATCTTATATAGAAGCAAGTATGGCTCTTCATTGAGGAATATAACATTGGTTTCTGCGTGGGGAGCTTTGGATGGAACTCCTGTTGTTCCCATTGTCTTTCCGTTAGGAACAACGTAGGCTCACCTTTTCACCTCTTTTATATATTTTTTTCTTGTTTTTCCCCTTTAAATATTTCATAAAACTTTTATCCAGAACATGTCAGCTGCCATGCCAGGTTATGGTCATGCTAAGTTAATGATTCAAAACATTTACCTATTCACTTTGTTTTGTCGAGAGGCAGCTGTTCAGAATACTTTGCTCTGTAATAAGCTCTGAATAATTTAGGTAGAAAGACATATTGGATGGGTACAAAATACCCTGTATGCGTCTTCCAAGGATGATTTCTACAAGGAACGGTGATGTCAGATGATGGAAATTTTGAACGGACATTAAGGATTTCTTGTCCTGTTATCTCTCCTTGATGAATGAGCATGCTCATTGTCCTATAATTCTCAACTATATAAAATAGGTATATGGAAAAAAAACAGTATAAACGAAAACAGCAAACCATAATTTCTCCAACGACAGAAGGCACCATAAAACAGATGAGAGTGACAAAATTGACGAAAGCGGCCCATAGACCAACGTAGCAGAGAGGACATCTTTGAACGGACTTTAAATTTCCGATGGTTCCAACATAACAACGTCAAATGAAAGCTGTTCCCAGCAGAGAAAAGTTGACGTCTTTTTCCACCAAACAACGATTTTGCATCATCAAGGCGTACTCTGGCATCCATGTAACGCTACTTTCAAATAAAATTCATAACCCAGTATTCCGAATAAGTACAAGGCTGAGGGGTGATCCAAGTGGAGAAATTTTGGCCACAGCCTTTTTGTTTTGTGGCCTTAAACCATGCAATAAGCACCGTCACAATGGCATAGTTGGACCCCTAGATGCAAACAAACAGCTTTCTTACCTCGATTCCTGTTGTATGCAGAGATCTAAAACGGGAAGAAACAACCGCTGGAAGATCATTCTGCCGAAGATAAAAATAGAAATGCTAAGAAAGGATATTATACGAAACTAGGAAACCTGTAATGTATACATTTTTCATTCAAAAATAGAAAAGCAGTCTCAAGTAATTTCTAGCTCTGTCTTGTTGGTTGTTACAACAAAACAAGGGGGCAAATGTACATCAGGATGATCCCCAGCCCTACCTTGCTTTCAAGGGGAACAGAATTCATCTAACAAGCATACATCGATGGCCAGCACTTTACCTGTCTGAATGAATTTCAAAGGATGTGGCGGGCCTGTTGATGGTCGCACTGGTTTAAAGACTTGACCTTCAATCAACCCACTAGGCACCTGTCAAGTAAATTAACTACGTGACCATTTTAAAATATGAGTGCATTTTCCAGAGGATGTTGCACAAACATGAACCATGGTTTTGACTTCCTAGGAATAAACCAACAAGTCAAGCAGTAAGTATGACTTAGATCATCGTTTTTGGCAGATTGTCATTCCATCTCCAATAGGTACCTAATGTTCCAAAAAGTGCAGGGTTATTGACAAACTGAATAAATTCCATAAATTTGTTTAAAATGAGCAGACAATGCAACTACTTACCATACTGATGCTTACACGCTTGTCCTCCATTACATTTCTATTGAAATTCCTAATGCTAACAGTCTTCGCATCATTTACCTGTTACAAAAAAATCATTAGAAAATAAACGTTATTTGAAAGGGGCAGATTTTATGAATCATAGACAAACAATTTACCAATGGGTCAGCAACTTTTCCATGCCAAAGGACATTATCAACCACGATGAGTCCCCCAACCCTAACCTGTAAACCAAAACCAACTATAAGCTAAACTTTGCTGGCAAAGAAGTGAGTTAAAGTATTTAACAAAATAATGAACGCTTGAAATTCTATTTAGGCATTACCAACTGTAGTAGCAGTTCAAAATATTCTTGATTCATCCTCTTTTCAGCATCCACAAATGCAAAATCATAGCTGCTTTAAAAAGAAACCTGTGAGTCATCATATTCATCAGAACCTTAGAAATTGTTAAAAGAGAGAATTTTCATTGACATCCTGCTAAATTAAGAAAATTAGCAACGCATGCAAAGAATGGCAAACTATCATTCATTTGCAATGAGAAAATATGGATTGAAACAAATGCACCATAGTGTAAACATTGCATGCTAAATTCACCTGCAAGCCTCACCATTCAGAATCATAGATTTCAAGGCATCCGCAGCTAGTCCATGTTTCACAATTACCTAACACCAACAAACAACTTAGTTCTATCTAGATACCATTGAAACAAGTATGATTAGTGCAAACATGTAGGATAATTTATTGCATTATTTCACCATTGTTGAAATCAAGACAGAGGAAAATGAAAACTCAAAATACTAGTAATACTGTTTCAAAAGGGGAAGAGATGTTGATCACATAATATATCCTTACCTTCTGTGAAACACCGGCTAGCTCATAATACTTTTTTGCAACCTCAAGAGATCTAGCATCCCTTTCACAGGCAACTAAACAGCCTGATTCTGGTAGAGCCAATGCAATAGCCAATGAAGAGTATCCCTAAAGAAAAAACAACACGAATTCTCTTTACTAGAATTTATCTACCTTTAACAAGAAAGGGAATAGTTCCAACAACGTAGCTTAGTTCATTAATAGGCTGAATTCAATAAGACTGCATAAACTTACAGTGTAAACACCGATTTCGATGCATCTTTCAGCCCCCAGAATCTGCACTAGCATCGCTAGTAACTGTGCTTGATCAGGAGACACCTTATAAAATTAAAGAAAAAAAGAAAACAAAAAACAAAAATTTATCACCTGTTTTGCTAAAAAGGAAAATGAAAATTGCGTGATTGATAATTTGGTACCTGCATTTGACTACCGCGCATATTGGCGGTTTCTTCGCGTAACTGTCGGAGAATCTGGAACAGGGTAAACAAAAAAATTAGGGCAATTTTTTTTTTTTAAGTTGGAATTTTTGATAAGTACCTGAGGCTCGCGAACATTGGCGAGAATATAATCGTAAAGCCGAGGAGTGATGCTGATGACTTGCTTGTTACCGTATTTTTCATCCTCCGCTACGATAAATGGTGCGTTTGATGAAGACGAGCAATTTCTCGTGAGATTATTCAACTTTAAGAATCTGGATTTGGCGGTTAGAGAAGATAAGGCATGGAATTGTTGCCGTCTACTTAGATAGACTACGGCGCGTTGATAGGCTGAGGCAGAGCATCGACTAATTGCAAAGCCGGTGGCCATTTGGGGAAGAGATAAGGGAAGAGCTGAATGTGTAGTATTGTTAGCGGGAAGTGATCGAGTTGTTGCGGCGCCTTTGTCATGGCTCGGGTCGGGTTACTTCTGCCGGTTAAAAAGGGTCCAAATAAAATATACTAAAAATAGAACTCCATGGGTCCCGCAGCGCAAAACGATCGAAAATAGAGGGAAATGGATAACCGAAGAAGTGGCAGCTCTAAGCTCTAATTAGCTTATATCAAAACAAGCACCAATTAAAGCTGTGAACAATAAAGCAAACCCAAAATCCTTTCCTTTCTTTGACTTAATCCAATTTCTTCAGTTATTAACGGTCATATTTTGGAAAAATCATAATCCCCATTGTTACCAATCTGTGAACCGTTATGGAATTAGCATTTGCTGCTTCAGTGTATCCAGGAAATGGGAAGAGAGCTATCCATGAGATAAAGACAAAACCTCTCCGTTCAAAACTCGTTACCACCAAGAAACGGTCTTTTCACAACAAGTTTCTATGTTCAGTTGCTGTTGCTCCTGACGGGAATCGGGTTAGCATCCTTTCGTCGCTTTCCTTTATTATGACTTTCATTTTTGGGTGGCAATGGGATTTGCTTTTTTGGGTTCAGGTGTCTGAGGTTGAGTTAGAGAATAAAAAACATGATCTTCTCCGGGCTGTTCAAGAGACACAACGGGGGCTTATCGCAACTGCTGATCAACGCTCAATTATTGAGGAGGCTCTGGTCTGGTCTGCTTCCCCCCATTCTGGAAAATAGAGAGTAAATTTTGAAGTAAAGATGATTTTTTTTTTTTTCTTAATGTTATGGTATTTTCCTTTTGGGTTGTCAAATTTTGTAGGTCAGCGTTGAGGGATACAACATGGGTGCACCAATTGACCTGGTAGTGCTGGATGGAACATGGCGCCTGCAATACACGTCGGCCCTTGATGTTCTCATTCTTCTGGAAGCTGCTGCAAGGCTTCCCTTTTTTCAGGTACCAACGCTGGAAATTCTGTCATAGTATTCCGTTGCCCTTGATTATAGAATGCATTAAGTTGTTTAGATTTTGTTCAATTCTTGTTAGGAGGGTTTTCATGTTCTAGGATCAGGTTTAGTTCTTTGTGGTTACAAAGTTTGAATTATGTTACTTGTGTTTGTCAATCAATTGCTAAAAAGATTTGCTTTGATTCTTGCTGTCATATGGAGTAGGTTGGTCAGATCTTCCAGAAATTTGAATGCCGGGATCGGTTCGGTGGAGGTGTCATCCGAAATGTTGTTCGGTGGAGTATTCCAAATTTGTTAGAGGTAAACTTTGACTTTCCATCCCTCCACCTGTGTTATCGTGCATAACATATGCTAGGCTAGAATCATAGATCCTCAAGTAGTTGCACTTTTATACTCCAAGTTGGAGTGTGCACCTACTTTTTGCTTCAGCAATACTAGCTTCCATTACATCAACCCCAAGAATTTACTTAACTGATTATTCTTGAAGAAAATATAGTTTTAAGGAATTTTGTCTTTCTATTGCTTTACAGGAGCAACAAGGTGCCACTCTGGTTGTTTCTGCTAAGTTTGATGTTGTTTCTGTGCGGAACATCTATCTTCAGTTTGAAGAGGTCAACTCCCCTGCCCTTTTTCTTAAAACCATTACTTCCATGAAAGGTAGACTGTTACCTACTGCTGTTCAATCTCGAGATTAGAACTCTGGAGGAACATGCATGGTAGCAATTTATGTCCTTGTAAGTTTTGATAGTGAAGGTCTTCCCAGGATTTCACAAGCTAGAAAGAGTTGTGGTGGAGATTTTGGATATCTAACTGCCTCTAGGTTTTTTATTATTCCATACAACCATACAAGAATTACATAGCCTTAAATGTGCCTAGTTAGTCTTTAAAGGAATGCTCAGGTAACCCTTAGTGCATAACTATCTTCTTGTGAGAATGTTTTTTTTGAAAGTTGTGAGAATGTTGATACACAGAAACCCGTCCATGATCGAGTCTTTTCATCTCTTTTCATTCCTTTTATCTGAAGCTGTAGGTCATACCATCTGCAAACAAAATGGTTAGTTTTGTGTGGGTAAGTTGGCCTTTAGATTAGCAGTCCAAATCATGGTTAAAGTTTCGTACTGTCTTTACTAGTGGAAGATGAAAGTGGATTTTCATTTTTGTTTTTTTTAACTGATCTCAGGTCTGCATGTTGTATTTGGCAGATAAAAGTTCAAGATATAAACATCAGTGAACAGCTGCAGGCTCTAATTGCTCCAGCACTCCTTCCAAGGTCATTTTTAAGTCTACAGGTACATAATTATTTCCTGAATTTTTGGTTGGCATTGGTTGTTTTTGGGTTCTGCTATTCTGCATTTCTCCATGTGAAAAGTTGGAGTCCTGTGTCTAGTTATATTCACTAATTTAGGTTCTTCAATCTTCAGGTAGTAACTGATTCTCATCGGTGAAGTTGAGCTCACTATGAACAAATGCCAATTATATATTTTTTTTCTAATCTACTTTGATGTTCATTATCATATTAGCTTTTCTCTTAGCTATGTCTTTGAATTGATGCTGGGTGACTCAGCAAATTCAAGTCATTTGATTGTCTAGGAATTGTAGAATCGTGTGTTTCTCTATAGGTTACAGTTGTGTGCTTCTCTATGTGGTTACAGTTGATTGTACATTGGTATTTGTTTTTGAGAATTCCTTTGGATGCTTATGTGCAGATTTTGCAGTTTCTCCGAACATTCAGAGCTCAAGTTCCTGTAAGAAACCCAGGGACTGGAAGGTATATGTAACCCACATGTGCATTATCATAGCTCTTAAACATGTTGAGAATATTGCCATATGAATGGTGAAAAATATCTGATTGCAGGAGATCAGTGGGAGGACTTTATTACCTTTCATACCTGGACAGGAATATGCTCTTGGGCAGAGCCGTTGGAGGTGGAGGAGTCTTTGTGTTTACCAAAGCTCAACCCCTTGAGCTCTAACAAGTTGAATTTGTGTCTCAATTAGTAGAACCTCCATATTGCAAGTTCAGAAATTGGAAAGACGGGAAACATTCAAACAAGTTATCATTACTCAAGAAATCCAAAGAATCGAAGCATAACTACAAACTGCAATGCCTTCTCCAGAAGTGATGGAAATTTCCTGCTGCCTAATAGTTTTCTGACCTTTTTCTACTTTCATGTATAAAGGACAGAGTAATGCCGATGCATGTATAAAGGATAGACAGAGAGAGAAACAAAGGACAGAAAACTTTTGGTTTTCTTGCCTTGAGTTTTTTCTTTTAATACACATTATTATATTTGAAAAAAGATTGCATATACATTCCTCATTTTGTGGAAAACTAAGGGATATGTAAGTTTATAGATCAGGTACAGAAGCAAAATATACTATTTCATAAGGAGAAAATGATTACACTTCTAAATCTTCCAGACTGATGTACAGTAGTTGATGGTAATGGAATTTGGTAATTGTAATACAAACACTAATCAAGCAAATCATGCCAACGATCTTTAAGAGCCTCATATGCCTTAGGGCAAGGAACCGTGTCAAGCTTGAGTCTTCCATCAACAGTTGTTTCTGTCACTAGGCCCAACCTTACCAAAGTATTCAATGCCTTGTCAACTGGCATTTCAACCTGCAGTCGCTTCAATCCAATGAGAAATCAACAGATATTTCAACTTTAGTAGATAATACTACTCCAATTGTATTACCTTTCGTTTAAAAACGTCATACATAAATCTTTCACATTTCTCTCCAACTTTTTGGTGACAAGCAGCCTGCAGTAAGAATTCTTGTTAGTGATCTACTTAGCATACTGGATGATGCATTAAGAATGGCAGTAAAGTTCGCTTCAATTTAATTCAAGAGACATAGAGTATATACAAAGAGCATAGGCCAATAATAGGCAAACATTCCCAACAACCAATAGATAAGTCACCAACTCTTACAAGGCAACATTTGCATGCAACTCCATCTCAAAGCACAATGTAGTCATCAGAAATAAGGCCAGGGATTGGCATGAAAACTGGACAAAGTTAGGACTACCCTGGTCTAGGAGTTCCCCTTTTTGCTGGATAAGAACAATCAAGGATTGATCTAATTGAGGCCACCAGCCCTAAGAACTTAAAAACTATATGCCTGTCCTCGATTTGAAAGCCTCATAAATACAAACAATGAGGCACTTCTACAACAATCATATGATTATCAGAAATCGGATGCAAAGAACAAACCTGACCATTCTCCATGTTAAGCAGGATAGCATAGGTTAAAATGGCCTCCTTGTACTGCAGATAATGAGGATGGGAAAAAAGAGTCACAAAAACTAGAACAAGAACAATTTATATAACATAAATATAGCTGGTATAAAGATTTTATAAAAATATTAATTTCAGGAATCTCTTATTCTCTGTTCAATAGAAAAATCATGAAATAGTCAGTCTAAGTCTAAATTCAAAAAGGGATGAAAAACAATAAGCTCATATACTGTTCAACAATTTCTATGCAGCTCCATTTCCCCCTCAATTGAATACTTATTATTATGCTTTTGCAAAATAAATAGCAGAAAGAGTTTCTCACTTGCTGCTGTTCAGAAGCATCCAAAAGAAAATGAACTGAGCCAAAGCCACTTGCCAAGGTTTTCTCATAAAGGGTCTTGTTAACCAAAAGCTGTGGAAACAGATTGCTTTAAGAAATTGTTTAAATACTTAAAATGGATAAATATAATTATTCCCAGTACTGCATGGAAAAATTTTGATAGCTTACCTGATACCTATCCCAAGTCTGTTTGTAACCCAACGCCACGCGGGACACATATATTATCAGAGCAGTGATTGCAACCACATCAAGAAATATTGCTGATCTGAAAAAAAAATGAAATGACATTTTCTGATGGAACTAACTTTTTTCACAGAAAGATCACATGAAAATACAACGAGACGTACGGCGAAGATAAAATGTCCTCGAATTTGTAATTTATGAAAAATGCCAAAAGTCCCAATATTGTGGCTACATCCAGGCGTACCTGCAAGTGAAGTTCACGAATGTCAAGTCCAAAGGTTATTTAAATAAATTATGTACTTGAATATACTAGGGTTAACCAGGTACGCATGAGCTAGCTCCAGTCCTTAGCCAAGGCCAATCAACCTTCATGCCTTAATTTCATGTGTTATCACATGCTTCCTTGTCACTATTCTTTTTACAAATACTGTAGAAATAACACAGATGTTGAAAAATAACCTCCTATCTATAATGACAAAGTTTTTGAGGCACTTTATCCTTTAATTCTATTTCTCCAGCTATACTGCCGTTCTATGATGTTGAAGAGATACAATGTGGTGAGATACATCCTGATGTGGAAAGTCCAAAGGTCATGGTGATTACCTTTTTGTTGCTTAATGACTCATGCAGAACTATATATGAAACTGAGTCTAGGGAACCAGGGTCCAAAAACCTTTACCAGTCAACAGCTCAGTCCAATGGGAATCTGATTGAGCTAAAGAAATGATGTATCTGTGAAACTAATAGTGTAGATTGCTAGTGTTCCAACAGGATTGATTTCCACTCCAGAGTGTGTCTTTCATTAACTGAATCAGTTAGATGCATCGATGAAACACCATGAGCAGAAGCTATGCTAAACAAGGAGTGAAAATTCCTTACGTTTGGAAAAGAATTTTATGAGGTTGAACAAACTCATCTCTTAGAATTTTAGAAAATACTTGTTTGAAATCCATATTGCCTCCTAACCAGTTGATTATCATTGAGTTTATGAACTGACAGGGAACTATAAATATAGAGTCTAAAATATAATTTGTTAAAATCAAATTAGAACAGCATGGATATTATTAACCTTGTTCATACCGTGTCTATGATACGGAAAGACAGCTTTTTGTGAGGAAAAATAACCTACAAATAATCAGACAACAAAGTGAAAATTCAGAGACATATAAATGAAGCATCATGACCTAAATTAAAAAAAAAAAAGATAAGATTAAAAAAATTATAAAACAAAAGAAAAGCATAAATGTGAAAGAGAATTGACAGACATGAGTTGTTAGGACTATTTACTGGTAAATCTGGAATAGGAATTCTCTTGTAGATCTTTAGTTGTAATGCTTGAGCCTCAGCGTTATCTTCAGTATCTTCTTCAGCAAAATCCTTTGTATAAAGCAAAATTAATTCTTGAAATGCTGGCTCCTGACCAGAAAAGATACCAAAGTTTTACAAACAACATTGAGTGGTATCAAAACGTGAAAATTCTAGAAATAAAATTTGGCCACTACCAATGTTTTACAATTAGATGATCCATGCATGCAGGTAAGCTAATAGGTAGATAAAAGCAAGAAACTTCAATATCTATCCTAAAAGCATCAATAACCATAAAACATAAGCAAAGAAAAATCATGAATGGTTCAAAATGGAAGAAATACCTGGAGGACTGACCGTGAAAGGAGAATGGAAACAGAAGTTTTTAACATTTTCCAAACATCATTGCCACAGTATTTCCTTGTAGCCGGTCTCCATATATCACTGAGTGATATCCTTGATAAGAAAGTTGGCCTGAGTGAAAAATTCTTTTATTACTTAATAAGAAAGTTGTCATAGATAAAAACTTCTAATATCACATCTAATCCTTATAAAGCATACATCATAAGATGATATGATGTCAGATCAAATCGACCAAAATCACATCAAAGCATTATAAAGCATGCATTATAAGATGATATGAAATCAGATCAAATTGATTTTCTTTTTCCGGAACAGTAGTCTATGTACCAGCGCATTCAAGTAACACCTTAGGTTTTTCTTATTCACGTGTCAGCAAACAGATCATCTTCCAAGTACATCACTCAGTCAAATAGTTAATATGCTTAGCTTTAATGAGAAAAAACAATTACTCGTTGAAGGAATGACCAATAACCTAAAAAATAACAAGTACCAGAAGGCAATCTAAGCCAATGTCATCTCAACCCTTCCCATTACACCCTGTCCATGAAATGAAATCTGAACATGAGGCATTAGACACACACAATCCCGTTGACTGTGGAGGAAATCTCCTAAGTCCTCAATACATAAAGAATATAAAGGAGTTAGGTTGAACAAACCTTAAATAAGGTTCAGAAACAGTACTATCACTGTGAGCCTGAAATGGTCTTTCTGATGTAGGACGTATAACTCCAATCCGTGCAAGCAACTTCCTTAAAAGCCTTCCACGGGGTCCAACTGGAGACAGAAAACCTTCATAGCGACTAATTGCCCTCTGTGCTGCCAGCCAAATAGGAAGGTCACAATCTGATAGTTGGTCCATCCCCGGCACATTTTCAAAATTTTGCTCATTATTAAAATATGACTGTTGAAAGAAGGACACTTCCTCAAGCCAAAGCTTCACTCTCCCAATCCAGTTTTGTGTTTCCTCTTCCTGAGAAGCATCCTTGAGAGCCTGTCCTAGAGTAATAAAGATGAACTTTGTCAGATTGGAAAATATATAACCCAACACGAGAGGGTTAAAAGAGTAAAAGATAAACAAATAACACAATCCGAACTCCAAAGTGATAGTTATTGATTAAATAAAAGAGATCAACCAGCATCAAAGATCAATCATTGACACGTTAAAAGGTTATTCTAAAGGATATCTGTGCAGTCAATTTCCATTTAGAGAACCTCATTTATGTGCCATTTGCTTTCCAATTAATGCTGGGAAGTCATAGAGGAGAAGGCAATAACCTCATTGAGATTGTAAGAAATCCATTTGCCAACTTTCCCTACTGGTTTTGATATAATGGAGAAGATTCCTCGCAGGAGTCTGGATTGCAAGTAATCCAGCTTTTCAACAATCAGTAGACCCTTCTGCCTCTCAGTTGCATAACCCCGCCTGTGAGAAAAGAGGTCATTTCAAAAGTAAAAAACTCCAATATCTTACTGGTGAAAGCATATGTAGTAAGCAAGCGCACGCACACGCACACAAAAGAAACTAAATTACCGGAATATAATTGCATTGGATTCAGAGGCTCTCTTCCAGTCAACATATATCGGCAACGTAAGGAGATAATCAGTGTTCAAAGCATTTGTCAACATCAAATCCCTAACTGATAGTTCTTCAAACTGAGCATCATTAAGAAGTTGCATAAAAGCTCTTTGAAAACGAGTAGCGACCGCAACTCTGCAATTAATTTTTGCATTAAAGTTTTAATTTAACCAAGACACTAATTTGAAAAAATAAAAAAAAACAACTAAGTATGTGGCTGAAATTTAAGACTAACCTGGACTTGTCATCGGAATATCTCCTAACATTTTTAGCTGAAGAACTTAGAAAATTCGTCAAGTCCAGACCATAATTGAACCTCGTGTCAGGTTCGATGCTATCCTCGGTCAAGTTAGATGTTTCACCGTTGGCTACAACTTCCGATTCTGAAACGGCCGTTTTCTTTCTTTCTCTCTCCGTGGAATGAGAAAAGTAATAATCGGTTCGCATTTGTTCCAAAATGCTTCTGTGTTCAGCGTGAAGGATAGAATCCAAACACCTGAAAATTAATTTTTACACCGCAAAAGGAAATTTCAAACTTGAACGGAGTAGAGAAGTAATCGGGGAAATCTTAAAATATACACTAAATAAAAAAAAAACCATAAAACTTACGAAGAGAGGAGGCGAAATTGACCAGCATCTTCGTCTTGAGAATCGAACAGTCTCGATACAATAGCATCCAAGAGCTCCGCCTTGGAAACCGGTATGTATTTCTGTCTGGAAACTTGAATTCTTGAAATTCCTGGTTTTTCTTCTTCTTCTTCCTTTTCATTTTCGTTTCTTGGAACAAGATCCTCGGTATCGCTCAGTGTTAATCTGACGTCGTCGCTTCTGGATTCAATTGGTTCAGTGGATATAGCCCGGAGCCTCGGAGAGATACCGGGAACCTTGAGAGTTGCAGCGGCTCTTAATATACGGTAAGAATCGAGCGAGCGAGCACCATACAAACGGTAACGTTTTAAGGACGATGATGGAACGGTTACGCTGGTGAGAGTTTGCCAAGAAAACATCAGATCGCGAAGAAAAGTTTCGAAGGAACTCTCGCGGGTTTTTCAGTTGAAGAGTTTTCTTTTCTTTTTAAATTATATTTAGGCCAGGTGGGTCTGAGGACTGAGGAGTGTTAGTTTAGTTAAGTTCAGTCAGGAGCGTAACGGCATGAAATTTTGAAAGGAGAGGTTAACGGCTGAAGGAAAGTAATTTGGATAAGGAAATCGGGGCCGATAATGGCTTGGCCCAGTAATCTTCTTCGAATTTATTGCTTCCATTTTTTTTTTTGCCTACGTTTGTATGTGACTACAGTCTACATGAAACTGTATGAAACTATGAAACGCCACGTAGTTCCTTCCGTACGATGGCAGCGCCTGTTTAGGCGGTTGCAGGTTGAGTCCGGGTACTATTTTTTAAATAATGTATACTTAAAAATATATATATATATATATGATAAATTTTTTTACGATATAGTAAATATTAATTATGATACTACTAGTTAGTAGTGTGTTATGAAGATATTTAGGAATAATTCAATCTTTTTTTAAAGAGAATGGATGTGATTTAATAAATAAAAAATACTTATTTTAATAATATAATATTATAGAAGAAAGACAATTACCTATTGATATTTTTATTATTTAATTTTAATTATTTAGCTTTTATTTTAATTAACTATGTCCATTAATCTATTGGTTTTCTTTTTTTTTGTTTTGAAAATTAATCTATTGGTTGTTAAACATGTTTAAGAGTTTATTATTAGTATTGTTATTTAAGTGAAGGGGTTTTTATCTTCGAAAAAATGGGATAAAAAAAAGGTATTTTGGTTGGGGTTGGCAGGCACTTGGCATAGAAGCACCGAGAGTGACTGCTCTGTTCAGGTAGTGGTGGAGTCACGCGGGATGTACAACAGTCCAAAAGCCAATACGAAAGAAACGAAAAAAAAACAAAAGGAAAACTGTGACTGTGAGGGAGAGAGAGGAGGAAGGAAGGGAACAACCTGCCCTGGGCGTTGAAAGGTTAAAACGAAAGGAAAAATAAAAAAAAAAAGGAAAGGCAAAAAGAAAATTCCAATTGGCAGTTTTTTGGTTCGCCATTTTCTCTCGAAATGCAACAAAAGGTAAAGAGAGAAAGCCACTCTATCCCTAGTTTCACGCACTACTTCACTGTTGCCTTATTTTTTCTCTCTAGTCCTATTTTATCTTCTCTTGGGATTGCTTCATCCCTTGATCTTCTCTTTCGCATTCTTTAGCTCCAATTTCCCACTAATCAGTGAGTCCTTCCTGTTTCTTCTTGTTATTCTTAGGTTGTGGTTTGCTTTGATCCCTGTTAATTGCTTATTTACTTGATAGCTTGAAATTTCACTCAAATTGTACTGAATTTGTTAACTGCTTGATCTTATTTATCCTGTGGTAGCTGATTGGCTTTCTTTCCATGAAGAATTTGTGATCTTATTGTTAAAAATCTGTTCATTGCATTCTTTTTGCTGGATTTTTTAACTTAAATGAATGGTCTATTAGCAATGTAATTTGTACCGGATTATTCTTGTCAAAATTTGATTATGTTTGTGTTGTTTCCGTCCAGAAATTTCTTTATGGTGTGGAAGCTATGTCTGGTTGTAAACTATTGGAAATTGAATTTACCATTGAGATGCAATGTTCTTGTGCTGCTACCAAAAAGAAATTAAAACAAAAAGGAAAAAAGAAAGGAAAGAAAAGAAAAGAAATTTCTTGTATTTTATGCCTATTTTGGTTGCTAAATATCTGCGTGCTTTGCATATCGCAGGTACATTTCCATTGGCAATTAAATTTTTGCATAGTTGTTTGGCATCTCCATGTGACTAGATTGTAGAGCTGAACAGCCTTCCGGTGTCAATGGGCATACAGAAGATTTTCCTTTGGAAATCAGGTGTTGATAATTGTCATGGTAACATTTCTGGATCATTAAAAGGTGAGGGCAAGGAAGATAACCCTATCTTCGGGGCAGACTCTGGTGATGATCTTGATGACTGTGACTTCCAGGGACTTAGCTGTGAGCTTGGCATGGTGGAAGGTCAGATTTGCAGTATACCATACGAACTTTTTGATCTACCAGATTTGAGGGAGATATTTTCTTTGGACACATGGAACTCATGTTTGACAGAGGAAGAGAGGTTCTCTTTGTCGGCCTACCTTCCGGATATGGACCAACAGACTTTTTGGTTGACTATGAAAGAGCTCTTCAGTGGTAGTGATATGTTCTTTGGAAATCCCATGGATACATTTTTCAAAAGATTGAAAGGTGGATTTTATCCTCCACAGATGACTTGTCTCAGAGAATCCTTGCAGTTTCTTGAGAGGAGAAAATATTACCATGCATTAAGATCTTATCATGACAAAATGGCACAAATGTTCATAGACATGAGAAGGTTGTGGGATGAATGTGATATGAGTACCGGTGTTGAAGAAAGACTTTATATATGGAGAACAAGGAGGAAACACAGGGATGCCAATTTGCTGGACCTTAATGCAGTGCCCAATGATGGATATATGTTAAATGAGGATGTTAACTCGGATGCAATCATGTGCTATTTACCAAAGAGAATGAAGACTTGGGAAACTGTTAGAGCAAAAAACATTTTTGCTGGTCCATCTGCCAATGGAATGAACATTATTGCTCCAAACTGCAGCACAAAGGGTGTTCTGAAGGTTAGGACTACTGGCAATGCAATTCATAGTCACAATCAAAAGATGGTACTAGGTGACATAGTGGAACAATGTCGATCAGTACCGAAGGGCCTGCTGAAGGTTGTTCCTAAAGTTCCTTCTGTCCAACCAGAACTATCAAAAGTGTTCTCAAGAAGGTCACAAACAGCATTGCTTGTTGGTGCCCAAGATTTACAGGATCGCAAATCATCTTGTTTGCCAGCATCTGCATATGTGGGAAATGCAGGTGGTTTTAGTGGGTCACCGATACTATGGCAGAAGGTTGCTGAGCAACCTCAATGTATATTAAGTTGTCAGGATGGTACTTTACGAAGCAGTAGGTATTTACAAAACTCTGGTGAAAATATAAGCAAGGAAGTTGACATTGTTGATTTAGGAAAACATAAACCGATTGGACATGATGAGGAAAGGGCTTCTAATGTGGGATACGAATCTTTAGTTGATGTCATTGATTCAAAGAGATACAATTTTGGTGGTCAGAATTTGTGGCAGAACTTTGACATGGGAAAGAAAGGATTGTTTGAGAGATCCTTGGAATCATACCCATTTGCTGCCCAATACCATGAAGGAGAGAGGCAGACCAGAATCATGCAAACAGACTGTATCACCATCCTTCCAAGAGTTCCTCAAGCTGTCTCAAGAAATTCAGGAATTGGAGGTGGCATGCACCAAAAGTTAATGGCTTCTCCCAACCAAAAGAAGAGTCCATGTGATTACAATGTTGAAAACTCAGAGAAGTCTAGCAAACCCTGTGTTCCAGAGAGGCTTAAATATGATCTTACCCTTCCTTTGACATATAAGCGAAGAAAGTCTAAAGCAAAAAACTCATCAGACTTCACCAATTCATTAATACCCGGCACTGATTTAAGATCTGGTACTCCAAAGGAATCTAACCAACCTATGGAGGAGAATGTGAAGGCATTGAAGATAAAATTCACGGGTTGGGAAAAAACTCCTTTGAACAGGGAATCTTGAACAGCATGTTAAGCACAAAAATGTAGTTAGCTCCTTCCTAGTATAAGAACCACATGTGGTGGTATAAAACATAAATCCCTCCTCTGTTACAGTCTTGGTCTGTATGATCGGTATATATTGCAGAAAGAAAGTTCCTATTATCAAGTCAGAATGTTGTCAACTTTTCTCCATATATTTTCAATTTTAGTAAGAGAAAGGTAGTCTGACCTTTTGATAAAATCTGCTGACTGATCGTGCATGTCAAATGATTTAAGCTGATTTTTAAGCTTTTAACCCAAGAAAAAGGGTTAAGGAGATAGTGATATGGCCATGTTGGGACGAAAGGTTTGGGATCAAATTCTGGGTAGGACCTCCATCCATATCATGCCATTGAAAGTTAAACAGCCAACAAATTCAATAATTCATTCCGACATGATCTTGATTTTGATTGATCATCGTGTTTGATTATTAGATCATCCTAATAGTCAATTTAGAACAGTTTTCTATTCTTGCTCATTGCATGGGAATGGATATCATCTAAACTTCTCGAAACAGGATGACTCAGAATCAAAACATGTGGAGGTATGATACATGAAACGTGTGGAGGTATGATATATGTTCACACCGTACATCAGTTGCATAACAAGATTAATACGAAAGCACAATAGCAAGGCAAGTGGTCGTAATCAATTTTATCTTCCTTTTGGCAGTCGGCCGCTTCTTTTTAACCTCACCTAACATTCTCGGCGATATTCCCAGCCTTTTTCGGCACATTCTATTCCGATCGGTTATTCCATTCTCATAGGATCGCCATCATCAAACTGTCGAAGGAACTGAGACTAATTCATTGTTTTGAAATTCGCACAACCGACAAACTTGACTTTAAAAAAGGCTCGAATTCTTTAGTGGAGAACCCAACTGGAAAAAAGGCTCAATCATCTGTTAAAATGGGTACACCGATGCTACCCCAACCTCAACCTCCATCTTCCTCTTCAAACAATCAATTCAACATGTCTTCTTACAACAATAATCCTTACGTCGCCATTTCACCAGTTGCAGCATCCGGCAGGAGTAAGTTCTATTTAATCTTGAGTTACTGGTATTAATTGCTTATTGTTGTTGATTGTTTGATCTTTGCAACTGGGTGGTTGACTGGTTGGTTTTACAGCACCAATGGGTAGGATATGTGATGCCTTGAACCGGTGCGGGAAGAAGGTTGAAGATGCTACAAGAAAAGCTGAGGCCCTTGCTGACAACGTTTGGAACCACCGTTAAGTGTTTTCTCAATAGGATTATTTAGCAATAAATTTTCACTGTTACTGCATTTTTTTTTTTTAATCTTAGTGTCACATATCTATGTGGTTTCGATTCTAACATGTAATTTTTTTGTCTGCAAATAGTTGTCTCTTTATATGTATGTAATTCTGGTTCTTACCAGCAATTTTATTTGTTTGAAAGCAGTCAGGGTTAGTCCTAGTCTTGCTGATGCTGC
Source organism: Theobroma cacao (assembly GCF_000208745.1). Lineage (NCBI taxonomy): Eukaryota > Viridiplantae > Streptophyta > Magnoliopsida > Malvales > Malvaceae > Theobroma > Theobroma cacao. The sequence continues at coordinate 32,886,851 of NC_030850.1, read as the reverse complement.
AGTGGCAAGGCTTGCTCAAGGGACAAAGCTGCTTACAGAAGGAGGGCATGATAGGTTGTTCCAACAGACATTTCAGATCTTGCCAGGAGAAAAGCTCTTACATGCATATGTTTGCTATCTATCGACTACTTCTGGACCAGTGATCGGGACTCTTTACACATCCACTGAAAGATTGGCCTTTTGTAGTGATTATCCTCTCTGTTATCATGCTTCTCCAGGGTACCAGCAGTGGATGTATTATAAGGTATATCTCCTTTACTTTTGATTCAATTCTCATTGCTAAATTTCAATTTTAGCTCAGGTTAAAAACAAAACTGAAATTTTCAGCTAAGAAAAGGAAATAAACGTCAGGGTACGGCTTGTTGCTTTTAAATCATATACTATAATATTAAAGTTATGTTTTAATGTGGCTTGAAGTTTCATTCTGCTCTCCTTTCCTGTTATTCTAATGGAGTTCTTTTGGTGGGTTAAATTTACTATAGAGCATGGTGTTCCTTTCTTTTCATTCATAGCCAGCCTCTTCTTTTCTTTTCCAGCTCAGATAGTCAGATGTATATGTTCAATCATTTAGCACCTCTACCCTAAGCTTTAAGAAGCTCTGATTTGGTACCACGATTCATGAATTCACTTGTAAGTTTGGTCAACCTCCCAATTCTTCTGTCAGTATCCAACCCAAGTCCAAACCCGCAGTGTTTTAGCTACAGAGCAGCCATTGATTCTTCCTTAACTCACTCTGTCTCTAAGCTGCTTAAGTTGCTACATGATGAGTGTAAACCTTTTTGTGCTATCTTACTTGGATTACTCTAATATTCTCATATCAAATTTTCTTTACTGCTATTACTATTTTCATTTCAAGTTGTCTAGACTGAGATGCTGCTGCATCTAGCATTGTGAGTATTGAGTTCTGATATTGCTATGTAGGTGGTGTTGGAGCTTGATAAGTTAGCAACAGTCAATCCTTCTGCAAACAGATTGAACCCTTCTGAGAAATATATTCATATTGTCACCAGTGACGGTTACGAATTTTGGTTCATGGGGTTTATCTCGTATGACAAGGCACTCAAGTCTTTAACCGAAGCTTTACAGCACAGTCGCCATGCCTCAGTGCTATTCTAAGAAAATCACTCAGGCCTTTGTCTTAGAAGTGTGAAGTAATGGCATGTGTGGCCGTTGTACATCACTGAAATGATATGGACTGATCAGATTAGAGTAATGGAGTGTAATAAATCTCTCTTATCATCGTGAAGCAGTTTGTCTTTGTATCATTAAATGTGCTGAAAAAGTGGGAGTGAGATGGGCATATTAATGAATTATGGGCGTAGAAGTATTATTCTCCATCCTTCTCTCCTTCCTTTTCCTTTTGGACCAAGGCCGATCGTGGAGAAACCAGTTTTGTATCAGATTGAAATAAGGATATGACTTTTTATTTCATGTTAGGAAGGGTAACACATTAATTACCACTAGCTTCGTTATTTAGCTATAATATTTATAAAAATATGAATGTTAAAAAAACTGACTTAATACTTGAAAAAATTCTTGAAATTAATCACGAAAATTTAAATAAATTTTTATTTTTTTTATTAAGATCAATTAATTTTTATATTTTTATTTTAAGTTAAATAAGTCATTATGATTAATAATAGATTAAGTGTAATTAATCAAAATGTAACTGGTCATTTTATACTCATATGATGCTGACATAATATTGATATAAAAAATGAAAATATTATATGATAATATCATTATAAACCATGTCACGTTATCATCTATTATCACATATCAATATGTTACATTGATGTTATGTAATATAAAATAACAATTGATTAATTGTTATTTAGCAAAATGTGATTTGTCATAATGACATGATGTTGATGTGAAGATTAAAATATCATATAATCATATTATCGTAAAGTATATTCTGTTATTATTTATTGTGACATGTTAATATGTTACATCAATACCATGTAACATAAAATAATAATTGATAAATTGACTAATAATAATTAATCAATTAATAGTTATAAGAGTTTATTTAATTCAAAATAAAATATAAAAATTTGAGTGAAGGTAATAAAAAATATAAAAATTTATTTGAATTTTTTTTAATAATTTAAGAACTTTTTAGGTCTTATACCAAAAACTTTTGATTAACAAAAATAAATAACTTTAAATTATCATTTATTATCTTAAATAATTTAAATTATTATATAAATAACATTATAAATATACATAATAATATCATACAATAATTAAAATTAAAAAATTAGAATTTTTAAATGAAAAAATTTAATCTAAATTTAAAATTATCATTTTATATATCTTTTATTAAAACAGTAATAAAATTTATTCAATTTGTAAGTTAAAAATATTATATTTAATTATTTTTTAACAACGTTTTTTCAGTTTATTAATATTAAAATAATTGATAAATTAATATTGTAAAATTTGAATATTTATACTTATCAATAAAATTAAATATTTATATTTTAAATCTAATACTTTAAAATTATTCATATTTATATTAATAATCATTAAAAGTAAATTAAAAAATATATATTAATATGCTCAAAGACACAGAACTGAGACTCTGTGTTTTGCCACGTGAAGATCCAGTGAAATAAATATCTTGGAGATAAGCGTCGGGATAGGTGAAGGTTTATGAGTTTTTCCAAGCCTTTGACGTCACAGCGGCTTAAAAGTCCAAAACTGACCAATAGCACAACACGGCAAGATTCCTTATATTAATGTTTGTGCCAATTATCTACATGTTTCTCTCCTGCTTCCCCGATTACTTACTTTGTCCCTTTCTTTACAACTCTCCCAATAACAAGGGAGGGTCTCAAGATTGAATCCCTGTTATACCCACCTCTCTTTGCCCCTTTCTGCAGCCTGAGAAATGAAGGACATGGCGAATCCCCTGCTCTTTTTGGCTAGCTTCCTGTTACTTCTCTCCACGGTTCACCCAAAGGTATATTATTATTTTTCTGTTGTTTTCTTAATTTGGGTCTAATCTATCATAAATTTCCATATGATGTGAAAAGATGCCCTGATATTGTTATGACTTTTAATAAATGGTAAATAGTATCCAGAATCTAGGTTATACCAAATCGGTTTCAATCTTTTAGATTCAAACTCTTAACTTGTGGACCTTTTTTCTTTTTCGGAGTTGATAGTGGTGAAAAGACAATTGTTTTTGTAAGTCGTCCTCTTCATATTATTTGCTTTAGGTAGCTTGCTTATATATGATGAAAAGTTGTATCCTATTTCAAAATAAACGGAAAAAGTGGTTTTCTCAAGGGAGACTTTGGGGAAGTTTATATACTGATACTGGACTCTTATAGAGTGTATTGCTGGTAGTTTTGCTTTGATGTGTGGCTTCCATCATTGGCGTGCTAGATTAGCTATTGATTAGATTGTTGTAATTGTGTTGCCTGGGTTATATGATAAATCAGATTCGTACATGCCTTTTATTTCCAGTTGTTGCTTGATTAGACATATGGTACAAATTTTAGAACGTTGCAATGGGAACTTAGTTGATGCTAAATTGTAAGCAGGTAATTGCTGTGGAACAACTTTCTGAGGTCAAGCTTAACTCTCAAATCCTTCAGGTATTTTCTTCATTGAATGTTTTTAAGAGAAAAATAAGGTTTCTGTGGTCAAATAACAAATTATTAATTATTTACTCTCACGATGATCATCTAGGATTCAATTGTGAAACAAGTAAATGAAAATCCCAAGGCTGGATGGAAAGCTGCCCTGAATCCTCGACTTTCTAACTACACTGTAAGTGCTTCCAGGACCTTGTTAGTGATCTTTCTCTCTCTGAGACATATGTTAGTAGTTCTGTGTGCTTATTAGTTCCAAATTTGTATATTTGGTGCATAGGTTGGTGAGTTTAAGCATCTTCTTGGAGTCAAACCAACACCCAAGAAGGAACTTCTGGGTATTCCTGTTATAACACATGACAAATCCTTAAAGGTGCCAACTAAGTTCGATGCTAGAACAGCTTGGCCACAATGTAGCACAATCGGAAGAATTCTTGGTGAGTTATGTTTTGTGCTGGTTTATAGAATTTTTTGACTTTTGAACAATTGACTGATGATTTCCATTTTACATGGTGAATCAATTGTTGGATCAATTTCCATATTGAAGATCAGGTGACAACATTTTCATTTCCCTCAATTTTTATATCTCATTTTTCATTTAAATTCTTAGTATCTTTAGCTGCTGATGATTTAGGGTCACTGTGGTTCTTGCTGGGCTTTTGGTGCTGTTGAATCACTATCTGATCGTTTCTGTATCCATTTTAGCATGGTAAATGAAACTTTTGTTTCCAGAAAATAAGACAGCATTTTTGGTTCATGGAAAAATTATTTGTACTCACAAAATATTTCATTGCAGAATATATCTCTGTCCGTTAATGATCTTCTGGCGTGCTGTGGCTTTTTATGTGGAAGTGGTTGTGATGGGGGGTATCCAATTTCTGCATGGCGATATTTTGTGCGCCGTGGTGTTGTCACTGAGGAGGTATTATTATTACTATTCTCATAATTATTTCTGTGCACTAAAGACGTATAATTATAATCTTCATTGTTACTATTATCGCTCTTCAGCCTCTAATCATGGACAATTAGTTTCTTATTGTTAGTGGTTCTTTTTAATATTTACATAAAAAGATAAGATTGTTTCATTCTAATTCATTATTTCTCTCCCTTAGATTAAACCTTCCAAACTTCTTACCTGATTAGTTTGTTTGCCTCTTATTCTCTGTTAATGCATTTAATCTCTCTTTGTGTATTTGTGTGTGGGGGAGGATATACTTTCTTTCAGTAATGAATAGTCTTCCTCTTGCAGTGTGATCCATATTTTGATGATACTGGTTGTTCTCACCCTGGTTGTGAGCCTGCATATCCTACTCCCAGATGTGTTAAAAAGTGTGTTAAGGGAAACCAACTCTGGAGGGAGTCCAAGCACTATAGTGTCGGGGCGTACAGAATCAACTCTGATCCAGCTGATATCATGGCAGAAGTTTATAAGAATGGACCAGTTGAGGTCTCCTTCACCGTTTATGAGGTAAAAGAAAGCAGTGATACTTTTCTAATTGAATTTGCTGCATCTCTTGTGAGGCACTTTTAATGTGGTCAGCTTGGCTTGCAAACTAGTACTTTTGCGTGAACCCCCAGCGAGAGCTGGCATGCTTTTGGCCCTTAACTCGCAGATTAGTTGTCAGTCTTGGTTTTCCTTGAAAAGTGCTCCTGGTTGCATTACTTATATCTTTAACCCAAAAATTGATGAAAATAACATTTATTTAGGAGATATGTTGTGTTTGATATTCTAGCTTCTTTATGATTGTACAGGATTTTGCTCACTACAAGTCAGGAGTTTACAAATATGTGACAGGCGGTGTCATGGGAGGTCATGCAGTTAAGCTTATTGGTTGGGGAACATCTGATGATGGGGAGGATTACTGGGTATGTTTTGATTGGTTGTGTTTTTAGGCAAACATCTTAGAATGATATAATTAATTGATTAATATTTTGTCTCTCTACTTTCTCCCTATTGCAGCTTCTTGCAAACCAGTGGAATAGAGGCTGGGGTGACGTATGTTTTTCATCAAACTTTTCTCCACATTCGCTTAGGAAAAAGTGTCTTTAGAAGGCTTAAATATTAATTATCATATTTTGAATTACAGGATGGCTACTTCAAGATTAGCAGAGGCACAAACGAGTGTGGTATTGAAGATGATGTCGTAGCTGGTTTGCCTTCTACCAAAAATCTTGTTAGAGAGGTAGGTGACATGGACACTCTCGAAGATGCTTTGTTTCGAGAGTAATTCATCTATACAGGCCTACTACTCATTTATGTATCAGTTGGGAGTTGCAATCATAAATTATAAGTGCATGAGCTGCCATGAAATTTGATCCTTGTTTTCATGTTGATTATCAAATGTTTTGTTGTATCAGTTTGCAAGAACTTCAGCCGGTATATATAGATATTATGTAATGTACCCACATGAATTCTGATCAGCTACTACTGTATTTGGCCTGATAGTTATCATCAGAAATTTCCTTGCATGCAAGGTAAATTTTATTAAACTACGAGGTGTCATTTGTCCCTTGAAATTTGAGCTATTCAATCAATCTCTCTGGAACCATAGGATCCGATTTCAGATTCATCTTTCTTCTTAATAGGACAAAGCGTACAATCTAAATGCACAAAAGAAGTGGAGATTGATTGTTATCCACCCCATCATTTCCACAATGAAATAATTTCCTCATAGGTTGCCTTATTCAGCAAAGCTAGCTTTAAGATAAGAGGGCAACATAGGTGGAAAAGGTGAGTGAGATGATATGATTATTTAATCACGTAGAAAACAATTGAACACTCTGATACCAAAGTATGACTTAATATCAAAGATAACACAAGGGGAGTAGTTGAAGAACGTACATGTAATCTGGCTGGCACAAACTGGTGAAATGATACAAACCATATCGGATAAGAACTGCTGGTCTTGGAGCTTCACATTGTCTGGTACAATTAAAAACCATACCAATCTTAGCACCGACATATGCACTCGGCAAAATTTATTCTTGAGTGAACTGCCCGGACACCATCTGCTGGATGCGGAAAACCAACGAGAAAATTGTTGAGTTGCGGCCGTAAAAGCATTGTTCTACGTCGCCCTTCCTTTGATTTCGACAGTTGACACATGATACACATGTAAATTTCTTTTCAAAGAAAAGGAAAAATACACGTGTAAGTTACTAGAAACGACTTGCATTGCCTTTGCCTTCCCTAAGTGCTTGTTCCATTATTAATGTTTTAGAAAAAGGAAAGACAGAAAAGAAACTAGAGTTAAAACAAAAGGGCAACAAAATTGTCAACCCCCCCAGCTCTTTTTATGCCGTTTAAGACACGAGGTCTAATACAGTCTTTCCCCACATGAAAAAAATGTGAAAGATAAAAAAAATATATCTTCGTGATAACTCATCGGGTTTTTCAATTCTTAACATTTCAACATTATAATTATTTTAAAATTCAAAACACATTGATCTCTCAATACGTCAACATCAAGAGATTTATTTCATTTATTACTCTTTGTCGTAACCGGCTCTCAATAATAAGAATTTTCAATATTAAAATTACAAATTTGATTAAATTCTGAATACTCATTCTCAACTTTATACAATTCAATAGAATGAAATTTAAAAATAATTCAAATATAAATTGATTTGAATTTATAAAACATTTAATTTTTAATTATTTCAATTCAAAAATGATTAAAAATTTTTTTATCTGAAATAATTTAATTCAAATCCAATTTAATCCGTCTAATTATCGTCTCTAGTTAAATGGATTTTGTGATCCCAGCATGTGTTGGTGTTTTCTTCAAATTAAGAAAGGAAGGAAAACGGTTAGTCCCCCAACCAAAGGAGCTGTTAAAGTTGCAATTGGAGCTTACTTGGTGCTATATTGCTAGCACGTGATTGCAGTGGAACCAGTTTCGAACATCAAGCTCAACTCTAGGGTCCTTGAGCTATTTTCTCTGTTGAATGTCTTTTAAGGAAAACGAAAATTAAAGCTTCTCTTAAAATGAAACCATTACATTCTTGCTCTCACCATGAACATGTAGGAATCAATTTTGTAAAACAATTAAATGAAAACCCCATGGCTGGATGAAAAGCTGCCCTGAATCCTCGATTTTCTAATTACACTGTGAGTTGGCAAGTTGCAGAGCCTTGTCAATGATCTTTCTCTCTCTCAGACACATCTCGGTACCTCTCTCTGCTATGCATGCATACTGTTGCAAATATGTTATTTTTGGTGCCTAGCTTGGCCATACTGAGCAGCTTCTTGGAATCAAACCAAACGCCCAAGAAGGAACTTCAGGGTATTCCTGTTGTAACTCATGACGTGGTAATTAACTCATTTATTTTTCAAAATTGTACTTTTTATTTGGTCTCTTATTCTTGGTTCATGCATCTGCTACATGAAATTGTACTTTTTTTTATCAGTATAATGAATAGATTCTTCCTCTTGCAGTGTGATCCGTACTTTGATACTGTTGGTTGTTCTTATCCTGGTTGTCGGCCAGTATATCCTACTCCAAGTTGTGCGTTAAATTGTCTTGTCACAGTCAATTTTGATCAACATGACATTATGGCAGAAATTTTTATCAGAAGGAACCGGTTGAGGTCTCCTTCACTGTTCATGAGCTAAAAAGAAAGCACTAGCTACTGTTTTTAAATGAATTTCCTACGTCTCTTGCAGAGGAATCTTACTGTGTGGTGCCTTGGCTTGCAAGCTAGTCGTACTTCTGCAAGAAAACCCCAAGCGACAGCAGCTGGCATAATTTTGGTCCTTAACTATTGTACATCAAATCAATTTTGTCAGTCTTGGTTCCTTGAAATCATGCAACAGGCGGTTTGGGGCATATCCTGCAGTCAAAGCTCCTTGGGCAATGGGCGGGGAAGATGGGGAGCATTATTGGGTATGTTTCGAAGCTCGTAATTTAGGCCAAAAATCTTTAAATTCACATATAATTAATTGAGCTTAACATATTATATATGTGCTGTCTCCCTGTTACAGATTCTTGCAAAGCAGTTAAATACGGGCTGGGTTGAAGTATGTTCCATCAGCACAAACTTTCTACAGAATTTGCTTAAATATCAATTGTCATATGTTTAGAATTACAGGAGAGTTGCTTCAAGATTAAGAAACGACTGTGGCATGGAAGAGAAAGTGTTAGCTGGTTTGCCTTTGCAGTGTGGACACTCTCTAGGATGCTTCAATCTCGAGATAACCTACTACCACCATTTAGGTGTCGGTCCTTGGAGTTGCAACTTGCAATCATAGTGCTTTTTTATTTTCATATTGTGTTGATTATGAAAATTCTTTTATCGTATCCTGCAATGACTTCAACTTGATTCGTATCATTTACTATAATATTGGACATTACAGCCACATGATTCATGGGTGAAATAAAAAGCCCCTCTCTTACTCAAACGTTGTTCCTTTGGTTTCATCACCACAGCAGACTTTTGACAAATCATCAAAATACAAAAATATCCTCATCTTTTCAAAGCTTCCCTCACTTTCTTGAGACCCAAACACAGTTAAAGATTTTATCGAAATACAAATTTTTGTCCATTTACTCTCAATTTCTTTTTAATACTATCTTGGGCTATATATGGCTCTGTTTATATCTTTCGAATTCACAAAAAAAATAAAAAAAAATAATAAAAGTTTTGCAATAATGCTGAAGGTCGAAGACTAAATTCAGTATTGTTGCTCAATCAACATGCTCCAAAGTCTAAACCAAACAAGAATCTTCTCAAAATTTGCTTCTTTCGAGTCTACAAAATTTGCTTTAGAAGTTACATGGCGGCGGCGACGTGGACGATATGGGAGTAAAGGAAACTGTTTTTTTCTTCATACTTTAATTGTTGGACCTCAGCCAGGATTTTCTTCATCAACGTCATCATCATCCTCATCTTATCATCTTCTTCACATGTTCCATTGCTTTCAATTAATAGTACACAGAGGCTTGAGGGGAGGAGGGCTAGAAGGGTCCCGTCCCCTAAAAATTTTAAAATATATTTTTATTTCTAATAAAGTTTATAATTTTATGTTTATAAAAATTTTAAAATTTTTACATTATATATTTTTTTAAAATTTTATAATTTGACTTCTATAATAATTTCATAACACGTCACAATTAAATAACATTGTCGAGTTAATTTATTTTTGGTTGTTATTGACTCATTTTTGCAAGAATCGGATTTCAAATTTAATAAAAATGTGGTGGAATTGTTCACTTTTGATACATCTTTAGACTTTCAAAATGATTTCAAATTGTTTGATGTTGAAAATATATACAACCTTGTAAATTATTATTATCCTTATGACTTTATTGGGCATGATAAAATGCATCTAAACTATCAATTGAATATATTCAAGCTTAACATTTTTCATAATAAGACTTTGAAAAATATATCTACACTTTCTAAGCTTTTCTTATTTCCTGACAAATCGATTAGGCTTGTCTTAACTATTCTGGCTTATCTTCTATTGCAACATCAGAGCATACATTTTTTATTATAAAACTTGTTAGAAACAAAACTTGTAATAAAATGTTAGATGAGTTTTTAAAAAATTTATTGATCATTTTTATTGAAATGAAAATCATTCGAGATTTTGATATTGATTCAGTGATAAATAGTTTTTACTTGATGAAAGACCATTGAACTCAATTAATGATGTCTAATTTTAACATACAATAATTGTTAAAAAATATTTTTATTTTATAATTTTTACATTTTTTTCATTTTAATTACTTTATGTTTTTGTTAAACAATGAATTTCTAGAATTATCTCTTAAATATGAAATCTTGATTCCGCTCAATGATAATACATATGTGTTTGGTTGAGTTTACAATTTTAAAAATTAAAGGGTAAATAAGAGGCAGGTTAGTATACCTTTTACTAATTGGAAAGGATGGTTTATGAACTTTACCCCATTGATTTTTCATTTCCTTTTTATCACGAAAGACATGGTCGCAACAATAAAATGATTTCGTGCTTAGATTTTACAAAGTTAGAGGTTGCCTTCTTCAGCCAGCGAAGCATGTCTAAGAGATCACATGATTAATTTAGACATAGAAAATTAGTTTAACAGAGATACGAAAAGTGTGACATAATCAAAGATACTGACCCAACAAGAATTAGAAAAGAGGCTAAACCGACGAGAGAAGTTGAAAACTTACAAGCAAGAACTGGAGTACGATTTGACATCTGTGTACAAGCAAGTAGCTGTTGACTTTTGATCACCTGGGCTTAAAAAAATTTAAGGGAAAATTACAAAAAGGGATAGTGGAGAGAAAATATTTATCGATTGCGAGAAAAGAAATATAGTCTTTGTCGTTGATCTAGAAGGAAGTCGGAATTACTACCTTATCTATGGGCTTTTTATTTAATTTCAACTGAAAAGATATATTCAGTGATCGAATCAAGATTTTATATTCAAAAATATAAACAATGTTTATAAAACAGTAAATTAAATATTTATAAAGATAAAATTTTAAAATTAATAAATAAAAATTTAAAATTTCGAAAAAAGATTGCCCCTACCAACTCTTCCATCCGCCTCTGACAAATTTTACAATAAGGTCATCATTTTTGACTTTTTTGTAAAGTCAATTAATAAAGATCATTTGATCTATAAGATTAAATTGTAGTCATTGATTTAAAATTCATAAAAAAATTGATAAATAAATTCAATTGGTAAATAAAAAGTCCTCTCTTTGATGGACTCTTTTTATATCTTATTAATAGAAACCATTTATTTGTATTGTTTTTATTCAATGGTTGAAATTTCATATTATAAATAGGATTATTACTATAATAAATCAGAAAGTCAAAATTAAAAATGCATAATAATAAAAAAATATAATTTAAAGTTGTCATTAAAAAACCTAGACGTAAAGTTTTTAAAAGTTATGATTAAAAATCCTTAACATAAAATAATAAGAATTGATATAAAAACTCATAAAAGTAAAATAATTAAATTTAAAATCTTAACGTAAATGTGTAAGAGTTAACGTAACAAGTCAATTAAGAAAAAAAATTTAATTTTAATAAAAAATAAATATTTAAATTTATATTATCGGACTAAAAGTGTTTAACAATATATAAATTTTAACTTTTAAATAAAAAAAATTAATAATAAAAATAATTATAGTTTAAAATTTATATAGATAAGTTTTGACGTAAAACTGTAATAATTGATGTAAAAACTTATAAAAATGAAATAATTAAATTTCAAATCTTAACGTAAATGTATGAGAGTTAATGTAACAAGTCAATTAAGTAAAAAAAAATCTAATTTTAGTAAAAAACAAACATTTAAATTTATATTATTAGATTAAAAATGTTTAACAATATACAAATTTTAATTTTTAAATAAAGAATAATAATGATACAAATAATTATAGTTCAAAATTGATATAGAAAACCCTTTATGTAAAACTGTAACAATTGACGTAAAAAATTATAAAGGTGGAATAACTAAATTTTAAATCTTAATATAAATGTGTAAGAGTTAACGTAACAAGCCAAATAAGTAAAAAATCTAATTTAGTGAAAAACAAACATTTAAATTTATATTCTCAGACTAAAAGTATTTAATGATATACAAATTTTAAATTTTAAATAAAAAATAATAAGGATAAAAATAATTATAGTTCAAATTTGACATAAAAAAGTCTTAACGTAAAACTGTAAGAATTGACGTAAAAACTTATTAAGGTGAAATAACTAAATTTTAAATCTTAACATAAATGTATAAGAGTTAATATAATAAGTCAATTAAGTAAAAAAATATATAATCTAGTGAAAAACAAACATTTAAATTTATATTCTCAAAATAAAAGTATTTAACGATATACCAATTTTAATTTTAAATAAAAAATAATAAGGATAAAAATAATTATAGTTCAAAATTGACATAAAAAAATCTTGACGTAAAACTATAAGAATTGTCGTAAAAACTTATAAAAGTGAAAAAATTAAATTTTAAATCTTAATGTAAATGTGTAAGAATTAACGTAAGAAGTCAATTAAGTAAGAAAAATCTAATTTTAGTGAAAAAAATATCTAAATTTATATTCTCAGACTAAAAATGTTTAACGATATACAAATTTTAATTTTTAAATAAAGAATAATAAGAATAAAAATAATTATAGTTCAAAATTGACATAGATAAGCTTTGACGTAAAACTATAATAATTAATGTAAAAACTTATAAAGATAGAATAACTAAATTTTAAATCTTAATGTAAATGTATGAAAGTTAACGTAACAAGTCAATTAAGTAAAAAATCTAATTTTAGTGAAAAATAAATATTTAAATTTACATTTTTCAGTCAAAAGTGTTTAACAATATACAAATTTTAATTTTTAAATAGAGAATAATAAGGATAAAAATAATTATAGTTTAAAATTGACATAAATAAGCATTGACGTAAAATTGTAACAATTAATGTAAAAACTTATAAAGGTGAAATAATTAAATTTTAAATCTTAACATAACTATGTAAGAGTTAACGTAATAAGTTAATTAAGTAAAAAAATCTAATTTTAATAAAAAATAAATATTTATATTTATATTATTTAGCTAAAAATATGTAACGATATTCAAATTGTTATTTTAAATAAAGAATAATAAAGATAAAGATGATTATAGTTAAAAGTTATTATTGAAAAGACTTAACGTAAAGTTATAAGAATTGACATAAAATCTTATAAAAGTAGAATAAGCAAATTTAAAATTTTAACATAAATGTGTGAAAGTTAACGTAATAAGTGATAATAATAATTTTTATTGAATTAATTAATTAAATATAATTTTAATATTAAAAAAATAATATTCTTATAGTTTAAAGTATTAAATAATTAAATTTAAAAGTTAAATAACTTTTAAAATAAACTAAATAAATTTAAAAATTATCTATGTTGTTATCCTAAAATAGATAAATTTAAAAATTATATATATTGTTTACCTGTTAACCTGCTATATAAGTTTTTGTTATTTTTTAATAATTTTATTAATTGACCTTACAGTAAAATTAAACATACTATAGCATTCACCATCTCCTCTAGATATACCAACACTATTGGGTATGACAGTCTAATTTCGTTTCATTTCGTTTCGTCGAAATTATTGCGTTGTTGTAAGCCAGATTAGGTATTGTTCCATTGGATCTGAATTTGCCAAACTCATTAATCACTGTTAGCATTATCCAATCTTGTAAAAAAAAGTTGTTTCTAGAGTTTATCTGATTAGAGCCTTATCGAACGAAACTAGATCTCGTCTCAACAAAGTGAATTTTCACTAAATGGAATCAGATCTCATCCTATTTGGCTAATAAATCTAGAGCAAAGTTTTTCTCCCTCAAAAATGTGTTGTATTCCATTCTCGAATTTTCTTGAGGAAATCCTTTACTGCTTTGATCAACTTGTACATTGAATGATGCTCATTCACTCCTTCCTCTTTTAAGAACCTACTAGGGTTGAAGAAAGTTAGTTTCAATTTCCAACTTTTTAATTTTCAATTATTTAGTTAAAGAGTTCGATAAAATAAGGGCTGTAATTCAGCTGCATCAATTCTAATGTCCTTAAGAAAGTAGTTAAATCATTTAATTCATTATTCACGTTTATCTAATTTTGTACACGGCATAGTAACATGATATGGAATTAAATTAGTTTGACTTTAGGATAGTTGTGTTTCATGTCTTCATTATGTGTATACGGTTAAAACATGTCAAACTTATTTAAGACTCATTTAAAACATGTTTAATTAATCTATTATCATGTATTCATAACTCATGATCCATTTATAATCAGTTTAATTAATAATGTAAACACACGTTTATGATCTGATTATGATATGTTTAAACTTAATATAAATATATATATATTTTTATTATAATTAATATTAATTGTGAAGAGTTTTAAATATGTTCTGTTGTATTTTACATTTAATAAACATAATCCGTGTTTATATTTAAAATTTTAATACATTTAATTAATTAATTAATTATTTATATTTATATTTATTTATATAATTATTAATATTTTATATTTATCCGACACGATTAAAACAATCGAATTGAATTACTTCAGAAGTAGAATTCAACCATGACGTCTTTACAAAAATGATGTTGACTCATGATTACTTGGGGTCAAAAAGTGAATTAATTACAAGTATGGTCAACTTGATTTGGATGGTTGTGCTTTTAGCTTAAGTGTTAAAAGAGAACACAAACACTTCCACAACAAAATTCAAACGGTTGAGTCTTACATGATTCTCTCAAAGAACCAAAAAGAACGAAGAACAAGAACATGACAGTGTACCAAAAGGCATGCAAAGTTGTTCCAATTTGAATGGGAGCCACCTAACCCCTTTAGCATGCCATTATTAAACTATTTAAGCATTAACTCCTTTCATCCAATGGGAGCAGCTTTTGAAAACAATGAGCTTACATTTCTGGGAAGCTGACCCTTCTGCTGAGAGGCATACAGAATTAAAGATTACAATAATGGGTGCATGAGCCATGGTTTTATTATTCAAAACAAATCTGTGAAACAAAGAGCTCAGCATTTTGGTAAGTGGCACAGTTATTTTGGCCTTGGCATTTTGCTGAAAGACTGAAAGTAACATACCACCATTTTCTCTTTAGAGTTAAACAATGAGCACATGTGAAACATGGCTTTGTGTTTAAACCAAGAATGAAATCCAAATCCTCTCTCATCACTTCAATTCATTGGGCTTAAAGACTCATACTTGTGGTAAGTGGGAAACATGTTATTCTCTTGAAAGTGTTTGTAGAAGTTTACAGAACTTAACCAGGCGTTAGCCTGGATTGTAGACAAACAGGAAGAAATCATTTTGGAAACAAACAAAATGCAATAAATAGCAACAATTAACTGCGTCTATGAACGGGACGGAGGAAAGAACAGCATATTCTCTCAACACAGGTTCTTATCCTGATTCTGGCATTCTGCCATGTTAGCATTGGCAGCATTCCCATTCAGTTTCGATGAATTTTAAAATTAAAGAACAAAACAAAAAAAAAAAAAGGAAAATAGTGTGGGTGGTTTGTTTGTTTGTTTTTTTTTCTTTTTTCCCACCCTTTTTGAGCCACGAGGAAAGTAAAAGAAGCAAGGAAATTACAAACAAGGGGTTACCCAATATCTGCATTTCCAAGTTATCCAAAAATAGAAAAAAGATTAGGTGGCAATGGGCGGTTGGGCATCGAAGATCGGTGGGAGAAAGAAAATCAACTGCAAAAGCCATGCCTTTCCCAGACGCGTTTTAGCAAAGCACATAAACAATGAGATTATCAAATATTTAATTATCGAAAAGATTAGATGAAATAATAATTGATAATTCTCTTAAACACACGTCTTTCACGTTGCTACTGTTCAGATGAAAACAGGAAAAAAAAGTAAAAATAAACATCACTCTGTCGTAGATTGGATTGATACAAAACGGCTCCTTTTTTTCTCGTTCTCTCTGTTCTGTTTTTGTGATATTAAGTGGACACATGCACCAATAGAACTCTCCTTTATTATTATTTTTTCTTTCTCTTATATATCTCCGTAGCTACTACGCTTACCTTTCCATTCCCTTTGCCATTGTATCAAGTTAAAAACTTTTTTTTTTTTTCTATATTTCTCCTGTCATTGGGTTCTTTTCTATCAAGGAAAAGGGTCAAGTTCCAATCTGGAAAGGATTGAAGGTGAATTTTGTTTATTCTACTCCTAGTATCTCTTCACCCCTTTTTTCTTGGCATTGTTTCAAGTGAAGCCTTTTCTTTTCCTCGTTTCTTTTCTGGCATTGGGTTCCTTAGAATTATCAAGAAAAAGGGTATCGTTGGAATCTTGGGAAGGATTGAAGTGAATTCTTTTCTCTTCAGCCTTTCTTTTTGCATTGTCTTCTCAACTAAAAAACTGTTTTTCTATCTCCTTCATTTTTTGCTATTGGGTTCCTTAGAATTATTAAAGAAAAGAGTAAAGTTGGAATCTTGAGGAGGATTAAGTGTTTTGCACGAGAAGATGTCGTTACCAAAGGAGCCAGAGCAAGTGATGAAGATGAGAGGGGGGTCGGTGTTGGGTAAAAAGACCATTCTAAAGAGCGACCATTTCCCTGGATGCCAAAACAAGCGCTTGTCTCCTCAGATCGATGGTGCTCCCAATTACCGTCAGGTTCTTTCTCTTAATTCCTTTTTCGCCTTTCTAGAGATTTCTTTTGCTGCTTTTCTGGAATTGATAGGAATGGGCATCTAATTGCAATTCTTGCCTTTCTAGCTGGCCTTTTTTTTTCACTACTCTTAGTAGTTATCTTATTGTTTACTGCTTTCTTGGATATCTTATCTAAAACAAATTAAAGGGATTGCTAGATAATATGTTTATTTTAGTTATAGGAAAAAAATTGCAACGGGGAATTAATTATGAATTTGTTTCACCTCATGTTGGCAGTCGAACAGTAATTGTACTTAATGTATGCTTCGTACTTTCTTTTGACATTTTGGTTATCTCCACATGTCAATTCAACAAGTTTGCTGGACACAGTAACATGTTAATAAGTGAGGGTAAACTGGTTCATGTTCTTTATGGTGAATTGCTCGTGTTGGATATTGCTTACACTTACAAAAGCAGGGTGAGAATATCATTGGTGAATTTAGATTGTAACAGTATTAGTAGGCTGAATTATTAAATCTCATGGTTTACTATGCCCTTAGTTTCATCAATGTTATATTTCATTTATCTTTAAGTATCTTCTATGATGCAGATGCTGCCATGCTTACGTTTGTGAGTACCACTTTGAATTGGTAATTTGGCATGATCTATTTTGTTAATTTCGTGTTTTTAACCCTTTTCCTTTGCCTTTTTTTTGGTCTGTTATTAACAGGCAGACTCATTGCGTGTTCATGGAGTTGCAATACCAACAATTGTTGGAATTCAAAATGTTCTTAAGCATATTGGTGCCCAGAAAGATGGGAAGCAAGCACACGTTCTTTGGATTAGTCTTCGTGAGGAACCGGTAAAATTATTTCTCACCAATTGATTTCCGTTTGTTGACAAGTGCATGGACAGACTGCTATGCTTTAGTTTACATGTGGGGTATTTTGCTCGACTACTGAAAACATGATTGTTATAAAAATAATTTTGAGAATTGGGAGAAAAGTAGAAATATGATTGAGTTTCAGGACCACTCATGCTATTGAAGATGTCAAGACTCAATCTAGGATGGACAATAATATGAAAGCAAAATAGAAAGTCAATCATGGAACAAGTAGGAAGTCTAAAACAAAAAATCAATACCCAAAAAATAACCAAAAAAAAAAAATTGAAGAAGAAATGGGAAACAACCATGACTCAACTATATCTGGCTGAACCTGCTTCATCTAACAGACAATTGTTGTCTTGTGCATTCTGTCAACTGTCTTGTGCATTCTGTCAACACCAGTTTTCATATGTGGCATGAGGTTGACTAGTATATTTGAAGGTTGTAGGTCATAGTTACTGTCATCTCAAATCAATTGTCTTCATGCCATTCCCAAGAAAGATTTTTTTTTTGGCATAATGTTGATGAATTGAACTGGAAAAATAAGTTCTCTCCTCCACCTCCCTCCCTTCTCCAACAAAAAGGAAAACCCATTTTTTTCTTCTCCAACAGTTTGACTGGAATAATATCAGCATTGGTGTTCTTAGTGCTTGTTATGGTGTTGGTGAGATAAATTAAAACATAATACATGCATTCATTATTCATCAGAAACTTTATGATGAAGACTTTCTTGATTGTGGTGGGCATGTTGTTTTACATAAACTTTTTTAGAGTTTGGGAATTGCTTAATTTTGCTTATTCTAACTTTTATATATATATATATATATATATATGTATATTCTTTATGCTTAAATAGGTTGTGTATATTAATGGACGTCCCTTTGTTTTGCGTGACGTGGAAAGGCCCTTCTCCAACCTTGAATATACGGTATGTTAGCAGAAGGAAACTTTAGATGTTGTCATCTATTTATGACATCTGGTTGCCGGCTTCATCACTGTGTTTTAAGTTCACAAACTACTGTGTTCTGGCAACTATTATGTAATGTTCTTACTTGCTAACTTAGTGCTGGAATGTGACATCAAATGTACTCACCTTGTGGGAGGGTTGAGTAGATGATGCAAATATAAATGGTCTTTACACATTAAGTTTTAGCAGGGCCGGAATAGAATGCTTCATTTTGTAGCTCTATTATACAATACTTTAAGAGTTTGTGTTTTTGTTATCAACCATTTATTGTGAATACTTTGTAGTTTACTTATCTCATGAGTCATGTGAGTATATAGTGTCTGAATTATTAAAGAGAAATTGGGGTTTTTGAAAACAGAGAATGAAACAAAATTCTCTAATATCATATTGGAATTACTAGGTGCTAATTATATACAAGAAAACCTATCTAAATTAAGTCTTGGAATCTGGTAAATTACCAGAAATTAGGGAACAAGAAATCAGGAAATAATCCATCAAAAAGAGGAAAATGGATAAAGGAAATAATATCCCTAAACTAACTCCTACAAATCTGGAATATAGTCAATAAAATAAATTGATAAGCTGTCAACAGTCCTCCTCAAGCTGGTGAATAGATGTTGGTCATTCCCAACTTGTCTACTAGCACTTCAAAACTTGGTCTAGGCAGCCCTTTTGTTAGAACATCAGCTATTTGTTGTTTGGTAGGCACATAGGTCATGCAAATCACCCCATCTTCTATTTTTTCTTTGATAAAATGTCTATCTATCTCCACATGCTTTGTTCGGCCATGATGAACCGGATTATGTACAATACTTATTGTGGCTTTATTGTCACAATATAGCTTCATAGGTCCCATACTAGACACTTTCAGTTCTTCCATTAGCCTCTTTAACCAAATCAGCTCATAGGTTCCTTGTGCAAGGGCTCTAAATTCTGCTTCTACACTGCTGCGAGCTACAACTGGTTGCTTCTTGCTTCTCCAAGTAACCAGGTTCCCCTAAACCTTTGTACAATAACCAGATTTAGACCTCCTATCCTCAACTGAACCTGCCCAATCTGCATCAGTAAGTGCCTCCACACTTCTCAGCTCATTTTTCTTGAAGAACAAGCCTTTACTGGCTGTAGATTTTAGATACCACAAGATTCGGTTGACTGCCTCAAGATGTTCTTCACTCGGAGAATGCATATACTGGCTCACTACACTTACAGCAAATGCAATATCTGGTCTTGTGTGAGATAAGTAAATCAATCTTCCCACTAGACGTTGATATCTCCCCGTCTACTAGAATTCCACTCTTTATTCTTCCAAGCTTCATGTTCATAACTATCGGTGTTTCAGCTGGCTTGCAACCAAGCATCCCTGTCTGTTTCAAAAGATCTAATGTATATTTTCTTTAAGAGAAAATAATACCTTTCTTGCTTCTTGCCACTTCCATCCCTAAGAAATATCTTAGTTGTCCAAGGTCTATGATTTCAAATTCACTCCTAAGAGTTTTCTTAAGCCTCTCCATTTCTTCTGTATCATCTCTGGTTAAAATAATATCATCCACATACACAATCAAGGTAGTTTTCTTTCCATCTTGTGAATGCCTGAAAAAAAAAGTATGATCAGTTTGTCCCTGCTGGTAACCATACCTCTTTATAGTCTTTGCAAAACGGTCAAACCAAGCTCTCGGTGATTGTTTTGATCCATATAGTGACTTCTTCAATCTACATACTTTTCTGTTACCCATTGTCCCTTCAAAACCTGGAGGCAAATCCGTGTAAACCTCCTCATCAAGCTCTCCCTTGAGAAAGGCATTTTTGACATCCATTTGATGTAGTGCCCAGTCAAGATTAGCTGCTAGTGATAGTAGCAACCATATAGTGTTTAACTTTGCAACTGGAGCAAACGTTTTTGTGTAATCCACCCCAAAAACTTGAGTGAATCCTTTGGCAACTAGATGAGCCTTGTGTCTCTTTATTTCACCATCTGACTTGTTCTTAATGGTAAACACCTATTTACACCCTACAGAACTCTTATACTCAGGTAACTCCACTACATCCCAAGTTTCATTCCTTTTTAGGGCTCTCATTTCTTCAAGTACAGCAGCCCTCCATTCTGGCTTTTCAAAAGCTTCTTGAACATTTTTTGGAATCTCATCCCTTTCAACCTTTTCTGTCAAAGCTTGGAATGCTCGTGATAATTGGTTGTAAGATAAGTAATTAGAAATAGGATGTTGAGTGCATGATCTAACCCCTTTCCTGAGAGCTATTGGAATGTCCAACTCATTAGGTTGACTCTCCATTTGAAGCAAATTAGAAGTATCACCAGCACCAATAATTTCAGTTTCAGTTTTAGCATTTACTTGTGGATTGGACAATTGGCAACACGGTTGATGAGTTAAAGCTTGCACTTCTTGAGGCTTTTTGTTTCTTTGTGAATAAACATGAAGCTCTGATTGTTGTTGACTAAGTCCATTTGGATCTTCCCTTGTTTGCAAGCCAAAATCTGTTGATGCCATAATTGGAGGATTTTTATTTCCTGGTGGTGCTTCAAGTGTGTCAGCAACTACAGGAAGAGGAATAAGACAATCCCAAAGCTCTTCTTCTCCTAGTATCTCCCCCTGAAGAGTAGGATTTGGGTAGAAAGGTTGATTTTCAAGGAAAGAGACATCTACGGAAACAAACATTTTTTTTTGTAGTTGGACAGTAGCATTTGTACCCTTTTTGACTAGGAGAGTATCCTACAAAAATACATTTTATAGCTTTAGGATCTAATTTTTCACGAGTAGGACTGGTATTATGTACGAAGGAAGTGCAGCCAAAGACTTTTGGAGACAAGGAGGTGAATAATCGAGTTTGAGGATAGGTTTCCAGTAAGATACTCAAAAGAGTTTTAAATCGGAGGACTCGGGATGGAAGTCTGTTTATCAAGTATGATGCAGTTAGGACTGCCTCACCCCAAAATTGTCTAGGAACATGAGTTGTGAACATAAGTGCACTTGCAGTCTCCAATAGATGGCAATTTTTACGTTCAGCAATACCATTTTGTTGTGGGGTTTTGATACAAGAACTTTGGTGGAAAATTCCATTTTCTGTAAAGTAATTGCCAAGTATTGAATTGAAATATTTCCGACCAGTATCTGTTCGAAGAATTTGAATTGATGTATCAAATTGGTTTTGGATCATTTTATGGAATTGTTGGAAAATGGTGGCTGAATCTGATTTTTCTTTGAGAAGATAGACCCAACATGCTCTTGAATGGTCATCAATAAAGGTTATGAACCATTTGATTCCCGAAATATTATTTACCCTTGAAGGACTCCAAATATCACTATGGATCAATGAAAAAAGGTTTAGATGACTTGTATGGTTGATTTGGATAAGAAGTACGGGTATGTTTGGCAAATATACAGGTTTCACAATGAAAAGAATTGATATCTTTATTATTGAACAGAGAAGGAAACAAGTTTTTCAAATATGAAAAACTAGGATGGCCTAACCTATTATGCCATAACATAATCTTATTAGAAACTGGAGTCAATTCGCCACTTAGAGCCAGAGCTTGTTTATTCACTTGTCCATTATCCTCAAGGTAGTACAGCCCGTCACGTATCTTAGCATTGCCAATTGTCCTCCCCGATAGTAAATCTTGAAACTCACCAAATGATGGATAAAACTTAGCCACACAATTCAAATCATTTGTCAATTTGCTAAAAGACACTAGAATACATTTTAAATTTGGGACATGAAGTACAGATTTTAGTGTCATATTAGCGAAATTTACAGATCCTTTTCCAATAACAGATGACAAAGCACCATCAACAACACTAATTTTGGAATTTCTCGGGCATGGGGCATAGGTAGAGAAGACCTGTGGCATCTGATCATATGATCCGAAGCTCTTGAATCCATAATCCAAGGGCCATTAGATTCAGAATTTGCACTCAAGGCAGAGAGATAATTACCTTTCTGGGCTATAGAACAATTTGAAGTTGGAACTTGTGCACTAGTTCGATGTTGGGCAAGAAGGAGTTGTAGTTGTTCATGCTGTTCCTTGCTAAAAATTGATCTTCCAGCCTTGTTTTCCTTTGCAACAGCTTGAAAACCTCTACTTTGTTCACCTTGTTTACATGCCTTCCAATTTGTTGGTTTTCCATGTATCTTCGAGCATGTTTCTCTAGTGTGATATGGATGTTGGCAATGATCACACCAGATTTTATCATTTTTCCGATTCTCATGCTGATCACTGGAGTTGGCAGGTTCATGTTTTTTCGAAACAAGAGCAGAACTTTGGGACAAGTTATCTGAAACAAACCTCTGTAGTCACTCTTAGCATAACATGTTTCTTGCTTTCTTCCCTTCTCACCTCTGCAAATGCCTCTCTAATGTTTGGAAAAGGTTTTGTCCCCAAAAGTCGACCTCGTACTTCATCTAACTCCTTACTTAAACCATGAAGAAAATCAAATACCTGTTCTTTTTCAAGAATTTGCTTATACTTTAAGCTGTCCTCAGGACAATGCCAATTTGTTTCATAAAACATATCCATCTTCTGCCATAACTTAGTCAAAGTATTGAATTTCTCAGTCACTGAAAGATTACCTTGTTTTGTGCTTCTTAGGGCAGATCTGACCTCAAAACATTGTGCTGAGTTTTCCAAATCTGATTACATTTCATGTGCCATATCCCATATCTCCTTTGCTGTCTTGTAAAATAAATAAGTCTGGTCAATCTTAGGCTCCAAGGAATTAATTAACTATGCCATAACCATGGAATTCTCTGACTCCCAAGTTGAATGACCTGCTGCTCCTTCCTTTGGTGTTACCTTTGTACCCGTTAAGTAGCCGAGTTTTCCTTGGCCTCGTATTACTAGCATAACCGACTGAGACCATTCAAGGAAATTGGCCCCATTGAGTTTGTGTTGGGTTATTTGGGGAGGATGGGTTTCCCTGACAGTAGGAATCACAGATAAAGACACATTTCTAGAAGGTTCAGATGACACCTCTGAGGAACCTTCTAGAGTTGTATCTGCAATGGTTGCTTTGGCCAATAATAATGGTTAGAGGAGCTGAAGCTCTGATACCATGAAAACAGAGAATGAAACAAAATTCTCTAATATCATATTGGAATTACTAGGTGCTAATTATATACAAGAAAACCTATCTAAATTAAGTCTTGGAATCTGGTAAATTATCAGAAATTAGGGATCAAGAAATCAGGAAATAATCTGGCAAAAAGAGGAAAATAGAGAAAGCAAATAATATCCCTAAACTAACTCTTACAAATCTGGAATATAGTCAATAAAATAAATTGATATGCTGTCGACACTCCCCCTCAAGCTGGTGAATAGATGTTGGTCATTCCCAGCTGTCAACAGTTTTAAATTACAATATCCATACTCATATATGTAGCATGTATGTGCATGCCAAAGGCCTGCTGACATTTACTTTTTTTGTTTATTGTTTACTTGATTATAGTCTTTATGTTGAATAGGGAATCAACAGGCACAGGGTTGAGCAAATGGAAGCTCGATTAAAGGAAGATATTTTGATGGAAGCTGCAAGGTATTTCCTTTAATTGCACATTTTATTTATTGTGACTTGTAAACATTTATTTGCTGTCTTTACCAATGGTAGCACCTGCCCTGCATAATAGCAAATTTTATTTGGAAATCTGACATAGCAGATATGCAAATAAGATCCTTGTCACTGATGAACTGCCAGATGGTCAGATGGTGGACCAGTGGGAACGAGTTTCCTTTGATTCTGTGAAGACACCATTGGAGGTATAAGCTTTGGAAAATAAGAAAACATGACTGATCTGCCAAGATTTTGAATTATCATCTTGAACTCAATTTTTTGGGTGTTTCACTAGTGTAGGTGTATGAGGAATTGCAACTCGAAGGGTACTTGGTTGACTATGAGCGCGTGCCTATAACGGATGAAAAATCACCGAAGGAGCTGGATTTTGATATTCTGGTGAGTTCATTGTTATTGGCCTTATGCTGCATGATGATTTGAATAATTTATGAACTTTGTTTGCTTTTTGAGTCATCCTCCTTCCACTTTGTTACATCTTTCCTATTAAACTTCTGCTAATACTTGGACAACCAAATATCCCCACCCCAATTTTTCTTTATATAAATACCTGGGGTAATATGGACTCACTCTTCTGATCAGTTGAACTTTTATTTGTAAAATTGTGTCTTAGTATGATTTTCTTTACAGCCCGGTAATATAGTTTGAATGCAACTCTTTTTAACAGTGATGGTGGAGGGCTCTTGACAGATTGAGTTTTTCTCTGAGTTTTGCTCTTGGGTTGACTGATTGGAAATCAGTGGGTACTTTCCCCCCCCCTCTCTTTTGAGCTCAGTGACTTATATAGAAAACACACTGAAGTGATGCAAAAGGATTCATAGAGCTAAATGAATTTTAAATTTTTAATGAGTTTATTTGATGGTTTTCCCATAAAGAAAGAAGTATAATAATAAGGAGAGGTGTGTCTATTTCCATGTCTTACATAATGTCAGGAGTATGGTGACTCGAAATCTTGGTTCTTAATTTTAAATTAAAAATCATCATAGAAATGCTTGTATTTGGTGCACTGATATCTTCTACATGGAAGCCTGTTTATGACCATGGCAGTTTTAGTCTATTTGAGAAAAGTCTTAAAAGTGTGAATTTAATTTGATGGTTGTCATGTTTCATTTTGTGCATAAAAGATACTTGGCTATGAAGTCAATCTTTTGGTTTTATGATTATTAAACATGTAAGCATTGAAATCTGAACATTGCACGTTGCAGATAATGTAATATATTATCTGTTTATCTTTTGTTTCCAGGTTAATAAAATTTCACAAGCTGACATAAGCACTGAGGTAATTTTTAATTGTCAAATGGGACGAGGAAGAACAACTACTGGCATGGTGATTGCAACTTTGGTTTATCTCAACAGAATTGGAGCTTCTGGTAGTGGTGTCTCTTTGTTTATGCAATTTAATGCAAACAGACTACAAATTTTCTACTATTTATGCCATCCCTCTTATCAACATAAATATGTTTACATTACTCTATTGGACTATTTGGGTTTTTTATTTTTTGTTTTTGCTTGAATTTTCTCATTTCTACGCTAGTTTTCTTATGCCAAAATCAACTTCACGGTAAATATACTGAGCTATAGGTCATTGACTTTATCTAGGCCAAGAAATTGTAACATTTGTGACTGAAATTTGATTAGATGTTGGAAGAAAGGAGAGGATATCTCATCCGCAACTTGGAAAATAGTGGTGTTTCCCCATTTCATCCCTTTTCTTTTTTTCTTTTTTATCTCATTTTACATTGGTCAATCAAATATACCAGAGTGTAAATTGTCCTTAAATGTGTCCAGAGACAGTAAAATGCGTAATTTCATCTAATGTAACTTATTCTGATTTCTAATGTTTTTATATCTAATGACGTAGGCATACCAAGAACCAATTCAATTGGCAGAGTTTTTGAGTCTGGTTCTAATGTCACTGACAGTATGCCCAATTCTGAGGTGGCAATTCGCAGAGGAGAATATGCAGTCATAAGAAGCCTGATTCGGGTCCTTGAGGTATTTAATACCGCTATTTGGCTCTTGGTTATTTTTTAACATACCCTTGGATCTTTTTTCTTATTAATAGTGACATTCCTTTAGGGTGGTGTTGAAGGGAAAAGACAAGTGGACAAGGTCATTGACAAATGTTCTTCAATGCAGGTATGGCTTTCTAAGTATCCCATTGCATTCAGGTTTAGTTTCCAAGTTCCTACTCTAACTTAATGCAAGTATTGCTTTAGGTAAAACTACTAGCTGGGAGACCATTGCCTTAATTCCTTCCTAGGGACAAGATATAATTGTCTTTATCTGCATGCTTATTAAGTTTTATTATAGGTTTATACAACTCATACGGTGTTGCTTTATATGCAAGTACAGAACTTAAGAGAAGCAATTGCCGCTTATCGGAATAGTATTCTTCGTCAGCCAGATGAGATGAAGAGGGAAGCATCACTTTCATTTTTTGTGGAGTACTTGGAGAGATATTACTTTCTTATATGCTTTGCTGTATATTTCCATTCAGAGAGAGCAGCTCTCCGTTCTAGTTCCTGTGATCATACCAGTTTTGCTGACTGGATGAAAGCAAGGCCAGAATTATATAGCATTATTCGCAGGTAAAGATTTAATTGCAAGAGTCTTATAAGAAGTTCCCTGTTTTAATTTCAGGAACTGATGCTAAACCCTTCATAGTACTGATTTTGCACTTATAGAAGCAGTAGAGATACAAGTACAATTTTTTTAAGTATACATTTAAGGGTCATATAGTGAGTCAAATGGAGCAAACATTTTGAGAATCATGATGAGAACCGACTAATAGTAAAGTGTCAACAGAAGCCGAGCTGCCTGAACATCTGAATCTTGCTTTGTTTATGTCATCAATTCTTACCATTTAGTTATGATGTGATAAAACATTGTGGATATTGTGGTGGTTGCTTCTGATACTTAATGTCTTTGCCTTTACATGCTCAGTTGGGGTTCAGTTGAACTAGCGCCTTGTTGAATAGAAGTTGCCTGGTCAGTTAAACTGCAAGAATGATTCTAATTCAGCCATTTGATGTTCAGTTGGTCTCGATTAGATGGCAACAAGTTGCTTCTCCCCAACCCCATTGTTTTTCTCACTTCATTTGTTTCAGGGAATTGTTTTTGTAAAGGAATCAAGAAGGGTAAATGCATTAGTAGCAATTTGATGTGCTTATAAAATTATTTTTATTGAATGCTAAACTGTCACCTGCATTGTTAAAGTTCATTTTCTCATCCTTAGTATGATGCTAAATTTGTTTTCCAACTGATTTTTAAAAGAAAATAATCCCCACTATGGAATTTGTGTTGGTGCATGCATTAATTGGCAACTTATTGTTTCAGGTTGCTTCGGAGAGATCCAATGGGTGCACTTGGATATGCAAGTCTGAAACCATCTTTGGCAAAGGTTATTGAATCTGGTGATGGTCGCCCTCATGAAGTGGGTGTAGTTGCTGCTCTGAGGAATGGAGAGGTTCTTGGGAGCCAGACTGTCCTAAAAAGTGATCACTGTCCTGGTTGTCAAAATGTAAGCTTACCAGAGAGAGTGGAGGGTGCTCCTAATTTCAGAGAGGTTCCTGGGTTTCCAGTTTATGGAGTTGCAAATCCAACTATTGATGGAATTCTATCTGTCATTCAAAGGATTGGCAGTGCCAAAGGTGGTCGTCCAGTTTTTTGGCACAATATGCGGGAAGAACCCGTTATCTACATTAATGGAAAGCCATTTGTTCTTCGTGAGGTTGAAAGACCTTATAAAAACATGTTGGAGTACACGGTAAATTACATTTAATTCTTGTCATATCTGTTAAAATTTTTTTGAAGATCTGTGTGGATGAGCTTTATGAACTGAAGGATCTCTAGTTCAGATGTTTCACACACATTGCGGTGTGAGTTATTGTGCGTACAGTATAGCATCACCACTGGTATTTGCTCATTGTCATCATACTCTATGTTTGGAAAGGAAATTTATTGAATCATTTCTTTGTTGTCTGGCAACGTTTTTCTGAAAAATCCAGTGGACTTTCAGGGGAAAATGATTTTTTTGAAGCATGTGATGCCCAGCTATCTTGACTGTTTATAGCTTAATTGAACATTTTATTTCACTGCAGTAGATTTCAACAATAAGCTAAGCATGTTATGAGGACAGCAGGTTTGAAGAATTTTTAGATACGTGGACATGGATGCAGACACAAACTTAATTTATTGCATTTATATGTCATCATGAGAAAGTGGAGACATGCATTTTATTTAATCCAAAATGCAATTAAAACCATATGGACTGTCTTACTTTCTAGTGTGCATCAGGAACAAGCCACTTAAGAAATTAAAATGAACTAAACTCACAGAATGGACACATCTGATTTGTATTAGCTAGAAATATAATCATTTGATTGTTGGTAATTGATATAAATAGTAGTACTTGTACCTGAAATAAACATGGCTCTTTCCAAAAGAGTATCTGTTTCTTTGGTTTGTGCAAATGGTTTCTGAATCCCCCCTGCCCCATCCACTTGGGAAGAAAAGGGACCATTGTTACTGGAGTCTAACTTGATATGTTCATTCAGGGAATTGATCGTGAGAGAGTGGAGAGAATGGAAGCTCGATTGAAGGAAGATATTCTGCGAGAAGCTGAACGCTATGAGGGTGCTATAATGGTCATTCATGAGACAGATGATGGGCAAATATTTGATGCTTGGGAACATGTCAATTCTGATTCTATACAAACTCCACTTGAGGTTTTTAAATGCTTAGGGGATGATGGTTTTCCCATTAAGTATGCACGTGTGCCCATCACTGATGGCAAAGCTCCCAAAAGTTCTGACTTCGATACACTGGCTGCAAACATCGCTTCTGCTTCAAAGGATACTTCTTTTGTATTCAATTGCCAGGTATTTTTTTTGCAAATTGTTTTGATGGCTATATGGATTTGCAGATGCTTATTACTTTTTTGTGTCTGCTTCTTTTTCTCACTCTCACCTAAATATCATTGTTCCCTTTCTTTTCATAGATGGGAAGAGGGAGGACAACAACTGGTACTGTAATAGCTTGCCTTGTGAAGCTTCGTATTGATTATGGGAGACCAATTAAAGCCCTGGTTGATGACATGAGCCGTGAACAGGCAGATGGAAGCTCCTCAAGTGGTGAAGAAAGTGGAAGCAGTGCCACTAGATTGACCTCTAGTACTGTTAAAGTAAAAACAGAAAATGAGCAAGGCCGTGCATTTGGCATTGATGATATCTTACTGTTGTGGAAGATAACAAGATTATTTGATAATGGAGTGGAGTGCCGTGAGGCCTTAGATGCAATCATTGATAGATGTTCAGCACTACAGAACATACGACAAGCAGTTCTGCAGTACAGGAAGGTATTCAACCAACAGCATGTTGAGCCAAGGGTGAGGAGAGTGGCACTGAACCGTGGTGCTGAGTACTTGGAACGGTATTTCCGTTTAATTGCTTTTGCTGCATATCTTGGAAGTGAAGCATTTGATGGGTTTTGTGGACAAGGAGAATGCATGATGACATTTAAGAACTGGTTGCATCAGAGACCGGAGGTCCAAGCAATGAAATGGAGTATAAGATTAAGGCCTGGGCGATTTTTCACTGTCCCTGTAACTATTCTTCTCTGTCTAGAATCAAGTCAAGGGTTTAATGAACACAATGTTCTAAGTTTGTCGTATTTTGACATTTTTATCTTTTGTTTTGATTATGCTTGTGCAACTAATTTGCTTCTTGAATGCAGGAGGAATTGAGAGCACCACATGAATCCCAACATGGAGATGCTGTAATGGAGGCCATTGTGAAGGCACGTAATGGTTCTGTTTTAGGGAATGGCTCTATACTTAAGATGTACTTCTTTCCTGGTCAGAGGACTTCCAGCAACATCCAAATTCATGGTGCACCACATGTTTTCAAGGTTTGTTCAAAAGAAAAACGACTTTCTTGAGATTGTTATGCCATAAGGCCGTCTAACCATTAAGGTCATTATAGTGTTAATATATCTAGCATTCTCCTTGATGTTTTATATTTTATAGTAAATGTTGTCCATAAGATAGGTATTTTCTGTTAAATCTACCTGCTTCATTGCAGTAAATCATGTCTATTTACCTTTTCAAGAGTCTATGTCAAAGTTACTGGTATATGAGATGCAACATCTTACTCAATGTGGTTCATCAAATTGTGTCAAAGATTTTTTTTTCTTCTCAGTGGTACATGGAAATATGTCTTTCCTTTTTTATCTTTTAGATTTGCTTGTGTTAGATTGACTTCTGTCTGTTTAGGTTTGTATTCACAGCAACATATTATTATAGTTCAGTTCCTCTTACCTCATTTCAAATTTTTAGGTCACACGCGCACTAGAATCGTGCATATTCTTGGTCTTAATTTTATAAAAAAACAAACCATATAAATGATTAAACGTTGGCAGAATCCTTATATGCCTTTGACACCTGTTTGTTCTAGGTGGATGAATACCCTGTTTATAGCATGGCAACTCCAACAATTAGTGGTGCTAAGGAGATGCTAGCATATCTAGGTGCCAACAAGTCCAAGGCAGAAGGATTTGCTGGTCAGAAAGTGGTGGTGACTGATCTGAGAGAAGAGGCAGTTGTGTACATTAATGGCACACCATTTGTACTGAGGGAGTTAAATAAGCCTGTTGATACCCTAAAGCATGTTGGAATTACTGGCCCAGTGGTATGTCAGCATGAATGTGGTTTATTGTGTATGGGTTAGTTATTAAGTGCCAATTACTTACTTCTTGCATTGTGACCATAATGCAGGTGGAACACATGGAGGCACGGCTAAAGGAAGATATATTATCTGAGGTTAGACAGTCTGGAGGTCGAATGCTTTTACATCGTGAAGAATATAGCCCATTATCAAATCAGTCCAGTGTTGTAGGATACTGGGAAAACATCTTTGCTGATGATGTGAAGTCGCCTGCCGAAGTATATGCAGCTCTAAAGAATGAGGGGTATAATATAGCTTATAGGAGGATACCATTAACTAGAGAGAGGGAAGCTTTAGCTTCTGATGTGGATGAAATCCAGAACTGTCAAGATGAGTGAGTATCAGTATATCTAGCTAGTGCTTCATTGATCATTCTTTTGAAGTGACACCTAGAAATTTTTGTTGTGTCTGGTTCTACCTGCATATATACATGCATGCATGCAGCAGGGTGTCTAGGCAGGGATTATTTACCAGATAACATTTTAACTTGGGATATTATGTATTAACTGCTTGTTAGGTGAGTGATATATACCGTGGCTAGGTTTATAATCATTTTGGGAAATTTTGCAACACCATCTGAAAATTATTAATATGTTATCAGCCTGAAAGATAGAATATTCTTTCAAAAGGGGGAAGGAAAATAAAAGATGAACTGCATCATTCTGTTAAGAAATTGCTACTGCCAACTAGAATACCCTCACCATATCAGTTTTAAAAAGGCCAATAACATCTTTAAAGATCTTTTGTTTTTTGAAAGACTAGATTTATTTACATCAGGACCATTTTTGTTATTATGATGCCAAGAATTTGAAAAAGTGTTTTCTTTTGTAATTGGTTAAGAGGCTTTGAGGTAAAGACAATTTCTTTGTTGACCAAAAAAAAATGGAACTGCAATTGTGAATTTGCTTTAAAGTGATTCCTTTGAATCAAATATTGTTTTTGAAGCTGCAATTATGTCTTGTACAGCTCCTCACGGTGTTACCTTTATATATCACATACTGGATTTGGAGGAGTTGCATATGCAATGGCAATCATCTGTAGCAGACTTGATGCAGAGGTGAAGTTTGGGACATCTAGTGTTACACAATCATTGGCTGATGCACATCTACATTCTACACTTGAAGAAAACTTGCCATCCCGAACTTCTGATGAAGAAGCACTAAGGATGGGTGATTATCGTGACATACTAAGTCTTACAAGAGTTCTCATTCATGGTCCCAAAAGCAAAGCAGATGTTGATATCATTATTGAAAGGTCTGTCTCCTTTCCTTTTCTTTTTTCCTATTATTTAAATTTCTTGTAAAAAAATTGAAAGGGAGTTTTTCTTCTCACTGTTTTACAATTTTAGCAATATGTATAATCAGATTAGTCATTCAATGGTCCGCAAAAGTAAAAATGATGAATTGTTCTGCTGATATCAGCAATATCTTCTTTTTTGGACTCAGTTGAACATGTCCCTCCCACTGCTTGTTTAATTTCTTATTTCATGGCTTTTATTTTGTTTCATATTTTTGGGCAGTTGGTTTTTTCTTCCCCAAGTCATTTAACCAGTCAGTTACTGGCCTTTTTTCACCCTTTGATGATGCTGAGTTTCTTCCATTTTTGTGAAGGTGTGCTGGTGCAGGGCATTTACGAGATGATATCCTTCATTACAATAAGGAACTTGAGAAGGTCACAGATGATGATGATGAACATCAGGCATACCTTATGGATATGGGCATAAAGGCTTTAAGGTGAGTTGTTGTTGGATTTTACCGCCTTAACCAAATAGCTTGCTCGATAGTCTTTTCCTTTTGATTGATGGGCTCAATTCCAAGGCCATGGCCCTGTTTAGTTAGTTATTGCTAATGAAACTTGATGGTGCCAGGAGTTGCTCCTTTCTCATTCTATTATGGTTTGAAAATTCTAGTATGCTAGATTGAGTTTAGGTTGCTTATTTTTGAGGAAAGATGTTGCCGCTAAGATGCACCACCAAGTGTTTTGTTTTCATAATCGATAAACTTGTATTTGTTTATTTGCAGGCGTTACTTCTTCCTCATCACATTCCGGTCTTACCTATACTGCACATCTCCAATTGAGACAAAATTCACTTCTTGGATGGATGCAAGGCCTGAACTTGGACATCTCTGTAGTAATCTTAGAATAGATAAATAATTTGGCATATTGTACAGGTTACGATGTATGTACAGTTGACGATGCCTATTGTAGTTTCTCCCTTCGTGGTTCTTCTCCAGTTTTCCCACTCCCACCAGTGTATGATTGATTGCTTTATATCAAGAGAGTCAGTGATTTGGTGATGAGAAACCTGATCAATTGGCCTATGGTGTCTACTGTGTTTAGTTTAAGGGAGGCTGAGCAGGTTAGAAAATTCATAGGATCAGAAGTCGAAACCCCTTAAAAGAGTAGGGGTGAGTGTCCAAGTTTGCTGAGAATCATGGAGTAGAGATATATTCTTTTTTTCTTTTTTCCTCTTCAAAAAATTTTATCTTCAGAATGGCAATTGTACAAGTAGAACATGTTAATACTCAAATAGCAAATTACTCCATATGTTTGGTCGACTGCAAGAGTTTTGTTTCTTTTCATTTCGCTTTCTATGTGTCTTATTAATCTTTGAAAAAGAGAAAAAGAAGTCTTAAGATCTGCAAGCTTTTCTTTTTTTGGACCAACTACAAAAAAGGGAAAGAAAGAAGAGGTCTTAAAAAGGGGAATTCATGGACATCTGATATTGTCTAGAAGAGCTATATATTTTGAAGTTACTTAGTACTGCCATGTGAATCTTCCCATTGCTTTGAGAGAAATTCGATATCTCTTGTCACGTGATCAAAGGCGGTCTTAAATCTGAAAATCTGTGCAAATAATAGAATAGAGTATCTTAACTTTAAGAAGTTGACAAAGAAGTCAAGAGATCGGTAATCCTGGGGCCGTTAGCCGACCGCAACTGACTCACTGATGGTTGATGAAAGATGAAGGGATATTTCACCGTTGCAGTTGCAGGGAGAGAGAGAGAGAGAGTTTCAGTGTGGGAGTGAGACCCGCACCCCCAGTATTTATCACTCCCTTTCTTTGAAACCTGAGACCTGACTCTGTTTTCGAACATTTTCCAATGAGTAAAATTAGAAACAAAAAAAAGCTGCATCATGATTCTAAAGGTCGGTGGTGGAGTCTTTGCCAGGGAAAACAAAACTTTGCCAGCTTTTGCCCCCCATTGTTGTGCTTGGTCAGTAAATATCCTTCTCACCGGACATTGTTATTCTGATTCTTCCTTTTAATTTCTCGGTTTCCTCTGGGTTTTCTTTTCTTTTGACGCAAGAAGAAGAAAGAAGGAAAAAAAAGATTGGGTTTCCATGATACCATATTAATGCATGCACATGCAAGAAGGAAACCCCAAAAGAGGGAAACAGCGTACGGTCTTAAATGCATCATGAAGGCTTTTAAGTGTACATAAGCATCTTTGTTTAATGGTAGACTTTTATTCTACGTGCTGCTTGAGAATCTCGATAACTTAACTGGGTTTTCATTGGAAAGAGATTATATAGGTATAAAGTCGGTGATGTTGGGTGTTGGTCTTGTTCTTGGAGCCATTCCTTGCTCCATCTTGAGGCAATTTTATTTCGTACATCTTTCTTTCTCTCTAATATTCACCCTATAAAGAATGCATTAATTTGGCTCGTGCTTAGAATCTTTTCTTTCCTTTATTAATGTACGTTTTAATTTTATTTCATCATGTTCATGTGTTTACATTTCATAACGTACCATAATATGAAAATTTTCATTTTTTATAATTGAATTATTCTTCAATTTAGTAAGATTGTGCGAGCTATTTTTCTTTTTTAAAGCTTTTGGTTTTATATTTTATGATTGAGTGGATGATATATTATCAGGTCGATTCTAGTCTATAAAAAAAAAAAAACACTCTTATAATATATAATTATAAATATTACAGAAAAATTTAAATTGTGTATTGTATTCTAATTGGGTAATAGAGTTTTATAATAACTCTAACAAAATATTCTATATAATTATGAAACCAGAAATTTCGAATCTCAATAAACATTGGCATTGAAATTTAGGTGAGCAATACTGTCATCCAGACAGCAGAGAAGAGCAATTAACAGGAGAAATCAAGAGGGAGAATTCAAGAACTGTAGCGAAAAAGGCTTGTTCTTGAGCTCTATATTCTTTCCTTGAAGAAGCTAAATCTTT
Organism: Theobroma cacao; assembly: GCF_000208745.1. NCBI lineage: Eukaryota > Viridiplantae > Streptophyta > Magnoliopsida > Malvales > Malvaceae > Theobroma > Theobroma cacao. The sequence continues at coordinate 32,851,748 of NC_030850.1, read as the reverse complement.
AATAGTAAAAGTTTCAGATTAGCACATTGCCAAAGGAAGAAATATGTTCAGTTCTTGCTGTGTTCCATCGTCAAAGTGGCCACCATCCCACCGGGACAGACTTCTGTCATCTTCATTCTTTGGTAATGCTGTGGGAGTTGGGCAATCCAACAGTGCGCTCTCTGGTATTCGGATGGGAAAAATCAACATTCCTAGGAGGACATGTGCTGCAACCAAAAGATTTTCCACCTCAGCTGTTCTTGCTGATGTTGCCAAAGATTTCATGGTAACTTTGTTCTGAGTTTGTATTATGTAGCATTGTACATTTTTTAATTTTCAGTTTTGTTACTTGATCAATTTTCTAGCACTTAGTGTTGAATGATTACTGAACTCTGTTTCTTTTCCAACCCTGGACTTGCAATGCAGGCTTTCCAGGCAAATATTTTACCAAAACAGGAGGCAGACCCCAAGACTGTTGCCTCTATCATTTTAGGTGGTGGAGCTGGAACTCGGCTCTTTCCCCTTACTCGAAGAAGGGCCAAGCCAGCTGTAAGCTAATTTGAAATATTAGATGGCACCTTAAATTTATGATTAAATTTGCGTAAATATCTCTAAGATTTGCTTTGTTTGATACTGTACATGGTTTGTTAGGTACCAATAGGGGGATGTTATAGACTGATTGATGTTCCCATGAGTAACTGCATCAACAGTGGAATTAACAAGATTTACATCCTCACCCAGTTCAATTCTCAATCTCTCAACCGCCACATTGCTCGGACATATAATTTGGGCAATGGTGTGAACTTTGGTGATGAGTTTGTTGAGGTATGTGGAAATTCTGAAGGTCTAAGATTTACGTTTTCGAACTACCAACGCTCCAAACTGTTGTAGTGCTTCGTTGCTGATGGTTAGTGAGGAAGGATTTTACAAAAGATTGTATAAGAAGGAGCTTTAACATGTTTGTTAAAGTGATTCAACATAACATGTTCTCTTTTATCATGTCTCTGCTACATATGCTTCAAATTCTGCTCCTTGTCTTGCCATAGGTGCTAGCAGCTACACAAACATCTGGTGAATCTGGAAAGAAGTGGTTTCAGGGTACCGCAGATGCTGTAAGACAATTCATCTGGTTGTTTGAGGTATGAGAAACTTGTCTGTCCTTATTCTGTTTTCAGATTTCTCCCTTCGTAATTGGCCTGTGTTCTTTTAATTCAGAATAGAAATGAATTCTTGTACTCTCAAATAGGGTGACATTTTGTGGTAACTTGTGTAGGACGCTAAACATAGAAATATCGAGAACATTCTGATATTATCTGGTGATCATCTATATCGAATGGATTACATGGACTTCTTGCAGGTTAACCACAGCTTCTCCCTTGATTATTTACCTTCCTCTGTTGTCATTTATACATTATATTTGCAGGCTTTATTAAACGCCTATCTCTATTGCAGAAGCACATTGATTCTGGTGCTCATATATCTGTTTCTTGTCTCCCAGTGGATGAAAGGTGAATATTTTGAACCAAAATTTGCCTGGGTTTTTAGTTAAATTTGCTTTCTTGCCTTGTGCAAGACTGTATTGTCACCTGAAAAACGACTCTGTATTAACAAAAATTGGTTGACCATTTCTTTCACTTTTCTTCTTTTTCCTCGGTTAAAGAAATTATCTTCTTATCCTGCAGTCGTGCCTCAGATTTTGGACTTCTGAAGATTGATGAAAATGGACAGATCAGACAGTTTCTTGAGAAACCTACGGGAGAAAGTTTGAGATCGATGGTTGGAACTTGTCCTTTGTTCTTCTGATGTAAAGTTTGTTTTAAACTTAAACTAGCAGTTAGCTGATTGAAATTTCTTATCTTGACAGCAAGTCGATACAACTGTTCTGGGATTAACAGCTCAAGATGCAAGGATATCACCATACATTGCATCAATGGGCATATATTTATTCAAGACAGAAGTTCTACTGAAACTACTCAGGTAATAAAGCTCGAGATGCGAAGGATCTCCCGTAAACTTCATCAATGGTTTGCTTCAACTAGAAAAGATATACTTTTTCTCTCATCAATACTGTTGTCAATTTATTTTAAAATTGTAGCTGCCAATTTAGACTCAAAGCTGGACCATTTCAGTGTATATGTTGGCAATTCTTAAGGTGTACAGCAGCAAAAGATGATGTTTCTGTTTCTCTATTGTTTTTGCTTCTATAGGTGGCATTATCCAGCAGCCAATGATTTTGGATCTGAAATCATTCCACTGGCTATGAAAGATTACAATGTTAAGGTCGACCCCCAAAAGATAATCAGGAACCATTATTACTTGAGAGTTGCCATTTTCAATTGTTTGTAGTAGAGCCTCTAACTTGCAGTTATTTGTACACGGCAGGCATATTTATTTGATGGCTACTGGGAAGATATCGGAACTATAAAATCCTTTTTTGATGCAAATTTGGCCCTTACAGATCAGGTAGTCCTCTTTTAAATTATTCCTGCTGTCTTTCCTTATCCAACTGTTTAACACTGTTGCCATTCAAAAAAAAAAAAACTGTTAACACTGTTATCTCTCTGTTTAAAGCCTCCCAAGTTTCACTTCTATGATCCCCTAAAGCCAATCGTCACTTCTCCTCGGTTTCTACCACCAACAAAAATAGAGCAGTGCCGGGTAATAATTTATTATATGTGATTAAATGGCATGGCTAAGTTGATGCATATAGAGCTCATGCGGTTACCCTTGCTTATTGTAGGTCGTGGACTCTATAATTTCACATGGTTGCTTGTTGAAAGAATGCAGTGTCGAACATTCCATTGTGGGAATTCGTTCAAGATTGGAATACGGGGTGGAGCTAAAGGTGATTTTTCCTTTATTTATATATTTTTCATAAGCTTCCTTTAATTTTGTTTCATGCTCTTCTGGTTGAACAAACTAGCTAAGTCTTCTTTATGGTCCAAGCATGAAAATAAAGTAAATAAGTAGCACCACCGTTCTAGAAGACAATTGGGATATGTATACCCTGATAAGGCTATGTGATACTTATATATGCATTGGAAGGAATACTATCTAATAGTTAAATATGATGGAAGAAAGCATGTTATAAACTTTGAGCAGATATAAATATTTTGAACTCAGCATTCTTTAAGATCGTCCTGGAAAAATGGCATCTAGCTCGCATGCGGCCTATTCCACTGCATTATAATAGCTCTTTTCATCCACATGTCAAAATGTCATCCCCTACATTACTGCATCATTGTGTTGCTCTTACCAATTTAGATCTCTAACTTTGAGTAACCTTGATGGAGCCAATAGGAGCCAGCAGCAAATCTTTAACAATTTGAAAAGTATAATTTTCACTGATTCTACAGGATACATTGATGATGGGTGCTGACAATTACCAAACCGAGGAAGAGATAGCATCCTGTTTAGCAGAGAGCAAGGTTCCACTAGGCGTTGGAAAAGATACCAAAATTATGTAAGTTTGCTTTGACAGTTTCTTCGCAGTCAACTACCATGAGAGTTATATAAGAATGATGTAAATGGTAGTGATATGCATCCCACCATGAGAGATACATAAGAATGATGTAAATGGTAGTGATGTGCATCCCAGTTTCAATTTAACCACGTACTGATTAAGCCATTATTATTCTCTTAAAGCATCATAGTTTTTGATGGAATGGCATCACGGATTTTTTATAAATTTTGAAGCTTAATTAAGTGCTTATTACTAAATCTATCTTGCAGGAATTGCATAATAGACAAGAATGCAAGAATTGGAAAACATGTTGTCATCACAAACAAGGATGTAAGTTACTTGCTCTTTGTAATAGGGAAGGAATGTGATTTTTATTATGATAGTTTGGTTAATATTACAGTAGTTATGAATCACAGTCCTGTGGCAATAGTATTTTTTGCAAAAAAGTTTTGGACAAAGATAATAACCAAGAATTTTATTTTATTTTTTTTACTCTTTTTTGGTTAAATTGCAGAATGTGAAAGAGGCAGATAGACCATCTGAAGGATTTTACATTCGATCTGGAATTACTGTAGTGTTAAAGAATTCTGTAATTAAAGATGGAACTATCATTTAGTGCATTCTTCTGAGGGTCAATTACATCCATTTTGATTCACCAAAATTTGTTTTGACATTATTATTTGCGGGAAAATTTCAATAAGGTGGTGAATTTGATTTACAAGGAGATAAATGTGAAGTATATTCATTATAAAGTTAATTTTTGTAGCTTAGTTGAAAAACATTTGTTAGAACTTCCGTGAGTTTAGGGTACCAAATCACATTTGTTATTTATTTTAGCAATTCAGTCTGCTTTTCTCGGTAAAAATTATTACTCAACTTGTTTGTAAATCCCATGTTGCTAACAGAACCTAGTGGTACTAAATCATGTCTAAGATGTAGCTTATGAGACATTTGTTCAACTAAACTCATCTCACGATTCCGCCTGTTGTACATTAATACCTAAGGTATCCCTCTGTCATCTTCAAGTGAGAGATGATAGCTTCTGAGACTGCTGAGCAATGACATGAGCAGTAGAAGGGCTCTGTTCCAAAACAACTTGATAGCCATCTCCCATGTTATCCATTCCAAGGCTGAAGAGTTGCCAAAAGAGCCCACCAGCACATGACCCCCCACTTCTAGCACTGTTGTAGATAGCACCGTAAATCTTTTGGAAATAGTAGTTTCTCTTTTCCAAGCTGTATCCAGGCAACTTGAAAGACTTGCCGAACTCTCCTATCAGAAGTGGTTTTCTCAGTAGTGAATTACAGTCCAGGATATGGGCTTGGATCCATTTGTCTACAAAAGCAAGCTGGGCCTCTTCGCTTGAATTTGTTGATGGTAACCTGCGATTTGGATTCATGAAAAGAAAAATCAAAACCCCCCTTCCTTTTGGTGCAGAACAGAGGATACCCAATCAGTGAAATAGCAATAAAGATATTACCATTGTTCAGGGTACAGATGAATAGTAGCAAAATCGACGTCGGGGATCTGATTATTAGAAATGAAATCAGTCCCAATAGGAGAGCTATTTGGATTGTATTGTTTCTTCTCTGGCATCGATTCCCCATAAAATCCTTCAAGACCTATTTCCAGTAGATGATGATTATCAATGCTCTTGACATGTGCAGCCATTTCTTTTAACCAGTTCTGTTAAAAAGAAACAATTGCATTAGTCCTGGTTCTATAAGCATACAAGTTTGACTATGTGTTGACAAGTTCAGCTTCAAAATGGGAATTAGAATTACTAAGCAAATACCAGTACATACAGTTAGCTGTATAGCAAATTCCTCTAATAATAAGGCTCAAAATTCTGACAACATGATTGAGAAGTTGGTGAGATCCATAGCTAGCTTATAAAATTCGGTAAAGTGGGTTGAAGAAAACATCGAACCACAAGCTATTAGAGGAAACTTCAACAACTTTACAGAATTCCAAACAAACACACAAACAAGCAGAAAGAACAAAGGGAGCAAATTTGGCGGTCACCATCATCATCAATATAGGATTCTGATCCTCCATTGCTCTTTGAAAGTTGGCCGTTTATATGATTCCATGTGGAGTTACATGCGTGTCTGTTACGGACCTTAGCCAAACTAGTTAATCAGTTTCTTATCATTTATCAATTTGTAACAACAAACCAAATTTGTTCTTGTTATGTTCATATATATCATCTAGTCACTTTCTATCCGTGACATTGATCATATCAATCTATCTTTTTATCCCCCAAAGCGAAATGGATTTTTCTTTAGCTGTGATGGGTTGAATTCATTTTTCCCATGATATGAAAGCTCAATTTCTCTAAACTGAGGTAATTTGTTTTGAGTACTGTCTTATTCGCATTAGTCTTTATTATTTCCACTTTCTAGCATTCACATGATAATGAGAAAACCTGAAACCATATTTTGTACGGTGTGTCGCATGAGTCGCTTTTATGTGTCATAGGACAAGACAAGACTTTAACAGGCAAAATTAGCTTAAAATCAACCACAAATGGAGAGAGGGATCCAGCGAGAGAAACCTGAAGGTTAGCTCCAGAAGGGTCACTAGGGCAACGGGGTTCATTCATGAGTTCCCAAGCAAAAATTGTAGGATCGTCTTTATATGCCACCCCGGTAATCGTGTTGATTCTCGTGAGCACTGCCTGCAACCATCGTTATTCTGCCATAAGTCCATAACTTAAAAAACAACAAAGATCTCCTTCAGTCCTCCTCACCCGAAAAGGAAAATGATTAACACAGTGCCAAAAAGTGATGTTACTACTAATAAAAAAAGGGGGGGAGATTTAGCCATGGTCTCTGTATTCCTAGGATGCGACAAACCAAACCTGTCAAAAGTAATTAATTTATGTCTATATGATTTTGATATCTGTTTTTTTATGACTAATTAAAAACATGACCAATATATATTATTTTTGCAGTTTCTTCTAACAGAATTCAAGGATCAGACTATGAAGTCATCCCATCTTTAAATATAGGTGGATGAAGCCAGCAATCATAGAGTGGACCCAACCAGGCCGGGGACCTGGCGTTCCTTTCGTTAGGTTCATACGTTAGGTTCATACCATCCTTGCAAAACTGGAAAAGTTTTCATGAAACCCCCCGGTTACAGTAATGAACTAATGATTTGACGACCAGACCCCAAAGCCCCAAGTAATACGGTTATTAGTTGCAAGCATTTATGAAATGGAGAAAATGGGGTTCAAGAATTTAACACAAGTTCCAGGAAATCAAAGCTGTACTCCAAAGTACCTTAACATGATTCTTGTAGTATTGTTTGACGAGAGAGTTTGTATAAAAATCATCTTCATTGCTCAGGCTCTGACCTTGTTGCTTTGCCCATTGAACATACTTATCTTTTCCTCCGAAATCTTTGAAGTTATTCACCAAACTCAGAATCAAGTGAATCCCATACTTCTTAGCTTCAGCTACAACAAAGTCCAGTCCCTGAAAAATAATTTAACCATAACATCAATAACAATAACAATCAATGTCCCCATTAAATTAGTCAATCTCAACTGAATACGACCACTTTTCTTGTAATTTCCACAAATCCCTCATTGCATTGGAAACAAGGAAACGAAACCGTTACCCAGAAGAAAAAAATGAATATCTGTTGTTACCTTGAACACGTCCTCATTGTAAGAACCAGGAGAATTCTGAAGGGGCTTGTAATCACCATCGTTGAAAGCCCAAACTCTTGCTACATTCATGCCATACTTTGAGGCTTCTCGAAAAGTGTCTGTGACCTTGATCCTTGTAGAAGGGTCAGATGCAAACATCATCATCCAATAAGCATTGAAGCCATTCAGGTAAAACGGCTTTCCATTCATGACAAAGTTGGTTCCTCTTGTTTGAACGAAGGAAAATGTACTGCCGCCAAGGTCAGGCCGAGCATGGCAAATTTCACGGTGGAAGATCATCATCACCGTCAAAACTAACAGGAGAAAGCTGTTGAAGGAACGATTTCCCTTCATTGCACAGGACCTGGACACTTTCGTACGGAGACAGTGTAGTCAATGAAGCACTAACGCCAGTGATATAATGCAAGTGGTTTCCAGTTTGTTCCTTGTAAAAAAACTATAAAAAGGACAACGAGGTAGAACAAATATACAGGGAAGGGAGGAATGGAGCTTGAGAGTTTGTAGGTTGTGTCTCATTGGATTCGTGGCGTGGTTTAAATAGGGCAAATTTATACATAATACATAGTTACCAACGCATTTATCATCACTTTTCATACTGTATTATACTCATTTTTTCCAACGAAGCAAACTAAATACATTTCCGTTTTCCTTCCAACTTACGTACTAAAAAAGGATAAGGGAATTAAAAAAAAAAAGGATAAGGGAATTAGATTAAATATCTCATGTGTGAACAAGACATTGGATAACTAAAAAGTTATCCATTAATAATTAATATTCTCTTCAAATATATATTTATTACTGTAATTAAAATTCTTTTGAAAAAAAATGCTTCAATAATCTTTTAACTTATTATAATATAATTAAAAAACATTATGAATACTTATTTTTCATTGTCAGATCATTTACGTACTTTAAATTTTATTATTTGATTCACATAAATATGCATATCAATTTTGACATATTGCATAGGAGGCATTTTCTTGTAACTGTTACAGCGGTTTCTTCTACTACAAGTATCCATAACATCATATCACAAGAACGGCAATAGCAGCAGGCAAGTTTGGCAGCTGATTTTTGATGTGGAAAGCTATGCATGCCACAAGATACATGCCTTACCATATGTATTATAATATAATTAAAAAACATTATAAATACTTACTTTTCATTGTTGGATTATTTACGTATTTTAAATTTGTTTTAGATTTGAAAAAAAAAAAAGATTCAAACTCTACTCTTTAAATAGAAGATCATGTACCAATCAATAAGTGAAATATTCAAATACACGTATTTTAAATTTTTATTAATTGATTCACGTAAACATGCATAACAATTTTGACATATTGTATAAGAGACATTTTCTTGTAACTATTGTAGTGGTTTCTTCTACTACAAGTATCCATAAAATCATATTACATGGATGGCAATAACAGCATGCAGGTCTGGCAACTGATTTTTGATGTGGAAAGCTATGCATGCCACAAGATACATGCGTTATCAAATGTATTTTTCGTGAATTTTGTCATGTAACCATCTCTATGTCATCAAGCAAATGACCCAAATCTATTTCAATTATTGGTCCCCAATTCCTTTATCTATACACTCAATCTAATCTTGAATATTTGGTTTTACTACATTTTATCCAATCTAATCATTGAATTTCCTTTGTTAGTAATTAAAAAACAACTAATTAATTACAAATTGATTGTGTGCGTGAATATTTGTAGATGGCGACATGTGCATGCCTATCATCACCAAAAAAACTATATAAATTTTCAAATCAATCATCATAATGTACATGATATAATAACCTAGCTGGGATTAATTTTGGCGTAACAATTATTACCTCTAGCGAATTGTCGAGATCCACCATTCAAAGCCCCAATCTCTTTCCCTCAGTCTCATTCAATTATATGCAAATAGTAAAAAAAGAAAGTTAAAGTTGTTGCAAATGCATACGATCTTGCACATAAAATTAGCTCAAGTTATGAGGAGAAACCTTCATTCTCTTCCCTCGTTGTCCTCCATACAAATACAGTACAAGAAAGAAACTTGTATCATAGGCTGCTCTAGCTAGTGCCTAGCTAGTGATATAGAGAGGTGGCAAAATTTGATTAGGTGGATAAACCTGACTGAACCCTAGACATCAAGCCCAGCCAAAATCCTGTACATATCCCCATTCCCCAGATCAAAATGTTGATAACGTAGAAATGATTAGGACCATATCTTTGTGAAAGACAGGGAAAATCAGCAACACTCCTATCGTCCTCAACATCGCTTTCCATCTGTAGTATATCGCCTCCGGCCAATTCAATGGCTCAGTTGGCCACGTAGTACGTACACTTACGTAACTGTCTATACAACTGTAAAATTAGGATTAATTCTCCCTTATCATTTATGGTCGAAAACGATTCCATCGTTCCATAAAATGCTTTAGCGGTTTTGATCTTCACAAACTCTTTTCCATTCTTTAGTTCCGCCACTCTTGATAACGTCTACACTTGTCTCCAGTCATTAACTTTTGGATAAGGAGGCGATGAGGTTGACGCAAGTGTTGGGTTCAAATTTTTTATTTTTCAGGTTTTTTTGGGACCGTTTGTCTTATAATTATCAACAACAATTTTCAAAAAAAAAAAAAAGAGAAAAATTCACAACAATTCTATCTTATTTTCAAAGAAAATGACATGTAGCCTGTCGAAAACCACTTTTCCCTTCGCTTAATACCTCATTCTCATGGTTGAATCTCATAAGCATGAAGAGTGATGATATACATGTTGAATATGTATTGGTTGATAAAGTAATTAAGGGGATACAACTACGATCATGATGTGGCCATGGCCAATTAATTAACGAACTGGCTAGGTTCGCTACATTTGCCAACGGCATCGTCCCAGGTTGGTACCGAGCCCATAATCTAGGATGGTGATAGGCATATGTACAACTGGAACTTTCGGTTGGTGCCTTTAAGGCCCTCGCGTCACCAGCCTAACCGTAGTGTGTGCTTGTTTACTTTTTGGATCGCAAGTTTTCACCCATGTTTGCCCCTGCGGGATTGCCTACGCTCACTTTACTTTTCCGCTAGCTGTTGCGTTGTAATGATGGATAAAATGGTTTACAAAAAATAGGGCTACTCCGAAGCAAGAAAACATAATCGAAACTAACCGATTCCAACATCGCGAGAAAAGAAAGACGAACAATGGAAAACCCATGGGCATATTTGTTCAGACTAAAATGAGCCGAAAATGCAAAGCTGCCAATTTAAGCCCAACCTACCAAGTTATGGACGTCTGTCCAACCCTTTGCCAATAAGCCTACAAGTCATTAGTACACAGACTCTGGAACTTTAGCCGTAAGTACGAAAAAGAAGCATGTGAATTACGTAAAAGTCCATTATACTTGATGAGAAATAAACCCCTACATTAGTCGTTGTCATGATTAAATAATTGTAAAAATTTTATAAAAAAAAATTACGGGTAAAATGATTAAGCTAGTACCTGCATTTGTTCTTTCTTACAGCATATGCTTCATTTACATACTTTTCACTATCTTCATTTCCTAGATGCTTAAAACTGCTCACAAGTAAAAAAATGTGGCTGATTAGCAAGCATATATATTGAGCTAAGGTAAGCATATATCCTTGATGCATGACAATCCCCCAAACGAAGTGTATGCAATAACAAATTGGTGAAACATCCCCCCATGAAATCTGAAGAACTGATAAACATAATCGTAGGAATAAAATAAGTACTGCTTGATCTAAACGGGAAATTAACCGAAAGTACTTGTAGCAATAGTTATTGATTCGGCTTCCCACTGCGCGTGGCACAGAGAAAGAGGGAAAAGAAACACCTTCACCTTGTTCTTCTGTTCCGAGTTGGCTTCAATCAAGCGGGTCTTGATTGCATACATGAAAGGCAAAAGCATGGTAAACTCAAACCAGTAACTTCAAAAACAGGTAATCTGAGGGAAATTTTTGATTAAAACATCTTATAAGAATTACTTTGATGGTTTCTTTACAAGAAATGTACTCCTATCAATGGTGAATAAGAAACTTTGGGCTTGGCAATGATATTGCTGACTTACAGAAGAGGCATCTTAAAAGGAGAAATAAAAAAGGAAAAAAGGAAAAAAACTTTAGGCTGTTGCAGGCTGAATGCCTTTCAATCTTTGGGCTACTTGCCTCATAGAAGGCCTGGATGAAAGATATTCACCAGTACATTTAACAGCCAAATGAAGCACCTCAATTAGATCATCTTGAGGTCCAGAATCCCATAGACCAGCAGTAAAAAACTCACAGCCTCGCCCCTGCCCAAGAAGCATGCTCGCCCACGTCACAATGTTGAAACCATTTCCAAAAGAAGAGAAGGATGGATCCAAAGCCTTCTTGTCAGATAATAACTCCAGAAGAACAACACCATAACTATACACATCTGCCTTATCAGACACACGGCATGTCAGAGCATATTCAGGGGCAACATATCCAAAAGTCCCTGCAACATCAGTAGTTGCATGAGTCTCAGAAGTGCCGAGAAGCCTAGCAAGGCCAAAATCAGATAGGTATGCATTGAAGTTATTATCCAAAAGAATGTTGCTTGGCTTGATGTCACGGTGCAATACCCTAGGGACACACTCATCATGCAAATAAGTAAGGGCACGTGCTATATCCAGAGCAATCTTGTGTAGCATACTCCATTCTACTGTCCTGCTTGATCGCTCCTGGATGAATTTTTCCAAATTGCCACCAGGCAAGTAGTTATAGATCAGGAACATTTCAGCCTCACTAACATGGTAACCTATAAGAGTTACAAGATTCGGATGCTGCACCCGTCCAAGAGTCTTGATCTCAGCAGAAAACTGTTGAACACCTTGAAACCTCCCAACTGAGAGCCGCTTGACCGAAACCACAACTCCTGGAGTGATTTCAGCCTTGTAGGTTGCTCCAAAACCTCCACTTCCAATGCAGTTTTGGAGATTGAAACAACCAGTGGCCCTGACAACATTTTCATAAGTCAGCTGTACTCCAATGCTGTTGCAAGTTACGACTTCTTTGCTCCCTGAAACTTGATCAGATACAGAATTGCATGCAAATTTCTTCATGCATACAAGTAGGAAAATCAATGCTATGAGGACAGCAAAAATTATTGAAGCCGATGTGATGGAGGCAATTTCTAGTGAACTGAATCCACTGCCATTTTTCTGTATGCTTTTCATGGGAGAATAAGCTCCTTGTTGTGAAATATTACCAAAGTGCTGGCGCTCCAATTCAGAGGATGATTGATCAGGGCGACATGGCTGAAGGTTAGGATTTCCTTTCACACTTTCGCAATTTATTGAATTTGAATTCAGGGGGATAGATCCAGACAAATTGTTGAAAGAAACACTGAATACTGAAAGTGTAGTAATGTTACTAAAGCCAGAGGGTATCTGCCCAGTGAGCTTGTTATGATCTAACCGCAGAATACTCAGGTGCTTGAGCTTGGCCAAATCAGGTGGTATCTCTCCTGAGAGGGAGTTTGAAGAAAGCTCCAAAACCTCTACTGAATACAGTTTAATAAAATCCTGAGGTATTGCACCAGTAAAGTTATTACTAGAAAGCGAAAGGTACCTCAAATCGTTCATCTCTCCAATATAAGATGGAATAGGGCCTTGCAATCTATTTTCACTGAGGTTAAGCTTAACTAGGGAAACCATGTTAGTGAATGATGTAGGAATTGAACCAACAAATTCATTGCTTGCTACACTTAAAAATTTCATACACTTACAGTTGCTGCCTATGTCTGAAGGAAGTTGATCTACAATCTTGTTGTTGCTAATATCAAAGATCAAACCATCCAAACTTAGACAAGGATCAAAAGAGTATGCTGAAAGATTACCTTCAAAATTGTTTCCATTCAACCAGAAACCATAATGTGGCTTAACAGACAAACTATATGAAGATATGAAAAATGGAGGAACTGAGCCGGTGAATTGATTCTTGCTGAGATCATGTAATACAACAAATTCACTTGACGAAAAGGAGAAAGGACCAACATTCACGAGGGTATTCCTATAAAAGAAAGAAGAGTAGAAACCAACCAAGTCCACTTGTGACACTGACAAATTCCCAGAACTATTAGAGCACTCACCAGAAGAAAATCTTGAGATGTTCCCAACCAAGGAATTTTCGCTGACGTTGAACACAACCATGCACGGGACAGAAATTTCTGTTGGAAGCAAACCAGTCAAGTTATTGGAGCTCAAATCAAGGAAGTGCAAACTCTTACAATTACCAAAGGACACAGGTATTTGTCCAGTCAAGAAATTCTGCGCTACATTCAGCATATTCAAGTTAGAACACGACCCCCAAGTCTGAGGAAAACTGCCCTCCAAATTTGCATTTGGCACCCAAAGTACATGAATATTGGGAAGTTCTACAATACTCTCAGGTAGTTCCCCCTCAAAATAATTATAATCCACCTCCCCATCCTCCTCTTGCTGAAATGTCAAGCTAGAGTCTTTCCTTGAAAACAGAGGACCATAGTTGTTCTTCAATACAAGCAATTTCAACTGCTTACAATTACCCAAATCCGGTGGTACAACCCCACTTAAGAAATTCCTGGACAAGTCCAATGCTTCAAGATTCTCAAGTTTACCAAGACTTGAAGGAATATCATCTTGCAGCATATTAGAAGACAGTATCAAAGACTTAAGCTCACCACAATTCCCCAATTTGGAAGGAATTGAACCCGAAAGCCCATTACTTGCAAGATGGAGATGCACTAGACTCCCACAATTCTCACCTAATTCCTCTGGAATTTCACCACTCAACCCATTTAAAGAAACGTCAACAACTTGCAAACTTACAAACTGCCTAAATATCGCAGGAATTGTTCCATTCAATTGATTCCCAGAAAGATTAATAACCCTCAGTGCAGTACAGTTTTTTAAAGTGGCTGGTATGGGACCATGAAAAGCATTAAAACCTAAATCAAGAATTTCCAAAAGATTAAGCTTTCCAATATCCAAAGGAAGCTCACCGAAGAATGCATTGAACCCAAGTGACAAAACTCTAAGCTTTGTAAGATAGCCAATTGAAGGAGACAATTTACCTCTCAATTTAGCAAAAGAAATCTTGTCATCAGCACCAACATGCAAACAAGGATATAGCAAAGAAAAGTTACCTCCAACTTGACCAGCTGTTACTGCTGTTGATGTAGAAAGTGAAAGTAGAGAACATGTAGAATTGAGGTTAGAAGAAAGATTGAGGCTAATGACTCGACCTGAAAGTGGGTCACATGTAACACCACGCCAAAGGCAAGGGTCTTTATCATTTGGGTTCCAACTAGAAGTGAACCCTAATGGGTCTTCAACTATAGCAGATTTGAAGTGCAACAAACCATCTTTATCTTTAAAAGCAGCCGCTAAACTAACTGCCTTGAACATAAATAGACGGACCAGAATTGAGAAGAGTAGTGTATTAAGTGAAAGAGCATGTTTCTGTAACTGGGGTGGCATCTTTCTCATCTCTAGAGGAGGAGGTTTCAACTTTCGAATGATGGAAACTTCAAAAAATAAAAAAGAAGAAAAAGAAAAAGAAGCCCTTGAGGTTGCCCTGCCAACAGCTGAAAGTGAAGCAAGAATTAAGGTAGGATTTAAACATGGATAGTTGGAGCTATGGGCGGGCCGGAACTAGAAAGTAAGGCTGTTAAGGAGTTTGTTTGAAGTGTGAACTGAGGAACTGGAGAAGTGTAAAAAGGCTACAAAGAAATGAACCGTCAAAGAGAAGCAACCATAGAGAGAGAATTGGGTAAAGTTCCAAAGCATGTGTAGGACTGTAGAGTGCATGAGTCTAGAGGAGTAAAATTGAATGTCCTTTTCAGCTTTTCTTTTTCCTTACCTTTTTCTAGTTTCTCTGACGCTGACACGCTGTATCTTGAGGCTTGGGCTTCTTCAGCTTAGCCACTCTCTGGATATTACTATAACATTTCTTTGATGAATTTCACATTGACCCCCAACAACTTGTTGGTAATCTCAATTTACTCCTTAACAACTTTGATTTTCAAGCAATTCTTCATCTTAAGTCAATGTATCTATTTGCATCTTGTCTCAATTCAAACTCATTTTCAACGAATTTGTTTGGTGTGTAGTCTTTGTTTACTCATGAGTCATTAATGATCAAACCAAACTCATAACTAATTATTTCAAGATTTGTCCTTATTGCCTAATAATTTTTCTAAAGGTCCCTGCTCAACCAAGAAAAAAGAGACATAAAAGACAAATTCCTTTTGTATAAAATACGATTAAATAGAAGCAAAAAAATATTTTTAAAATAAATACAGTATCTTGGTTGGAATGACCTGAGATTATTCTGCTTTAGTTTTGGATTTTAGTTTAATTTTTAAATGGATTAGGTTTGAATTTAACCCACCAAAAACCAAACGAATCTCCCTCCTCTTCGCCACTAATGGCCCAATCAAAATCTTAGTGGACGGCAATTAAAACCCGTTTCAATCTCTTTGGGCCTTAAAAACCCATTTCATTTAGCCCACCCAATAGATACGAAATAAATTGGAATTCGCGCGCATTCCAGTATTTCCTAAATTTAAAAGCCAAGGGTTTTTCTCCAAAGCGAAGCGTCTCTCGATTTTCGATTTGGATTTCGCTCTCCCTTTCTCTCCGGTAATTATGTTTCTCCATAGATTATTCCATCAATTCTATTGACCACGAATCTTTTATTGAATTAATTGTCTTTTGTTTGCATGATCAGATATATTCACTTTTGAGGTATAAAGATGGAAAGTGGAAGGAATGAAGCTATGAGGAAACGCATGAAACCGGACGTAACCCTCTTTGATTAGTTTATGTTCTTCTTCTTCTTTTTTCTCCTTTTTTAATCAAATGTCTAATTATTCTAAATGTTAGATGGAGGAGAAAGAGGATGATCATGTAAGCAATGAAACTGTTATGGAAACAACAGAGAAAGAACAATCTGAGACAAACATTGTTGGATCTGAAGAAATGGAACTCAATATCTCTCACATTTTTGAAAAAATCGAGCGCTTTACTCAACTGGTAACGATAATCATTCACAAAATCCTTTTGATTTTATGCAGATGTTCCTATTAATTCCTTTTTTTAAATAGTGTTCTTATAATTTTGTGTAGGTTTCGGAGCTACTGGAATCATGGAAGACGATGTTCAAGGAGTTGAGTGATGAATTTGAAGAGCGGCTGATTGTGTAAGATACAATTATTTATGAATTTAAGGAATCTAAAGATGGAGAATGCTGTTTCTTTATATTGGTTTTGTGGGGTTTCAGGATACATAAAGAACATATGGAGAAATGGCAGGAGGAGATAAATGAACTTAGGTTGGTAGATGGATCAAATGAGGAGGCTAGTGCTATGTTGAATAATGCTCGTTCTTTACTTCAGAATCCTCTTTTTGAATCTTGAAAGGTATATTCTCATAGAACATCCACTTTTAGTCCCAATTACATTTGTTTTTAACATGGAAGTTTAAGTGAAAGTGATTTCTTAAATAATTTCAAGCATTTTGAATAGTTTTGATTGGAATGTTCAAAACAGGTATTTGCTCTGGTTTTGTATATTGGTCCCAATGTATGAAAGAATTTGTTCATCCATATAGTAGCTAATGTGATGTAAATTGCTATGCCTCTGTTATCCCATCCTTCCTGTTTGGTTCATAGAATTGTAAGGTACGAAATCAAAAGACAGCTCTCTTGTTAGTTACCACTTACCATTTATTGGAACACATCTTTGGTTGGTTTCCTCTTGCATTCAGTTCTCTGCGAATTCCAATGATGACAAATTGTTAAAATGTTACAATTCTCACTTTACTAGATTAATTTTGACTAAAATATTAAAGGGCATATACTTTTCTAAATTATTTAGATAAATTCTTATTCTTTTGTCGTATCTAATTTAGTTCTTAAATTATTATTATTATTTGTGTTTAAGTATGTCATTTTTTTTCATTAAAATCATTAAAATTTTCATATCTTTATCATTGTAGCATCTATATATCTCTACCACACCAATATCTATGCGGCATATAGTGACAAAAAAGGGTTTTGTAGACGTTGTGTGACGTGTCATATAAGGATGATTTTACATGTCATGTAAGCATCAACTTAGCATGAATTTTCATATTTGTTTCATTTGTATGCTACTTTGGAAAAAAAAATCAGGTACATAATGACCTGGCATTAAATAAAAATAATTCTTTAAGAACTTAATTAAATATAATATAAAGATAAGAGTTTACTAAAAATTTTATAAAAAAGTATAAATTTTTTTGACTATTTTAGCTACTAATTTTGCTTTAAACTTAACAAGTTGAAATGTAGTATTTTATAGCTTTGAACTTCAAGTTAACTCTACATCATCGCTGCTTATGTTACGGGACTCGGTATAAGGCATGTATAGTCGATGTGGATATGCTATGTTTTGATAAGTTTTTACATTAATTTTCAAAATTCAAACGTCATACTCATATAAATAGTAAAGTGCTTAAAAATGTTGAGTACAATTACGTTAGGGTAAAGTAAAGAGCAGTATAGATTACAATAATGGAGGTTTGATGACACAAACAAGAATTTTGACTAGGAATAATACAAAGTTGATGGACGTTGCATTGGAGTGAAAGTGAAAATTAAGCTTTGTTGCCTCAAATGAACTTTCCTTGGCTAATTATTAAGTATGGTCAGCAGCCCCAGCAGTCTTTTTAGCCTTCATTATAAAGTAAGGCATAGCATCAGTACCATTTATCCCATTCCACATCATTTCTGATTGCAAAGATTGTACTTACCATTTAGAAACTGAAAATTAAACTGCAATCAACCGTATTTGATTAGTTAATATTGTAGCATTTGCATGGGTCTTTCAGACACTTTTCTTCTCCCTCAAGCCATGAGCCATGACTTTCATACTTTCTTTTTTATCGTTTTTGATTAAAAAATCAAATAAAATACAATTTCCCTTCACCAATTGAATTCCAGAACGTGAGACCATGTGTGAGCAAGCGGTTGGATGGGAAATTCTCAAATGGTGAACATGGCATCATCCATGTGCTACACAGGTGTATGTCCCTTAAGACATGCCATGATATACGGTTCTACTTATCAACCGAAGAATTATTTTTCTTTTTATTCCTTCTATAAGTAAGGTACGGACATGGTGGTTGCATATGTAACTGCTGCTGCAAAACCTGTCTAAAAATCAATTAAATATGGTTTTATTTTGGGGAGTTGACTTGGATTTTTCAGTCGCAATTTTAGAATCTCCCTATCCATTTGTTGTTGAAGGGTCGTAGTTGCAGTTTTCAACCTTAAGTTGCTGCCTAGAAACGATTATAAAATTCCTCTGCTAGTTTTATATTTGCCTGCTTGACAATTTGCAGCTCAACTGTACTGTAACGTACCACTGGAAATATAATGCCTTGAATTTACGAAACAATCCCATGCAGCACCCTCTTAGAATTTCAGAGAAATTGAATGGAAATGACTTTGCCAATAATAGAGCTTTGCTTTGATGTAATGTGAATGGGATTTTGTCGGTGAATTTTCTTCACTATATTCCTTCTAAAACTGTATGTGAGTTGATGCAGTGCTGATCTGTCCATATGCATTAAATTTTTTTCTAATTTTTTCCTTTTTCGATCACACCTATATATGTTCATATTATTGGTATTAATACCTTTTGATATATTTGACATCATTTTGAAACATTAATGTTTTAAAAGTATAATATATACTTAAAAAGAAATTTAAACTATTTAAAAATATTTAAATAATTTTTTATTTTTAATCAAATTTTTATATTTTTATTTTAAATGAAATAGTTTTTTATGACTAACGTTATTCATTATTCTTATGTGATGTGGTGTTGATATGTCGTGTTGACATATGATACATGACATGTTAATGCATTATGGTGAATAATGATGTGTCATGCTAATATGGTAGCAAAATGACAAGTGATGTTTTAACTTATGTTCATTAATAACAGTTAATTATAAGAATTTATTTGATTTAAAATAAAAATATAAAAATTTGATAAAAATATAATAAAAAATGAAAATATATTTAAATATTTTGGAATATTTAGAAACTTCTTAAAGCATAATTTGCACCTAGTTATGGATATAAAAGCTTCTGAGATTATAATATTCAATTTTTTTTATTTTTAGTAGAAAATGTTAATAATTACTACGTACTAAGAAAATTTTTGATGATCAATCTTATCTTCACGAAAATTGAAGAATGATGATGAGTGAGGAAGGGGCATAAAGGAAAAACTGATAAACTGAAGCAGCAAGTTCATAACTGCTGCCACATGGGTTTGAATATTTAAATGAGAATTTCCGTATGACATCATGAATTACGGATTCTTTCTATCATTAAAGAATCATGGAATGCCTTCATCCAGTCAACAAATTTGCAATGATAGCTTAATGTCTAACAATACCGTTCATATTTTTTAATTATTATTATCAGGTAGCTAGCACTGACTATAAATATCTACGATTTTGGCATCTGCAGCATCAAAGTCACCCTTAGCTCTAAATTCATCAGCATCAGAAGAAGGAAAAAAATCCATTGTTTTCAGAGGGAGGGAGAAACGAAAAACAGAATGGAGAGTGCCTTTCTATTCACCACTGCCATACTCCTTGTGGGGTTCTTTTCCACAACCATTCACGTAGCATCTGCTGCCGTTTGGCTTCCAGCCCATGCAACTTTCTACGGCGGAAGTGATGCTTCCGGCACAATGGGTAAGTTTTAATTTTTTATTTCTTTCTTTATATCAATCTGCTCATTTTAATGCATGAGTTAGAGCTGTTGGTCTTGAACTGATGATTACCATGTTGTGTTTTTCCAGGCGGAGCTTGTGGTTATGGTAATCTCAATACGGATGGTTACGGGATACAAACAGCTGCACTCAGCACAGCTTTGTTTAACAATGGCGAGTCATGCGGAGGCTGCTATCAGATAGTCTGCGATGCGGCCAAGGTACCGCAATGGTGCCTCAAGGGCAAATACATTACCATCACGGCCACCAACTTCTGTCCTCCGAACTATGCACTCCCAAGTGACAATGGTGGTTGGTGCAATCCTCCCCGACCACACTTCGACATGTCTCAACCTGCATTCCAGACCATCGCCAAATACAAAGCTGGGATCGTACCAATCCTCTATAGGAAGTATGTTGTTTCATCTATGCCCAGATTCTTCTCCCTGCTAATGTTCAACTTGGATTTATGCATTGTTGTTGAAATAGGGCTAAGACTATCTGTGGATAACTGATTACTGATGAGAAGTTGAATTCTGTTCTGTGTTTGCCAGGGTTGGATGCAGGAGAAGTGGTGGCATCAGATTCACCATCACAGGAAGGGACTATTTTGAGTTAGTGCTCATATCAAATGTTGGAGGTGCTGGAGAGATTTCCAAGGTATGGATAAAGGGGTCCAAAACCAATAAATGGGAAACCATGTCGAGAAACTGGGGTGCCAACTGGCAGAGCTTAAGCTATCTAAACGGTCAGAGTTTATCCTTCAGGGTCCAAGCCAGGAATGGAATGATTCGAACTGCTCTTAATTTGGTGCCTTCCAATTGGCAATTCGGCCAGTCCTTCAAAAGCAACGTTCAGTTTTAGATCTTTCCTATTGTTCATGTATTTTGTTTCGCCATACCTTTTTTTTCTTCTTCCAAACTGTATCATACAAAGTGTAATCATTTGGGTTGTGGCTTAGCCTTTTGCAATGAAGCCCAGCAAGTGATTTACAACATATATAAGCCAGGCCAACTAAAGGCAACTCTACTGCGTTGGCATTGATAGATGCAACCAGTATTGCAACTCGATTCTTTATTCCGCTTTAATGGAATGGTAGAACAAGTGCAAACTATAGGCCATGTAATAATAGGTGTACCAGGTTTTCCTGTAATAATGTTTGTTTAAGGAATCCTCCTGTCTCCCTGCTGTGCGTCCATCTATATACTTGCTAGTACTTGATAGTTGGTATGCAACGATTTGGGAAAAATTAGTTAAAAATATCATAAAAGTATATTTCCAACATTAGCTTTCCAAATTGATAACCTAGTAAGAGAATGATCGATCTCAATTGAAAATGTACAACATTACATCAGTTATAAGAAAAGTAACTAATAGTAGTAGTAAGATGTCCTTTCCTTTCTAACTGGACAACTTAGTGCAGAGGTAGCATTATAGCCTATCAAAGGACAGTAAAGCACTACCAATGCTGCTTGAAATTTCGGTATGGTTGACATGCTGCTTGTATAACCATTTGTTATCTCCTCATTACACGTTGGCGTTCTCGTTTTCGGAAGCGCTCTAACATAAACTCATCTGTTGCAGCTTGCCTACTTCCTGCTGCATCAGTGCTTGTATCAGTTGGTCTGGAGCCAGAGCTCTCATCCTGTGAGCCTCTGTCCTTGTACAACTCAGGATGTTCTGCAAAGTTCATGGGGAGGAAAAGGGTGGGAAAGAATGAACAGCACAAACCTTACTAAAGAAACAAAAGCAGAACAATAAGAACTGGAGATTACAAATTAACATCAAGCAATGACAAAATAGAGCCAAGTAATACAAACTAGTGAAAGAGCACAATCAAAATCCCACCAAAGGCAAACTGAAGTTAAATTCATTAACCTTTCATTACAATAGCATAAAAAGAACATGTAACCAACCTCTTCTAAGTTTTTCAGCATAATCCCTGCCACGCTGAAAATAATCAGCACTGAAACTTGACGGGATGCTAACTTCTGATTTTGCCCGTCCCATGAGCCGCTTTTCTTGTAGCAGCTTTTTGGCAGCCTCTGTTTCCTCTATATTTCTTAACTTGTATCTGAAAGCAAAGAAATCAGCATACATCATCTATTCATCTATTACAAAGACAGTGTTACACACTTTGGCCATCATTTAGCGGGTCTAAAGACATTATAACAAGCCTGCTTAGCATCAAAAGCATAGCAGCTTAACATGGTCTGACCTAGAAGCTAGATCTTCCCTAAAAGGAAGAAAATTAAGGAAGCACAAACACTCCTTGAAATGAAAGGTTAGTAAAAGGCATACTCAATAGGCAGCTGCACTTCAGCAATCCCAGTAGTCCACTGTGTCGAACTTTCTTCTGAATTTCGTCTCTTCACCTGCAAGGAATAGGCAAGAACTTACAAAACATGTTTAAACAAAATAAAGAGGTAGCATTATTCATATGAGAGAAAGAAAGTGGAATGCTTAAAACTAAGGGGTCGATTAAAACTAGGCGCAAAAAACTATAACCCGAAACTCCAAAAGCAATCTTCTTTTAACCAACGAAAATTCAAATGCAAATCTTCATAACAAACAACAAGCAAATTTGTTTGCCAATGACATTTACGAATAAGCAGCAAATCAAAATCTTAGCAATATGATCGGCATTATATAAGGAAATTCAAACTCACTTTAAGATGCTCGGGAATTTTATACAATTCATCTTCTGCTCGCGTTAAATCATTCTCAACTTCGTTTTTTGTATCCATGTTCCTCCCCCTTTTCTTCGCTAATTCTTGCTCTACATATTTTACCCTAAGTTTACAAAACAATTAGAGACAAAAATTAATCAATAAATAAAAAATAACCCTCCTTTTTTTAGAAAAAAAAAACAAATTATTTCTTATAAGAAAAAAAAAAAGGTAAAATGCATACATGTTTGGATCCTCAACCATGACGGCGGTTTCTTGAGCGAAGGTGTCTTGAAGAACAAGCTCCTCCTTTTCTCCATCAGCTTCGCCCTTTTCGGTAACTTTAGCGACGACGCCTCCGGTTTGCACCGTAGGAATTGCAGGGATTCCTGATTTCCTCTCCCTCTGCTTCTGCAGGAATTTCACTTCCTCTAACGCCAATCTATACACTCAATGATTTTTTATTAGCTGATTTATTTTATTATATATATATATATGTATACATTTCCAACTTAAATTATCAAAACAAAAAGTGGGAAAAAGAAAGGAAACGAAAAACCCTAATTAAAAGATTTACCTTCGGTCTTCTTCGTCGTCTGATTTGGGGGCGGGATCATCTCCTTCGTCTTCTTGGATGCTTCTTTTTCTGAAATTCTTCTTCTTCTGCATTTCAATTATAATTATCTTCCAATTTTCTCCTCCAAAATTCCTGTAAAACAGAAAACTCGGGAATACCAATTGAATTCCGTTCGATTCAACTTACTTCCCCTCCTTCCCCACCTCACCACTCACCGCGCTCTAACAAACAACATCACACAGCCATAGGGTAAAATCAAAACGCCACGTTTCGACGCGTTTCAATCCCGGCCCAAACGCATCGTTTTGTTTATTGGGCCTGTTCTAGGGGCCCAATGGCACTCACATGAGGCAACAGTTGTTGTTCTAGAAGCTAATTTGGAAATATCCCAAAATACGAAATCATTCAACATCTTTCATATTCGAGTGAAAGCATAAGCAAACCTAAATGTATTAAATATATATATATACAGTCGCTGGTCTATCACTTTGGGTACAGCCTGTTGGTACTTATGAAAACGATGTAACTCTTTTACTTTTGAGGAAGACGGTTCCCATTGAAGGACAGCTAGATGTGATCAGTATGATAGTTTTCGATTCACACCGTTTTCTCTCTGCCAAATAGCATTAGCGATTCGATAACCATAAGAGAGGAGGTCCTCATTGGTTGGAAGCCTCCACCTGTAGGGGGATTTAGAGTGAACGATCATGGTGCATATTGATGCACTCTAGATACGACGGCTACGGAGAATTATTCGGGATTCCAACGGAAATTGACGAAGAGCTTATGCGGTGACATTGGATAAGTTCTCAAACATATCGAGTTGAATTGTGGGGGTCTATCGTGGACCCAAGATAGCATAGGATTTGGGTTATAGAAAAATATGATCGCAAGTTGACAATAAAATGGTGGGACTAGTCATTACTTCAATTACAATCTATCTGTGTGCGGATTCGGATTTAATTTAAGTAGTTAAAAAGCTATTACAATAATAATGGGAGGTGAAAGTATTTTATATTTCTCGGTAAAGAAATGTGGTAAGGGACAATATGAGAAAAAAATATTTTTCTCTAAAAGAGAGTTGTTTAATTTATGATAACCCTTCAATTGAAACTAAGAGATCGTTGATGAATAATATATTGGAGGTTTGCTTCTCTAGAATGATTAGATCATAATGATATTCTCACTTAAAAAAACATTTCAAATGTTTTAATATAAATGATAAAAAAAAAGGACATGTTACAAACAATATTTTCCGTTTAAATTACATTATTCAATTCTAAAATAAGAAAATACTGTTAATTACGAATATCCAGCTACACCCAACTCAAATTATTATTATAACCCATAGATTTTCTTTCAAGTTTGAAAAATGAATATAGAATTAATACAAAATAGTACTCTCAATTAGGTTTGGAGAGCCAGGATTTGCTGGATTTTCTCCTCAAACTCGAGGGGCTCTTCTTAACTTTTCTTGGGGGCAAGCTTGGTTTTGATTTTGTTGACTTCCTTGGTGCCAATTTGGAAGGCCTTGGTCAAGACATTGTCTGGCACCGGGGGTGTCGAGGTAAACAATGTGGCGGCGATAGATTGAGTTCCGGGCAGTTGGCTGTTGAATCCTGCGATCACGGAAGCTGACTTGTCACCATTGTTCTTCTGGAAATGAACGAGACCCTTGGGGAAGACAAAAATGTCGCCTTTCTTGAGGGATTTGGAGATCAACTTGTTTGCTGTAGTGATGAATCCTGCATCCAATTCACCATCAAGAACAAAGATGATTTCAGTGGCACGTGGGTGAGTGTGGGGTGGGTTGAGGCCACCAGCTTCATAGTCGATGCGGGCAAGTGACACGCCAAGGGTGTTAAGCCCTGGAATTTTGTCAACATTGGCTAATGTTACAACTGATCCGACAGAATTATTGATTACTGCTGGATTGGCTAGACCGCTAAAGAAAAAATCAGCTTCGGTTACATTTGCTTCGTCCTTGCATGGAAATCCATTCACCTTTATTCCTACAAGCACATATAACATCAGATTGATATATGTTGGACAAATATTGCCCTGTTCGTGAGGAAAAAACAAGAAAGGTAGGTGTTGCGATTAAGGTTTTTGTACCTGCTGCTTTGTTAGCTACGCAGAGATCCTGGAGAAGGTCAGGATCAGATGCAACCACGCCGAACAGGGCAATAAAGACGAAGACATATGCCAAAACCTTGACTGCAGCCATGAAGATAACAATCAAGAGAAGCAAAAGGGGAGAATAATGGATTAGACAAAAAGCTGAGAAAAGCTTTTGTTTTGATTGTTGGAAGAGAAAGGGTTCGTCTACTTTATATAGAGAGAGAAAAATGGCTATGGAATGGGTGGTGTAGATGTGACCTTAAAGTTTGGAAACAGGCCTTCAACTTAAAAACAAAGCAAATTGTTACCATCTTTGACCCCATAGCATTCTGGGCTTTTCGAGGGGACAACATGTAAGGAAGAAGGAAGCTAAAAGATTTTAATGCACGAATAAAGAGAAAAAAGAATGATTGGACCTTGGGAGCCACATCATGAATGATCAAACGTGATACTAACTTAAAGAGCAGAAAAAGGCGTTAAATTATGAGAAGTTGAAGGGGAAAGAAGAACAGATAATCAATAGTTTGGTGGGGAGTTTTGCAGGGATAATGTTTTCTGGCTTTTGGGAAATCAAAAGAGGGGAGTGGAGAGAAGAGCAAGACATTTTGCATCACGCCAGCCAGTACCTACCACGAAGAAAGCGATTCCCTTCAGTACGATGATCGGGCCCTTTGGGATGGGATGGGACGGGGCTACTAACACTTTCGCTTTCCATTTTTTGTGTGTCTCCAACTTTGGTTTTTATTGTCTAACATCCTCGTTCAACGACAAACAAGCATAAACCTTGATTCTTGGCAAAACAACCGTGAAAAATATTTACTGTGGATAAATTTAAATGGGTTGGTTTACCAGCTGTTGTTGCAGTGGTTGAATTGTCCTGTCTGGTAGCTTCATTACAGCTTTACAGGATCATTAGCGGATAGCTCATGCATATAATATATATAGTTCATTTTAGTTCCGGTTCCTGTAAGTGTAAGCTTTAGATAAAGTTCGCTGCAATACTTGGCTTTAATGAAAAGTGAAGAAAAATGCTTCTGGCACCTCGAAAATTAATGGCAGAAACTGATGTCGATGTGCCACTGCCGATTTTTCACGTATTTGGACAATATGATAGTCTGGAAAACTCAAAAAAATGAAATATTGTAAAGTATTTTCTTTTGTTTCCTAAACAGGTATAGTTAATAAGAATTACCATAGTGCAGTGGCTCATTAGGTAAACCTGCAGTTACCAAGTGTCTTTCGTGGATCTACTGTACCATGAAAGCCTAAGCCTGGCTACCAGAAAAAGCTTGTAAAAGGTGGAAGCATGCATTTTTGTGGTCCTCAAATTAACCCGGAAGTAAGACTTTCTCCATCGATATTGTTTAAGTAATAGTTTTGGTGAAGGAAAAGAGAGCTACTGAGAAGGAAGAGATCTACGTAAGCCAAGGCAACACAATTCACCATTGATCTCCCGGACAAAACGAGTTATTGTATGCTTTCAAATTTTAGTTTAGACCCAGAAGAAGTAAACTGAAACTTTCAGCACGAATCAACTCCTCCGCAAGAAGAAACCAAGTTAAACCAATTATGATAGGCAGCCTTCAATCACCATAAACTAAATTATCCTTCAAAGTTCAATCTAAACAGTCTTCATGAAGAAAGTGCTGAAAAAGGGCATGAAAGGTAGTACAATTAGCTAAAGTAGTAAATCTCTTAGGCGGTCATACCAAAGATATGGGTTGTTCGGATCTTGTTATGGTAAGAGCAACCTTATTTAGCCAAAGGAATAAAAAAAAGGGCAAAGCAAAAGGAGAGCTACCTTATCAGGTAGTGTAGCCATTAAGCCAACAAAAAAAGTAAGAAAATGCGGGCACGAGACTGAGAAACTTCTACTGAAGAGAGAGGGATACGCCGACACTAGGATTCTCATTCATTTCTGAAATGCATAAATGATTTACCCCCTACTTGAAAAGATTACACTGTTGAGGCAATATGCAAATATGACAAAAAGAGGGGAAAAAAAAAGAAAAAAAAATCATCCAGAAGATCTCCAAATCCTTCCCTCCAATGAAACAACCATAACAGAAACATCATCATGATATTTACGCCGATCTCCATGAGGTATGTCCAGCAATTCGTGAAAATCCATTCCTGCAAAAATGAACAAAATCCCATTCAGTACAATGTGCAACACAGAAGTTCAAATTAAGTCATGGTTTTCCATAGATTGCAGTATAGCTGGATGAAATCTAAATCCATTCCTTTTGCAGTAGGAAGAAAAAAGCATTGAGTTGAATGCTCAAAGTCAAGAAGAATGACCAAATTCTATGTTGCAGTTGTTTTTTCCAAAGAAAACCACATCTATTAAGCAGCTACATCTAATCACAAGAATAGAACCTTAACTACATAAAACAAAATAAAAAACAGTATATTCAATAATCTTACCATTCTTTTTGGCAGCACGGAATAGAAGCTCTGCAACAAGGTACTGTGCAGGATCACCTTCAGGGACGTTTTCCATGAACCAAGTGACATGAGCAACAACTTCCTCACTGCTAAAATACTGGTAAAGTCCATCAGATGATAGTACCAAGAATCGGTCACTAGGGGAGAGCCGATGATGAACAACAGAGGGGATGCAGCTAACATAAGGAGCATCTCCCACATAATCAATTTGAAACATCTCTAGCAGAGCCTCATTACAAGTTGGCTGCATCCAAAAAGTGAAATCAACAAAGAATCAATCATTTCAAAATCAATGAAATAGCATAGAAAGACAACAAATAAGGCAGATAGGTTTTTGTTAACATGGTCTGCAGCAAATGACGAAAGGTTAATGTCACTCTCCAACTTGACCTCATGTTTTACTTCACTATAAAGTTGTAGTCTCGAAATGCTCTACAAGGAAACTACTAAAAGTGAGTGCTCATTACTAACTGACATCATAAAACTTTCAGGCCTAGTTTTCAAGCACACTGCTTAAGCATCTCCTCGTGTAAGATAAATAATACAGTGATTAAAGTTATTTACAATTTCATTCATCAAGCCCAGTAACAAGCTTCTGATTTGAATGTCAAACTGCCAGGAGAGGATTGCTAGAGATCACTAAAGGTTATTTAAGAAGGAAGAGAAAGAGAGGCAAGTATAAACTATTGATGGAACGATCCTGTAAGCAAGAATTCCAATTTGATTGAACACAATGAAGCACACTAAACTTGCCCATATTTGCTGAAAGTTTAAATAGTACAATGTAGGCATAGCAACAGTTGTGTGCATTTGCTTCCATGTGTCAACATATACAAATATCTGAAATGAAATGGTACCACTGTATCAGACTTCAAGTGGATATGCCAATCATCAAATTGCAGACAGAAGCACAAACAAGACTTCCTATCCGAATTCCTATAGATATGCCCTTCAGTGCAACATCTGAAAAGAAATTCTTATCCAAAATTCATATATTTTTCACCATGTATCCTATCTATCTGACATAAACCAATCAGTTACCTGCTCTCTTAAATTCCTGTGAAATCTTACATCTTGAGAACCACAACTTATAGGACAATCGATTTTATGCATCCAGTAGAAAATTTTACCCAGATAAATATCAACTTCATTGACCTTGCTAATACTTAAAATACTGAAAGAAATTCTTGTTGTGACCAAATAATAGATAGTACAACAGGTTACCTAGCCGACGAAATAAATCAAGAATAGAGCAAGAAGCAAAAGAACAATCAAGAAATTATGTCAGGTTGTATGTATTTTACACAGAACCATCATAATTTCTATTCTTTTATCATTTTACTAGTTATTCATTCTCAAATGACAGAAAGCAAGAGCTGAAAAAAAGAAGAAGAAAATAACAGTAAAAAATGCTAGCTCAACCAACCTTCTTCAAGAAACCAGCACCAAATGCTCTAGTGACTTTCAATTGCCCCTTTACCCTATCATTGGAAATTGCTTTCTCATCATCAGGATGCTCTGCCTTTATTCTTAAGATTTCCTGCCAATGACAATCAAGAACAGGTGAGTATTCCCCAATGACATCTGGATCAATTTCTTGTTTGACATATATAAACTTGATGAGTTTTACTTATAGTTTCCTGGAAATTATAAACAAACTAATATTTGAAGCTATCATCAAGGGCAACTGATCAATTGAATATTTATCTTAGTCATTCACATTGAGTACACATAACCATGGATTGGGACATTTGGCAACACAACCATGCCAAGGCCACTAAGGGAGGGTAAGCCCACCATGTGAGCAAAGGGCCCACCATTTTTTCAGTTCATCAACTTATAGTGCCTAGCCAGTGGCTCTTTAAAATGGAAACCATACAGTTAAGATCAAAATCTCAAACAAGTGGCAAAATAACAAACATGTTGAAGTATTCATATATTATAATGCAAATTTGACTTTGTCAATTAAGTCCAAACTAAATACATAAATTCATAAAACAGTTTGTTACATTTTCATCACTCTGGATTCAAACATCACATGTGCCATACACATATTTTCCCTGCATGTTTGTCGCAAAAAGAAGATTTTTACAGTTTACAAGGGCACAGTTGTGATGAATATCACCAAAAGTCCAAAGCAAATAAATTATATATATGTATAATTAAAGTTGAGCTTGTCAGAAATACAGTAGCAAACCTCTTCAATACTTGTGCTGTGGTCAGTGGAAAGCTGAACCGCCTTCATCTTCAATCTGCATATAGAGATGTCTCTGTTTTTATTTATTATGCTAACTTGACCGTGTTGGTTATGCATAGGAGACTCCTCTGATATTCTGTCCAGCTCCATACGCACTAACGACTCTCTTGATCTATTTCTATGCCTTAAATCATCCCTTGCAAAATTTGGATTGGGGTGGCGATCATTTGGTCTTTCTTGTGCCAAGATCGCACAGCTATCCCCAAGGTTCATAACATATACATCCTGATCCTTCATTAACATCACTAGAACACATGATCCCATCAAAGCAAGCTCTGGGTTTATGTCAAGAGCCTTTTCCACCATTTCCATATAAGCCTCTTCTGTACTTTCAAGCGCTCGAGCCATTGCTCTCAACACAGCATCATGATCAACAACTCCAGACTTGCACCTCCTAATAGGTCCTGAAGATTCAACTATTCCCTCATCCACACAAATCTCTTCTCTGTGCCAATCATAACTCCAAGGAAAAAGCTTCTTCCGTAATGACTTCTGCTTCCGGTATATTTTTCTTATCTTTGAACCAATCAAAGACTTTCTTGTACTCTGTCTTTGCCCTGACATAGAAGCAGCAGCTGCAGCACTTTGATTATCAAAATCAAGCCCAACCCCACCATCTTCTCCTGAAGTAGTAGGATCTTCACCTCGAATGTTGGAACTATCATCTTTGGAATTCGATGAGCTGCAGTCTAAAGTATCTGAAATTGGCTGACAATCACAAGAACCCTTTCCTTGCCTATCCATTTGTGAGATTGACAAAGACCCTTGACCATCCCATGGTTCCATCTGAAGTAGCTCATATAGCCGCATGCTTTTCCGACCTTGACCAGCTAAGTTTGCATGTGGAACAGACTCAGATTCAACACGTAAATTGGAATTTCTACAATCAGATAAATTCTGCTCCACTTTACCTCTCACGTCATCATTTTCCTCAACTATTTCATTATTAGAAGACTGACCCTTGCTATTTTCTCGATTAAGAAATTCTCCTATGCTAGACGATAATTCTTGATCTGAACAAAAATTTGACTGATCTTCTTTGCTGCACTCTAGACCAGTATCAGGATTTCCACTCTTAGATATTTCAGATTTTAACAGATCAATTCCAGATTTATCATCATAATCCCAGAGCAATCCTTCCAATTCTTTGTCTATGGCTTTATAAAGATGGCTCATCAGAAAATCCGGAGCATCAGGACCACTAAAACCATCGTATATCCCAATAAATAGCCATCCTTGCTCTTCAGAAAGTACAACATGAACCCTATCTTCACCAGCCTTTCCATGAGCCCATTGCAAGTTGCGACTGTTCCCATATTCCCCTTCAGATGGCCCCCCTTCAAGACAATTCCGAGAGTGTTCTGATCGAAACTTTGGCTCCTTAACTTGCCATGCCAACTGGGTCACCGGGTGCAAGAAAAATCTTTGCATCCAACCAGACCCCATTGAATGCTTTGAAAAGGTTCTTTTCATAGGTCCACTAACACTTCTCATGAAACGCTGGAAACGAGGTCTTCTACGACCACGTGCAAGTGGAGCGGAGAAATTGGACTTATCAGTAGCATCAAGGGGTCCAGACATCACACCCTTCTCAATTGGTCCAGACATAAAACCACCTCCCCTATCTAAAGGCCCGGAAGCAAACCCTCTCTCAAGAGGTCCAGACATAAACCCGTTCAGAGGACCAGAACCACGAGGAACTGGCTGCAAAGGGATTGCAGCAAATGAAGAGGTACTTTCAAATGATGCAGCAGGCTCCTGGACATCAGTAGCAAACATTGCACTCTGATTACCAGTTCTAGCTGTAGAAACATTTGCACTGACAGATGCACCAGAGATGGTTTTAAATGTGGTTTCCGGGAAACTCTTACTCTGTCTTTGTAGTCCTGAGGGATCCTCTACAGCATCATGTCTAAATGACCCACTCAAAGTCTCAGAATCAAGAGTACTTGAATCAACAGTAAACCTCTCAGAGTTTGATGGAGTAATGGCAGGAGAGTCAAAAATCGTAGGCCTAACATAACAAAATGAATGGCCTAAACCTTCATCCAAAGGCTCCAAAAAATCTAAATCAACCCCACTTTTGCCATTAAACGGCACAAAGCAACCAACAACACGAGAAGTCCCATTACCCATTTCTCCTTTCTATATTAGGAACCCCCTAAAGACTAAACCTTTGATGAGGAGGGTTTCTATGACTTTGCACCATAAGCAAATGAGAAACAAAAGAACTCAAACCAAAACCCCAAAACCCAATAAACCCCTTAACCACCCTATCACTATTCTGATAACTTAGCATCATAAGAATTAGCAACTTTGCAGCTAAAATTAGCATAAACCCAAGTCTTTCCTAGATAATTAGAATTGAAAAACAGAATATATATAGGCAGAAAAAAGCAATAACTAGAAAGAGTGAAAAATGTGACGATCTGACCTTAAAGAGTGGAAGTTGAAGCATGAATAAACCAGTGGATCGAACATACCCAGCAAAACAGATCTAATGGAGAAGAAAAGGGACAGTAAATGGAACACATCAGATAAAACAAAGACACCAAAAATTTAAGATTTCTTTTTGTTGTGGAATCTGACAAAGTACCCATATTAAAAATTAAAAACCGAAAACCCAGATTGAAACTACCCTTCCCATGATTGAATCATGCAGCCATGTAACAACTGTTCAAAATCAAGACATAAGTTCATATAAATTAATATATTTATGTTTATAATATATACAGTGTATTTTGAATGGAAAAAAAAAAGGAAGGAGAGATTTTTTGAGTGAGTTAAACAAGGAGGGGGAAATGGAACTGGAGAGAGGAAGAGAGGGAAGTTTGAGGAGAGAAAAAGAAGAGGAGGAAATGTGGGTATTAGTTTTTGAGAGATTAAAAGGAAAAAAAAATGGGATTTGGCTATTGATGATGAAGAATCAATGTTTAGTTCATCAAGGAGGGTCTCTTTCTTGGGGTTTTCAAATGGTTTGGGAGGGTAAAAACTAAAAAAAAAGAAAAATAAAAAAAAAAACTCTAATTTCTTTCTTCAGTATTTTATAACAACGTTGAAAAGTTGAGACTGTTATAACGTGGGTTTGGTTCGGTTTGTTTTGTTTTGTGTTTTCGGTTTGGTTTTTTTTTATTGGACTTATACTTAAATTTTTTTAAAAATTTTCTTACAAATGATTGGCTGTGTGTTTGGTACTGTTGGAGTCAATAAATTGGCAATACACATTATCATACTCATCAATAAAATTGTATGGGTGGGGGGTAAAGTGGGTCATCCGTTCCTAATTTTGAGTCTTTGACCTTTACAAAATAAATAAATAAAAGAACAATTTAATTTTTTTTCTATTTTATTTAATTAAAATTATAATATTATGTTTACTATTTTGTCACAGATTACACATCTCAATAAAATAAATAAATGAATCTTAAATTTATACGTAAAATTCTTCTTCTACTTAATAAATATGGTTTTTGAATTAAAAATATAAATATATAATCATATTTCAGAAATATCAAAATCAAGATAAACGTGAATCAAAAGTAGATTTTTCTTTTTCATGGATGAAAAAATTCGTATAAAGACTAGTTGCATGATTGAATAAGATAAATTATCACGAATTGTAGGTTAATAATTTATTTTTTGAATTAAAAATGTGACTGTGTGATAATTTTGACTTAAAATAATGTTATTTTTTAAATATTCTAATAAGGGAAAAATGATATTGAAAGAGATCATTTAAATATTTATTTCACTTATATATTTCAATTTGTTTGGTTTTTTCTTCTTTAAAAAAAAAAAATCAACCCTTCATTGAATAAAGAACAACAAGTTGTCTGAAATATTTGGACAATATGTTCCCCTACTTATATATTTGCTTCTTCAATTAATGATCCCTTTACTAAAGTCAAAACCTTTTTTGTAATTCATTTTAACTATATTTTTTGAACTTCATTTATTGACCGTACCACTTACTGTTATTATCATCAAATAATGTACAATATTAATATAAATTATTCAGAAAAAAAAAACAAATAATAATCGATATGTTAAATTTAAATTATTATGAAAAAAAATCATTTAACGTATATCGCATTCCTTGCAGTTCAACGGCAATCTAAGTAGAACTGATAGGCGAACGAAAGAGCTAAAACTTATTACCCCGTGAGAACACAAATTATGTTAGAAGTAAACCTTGGATTGACTTTGTTTACATGCAAAAGAGGTTTGATGGGTACGTGTTCTGGATGAGACCATAATTATTAGCGGTTTCGTTTGTCAAATTAAAGAGAAACACATTTCAAGGAGTATGGGTTTATAGTTTGACTGACGACAGTTTCCAAGACATTATTCTGAAGCCTACCAAAAAGGGCAGAAAATCAAGAAAAAAAATAAAGGAGATAATTCAATTAAGAAAGATATGTCAATAATTCTAGGCACATTAAATGTTTAAAGGGAATTTCTCAACCAAGAGATAGAGAGATATGCTTTAGGGAATAAAAATTAAACTGAAATGTAATTAATATATTTTTTTATACAGTGTAGTTGGGCATCTAAAGCCATGCCTAACATGGGGCAAGGGATGCCGAATCCATGACCTTTTGTATCCTTACATTGTTGACTAACTAAACTAAATCCACTAGAATATATGATGACCAAACCCTGCTTCCCCAAGTTGTTGTCCTCTTTTCAACGCCTATAAATTAATTAAAATTTTCTTGGCATCATTTCTCTTGTCCATGATTTGTTTAGATCAAGGTTTAAACACTAGTATAATGAACATGTTTCAATAGAATAATGACACTTACTTGCATTAAAAAAAAAGTGGTTGAAAGTGGGTATCTGCAACCAAAGTCTACGACCACAAATTAATCCTTCATATGCAAACAAAATCATAAGTCAGGGAAATGCCCATTAAGAAATATATATAAGTAGTCATATTAAATAAATAATAAAAAAAAAGAATCCCCCCATAAAGTCTAATTTGGTTCCCACATCCTTCCAAAAACCACTCTCCTATTGAATAATGTAGTTCGAAAAAGAAATTGAAAGAATTGGCAGTAAGGAGATGAGTTGAGATCAGATTCTGATGTGAATTACATCAAAGTGGGGATTAAAGTAAATGAAACCCTTTTTTAAAAACAAGATTTGGATTTGTTTTTCCAAATCCACTTATGGTTTGTGTTAGTTGATTAATACTTGCCAAAAGGTCATAGGTTTTGACAATTATGTGGCTAAGGATCATGATGATTAATTTGTGATCAAGCATATAAAATAAAACATTATCTCTTTTTTTTATTTTCTATTTGTTTTTGGGTTGGGTTTTGCATTGAGTGGATTTGCTCTGCCCAAGGCAAGGAGTCTCCATCTCAAAAAAGCTTCACAATCACAGATGCCAGAAAGAATAATGATTCCGTCCAATGATCATTAGTCAGAAGCATTTTTGTGCTACAGAGAAAAGGAGTAATCACCGAGCTGGTGAATGATTAATTTCACTTTGCTGTAAAAAAAGAACTCGTATCTTATTGCTATAATTGGAGAAGAAACTGTGAATGTTCTACTATAGTAAAAAAAAAAAAAAAAAAAGAACAGACAGACAGACATGGAATAAAGAAGAGAGAGAGAGAGAGGAGGGANAAAGAGAGAGAGAGAGAGAGAGGGAGGGAGGGAGAGAGTAAAGCAACGTGAAAAAGTGCCAATTATAAAGTAAACAGGATCCGACATATGATTATATTATTTTGGTTATCAACTTATAATAAGACACCATTGGCTTTGCCTTCAGTTTATGGCTTACTTTTGTTTCTTGCAAGTAATCTAAGTCTGAGGTGATCTTTTGATAATATTTAGTTCTATACGAATCTCAACCACATTTAATTGTTTCAGAACGACACCGTTCAGTTATACGTGCATTCTATCCTACCTGTTCATACTTTTTTCTCTTTCGGGCTCCTTTGTATTGAAATGGCGAGCTTGTAGTGGTGCATAATCTTCATAGTTAGTAATAATACCCCCTGGCCCCTGCAGTGTGGGCTTGGTGACAAGTCACCAGCTGCCCTAAATGATGAATCCTAGAACCTAATCTATTACCATTTTCGTCAAACATTATCCGACAATTCACTTTTAATGGCTTCTAAAGAAGCAGGGAACGCACGAAACGTGCTTCCGACTTCGATTCATCAACTTTGATCCTTTGCGCGAGAAAGACTGAAGAATTTAGTTAGTTTTACACCCATCTCAAATACGATATTTTCAATTTTTTTTTTTACTAAATCATGGTATCAAACGGGGAAAAATAAAAAGGAAAAAGAGTTCACGTTTAAAGTAGGTGATAATCGTGTACGACCTGTCTAGCCAATAGCAAACCCTCAAATCAAGCTGATTGAAGGTTGGGTCAAGGTTATATCAAACTAGTAAACAAAATGTCGCTTTCAACTCCTTGTCTTTGACAAGCTCATACATATGGGGTTTGGGGGGGAACTGAATTTGAGCTTTGTCTTGAGTTGGAAAACAAGATATGAGATATGTAAATCACCAAATACCTGCTTCTTATTTTCATCAGGAAAAAATATCATAGTAAGAATGATCGGAAATCGAACAAGAAGGTGAAGGAAGCAATTAATTACTTAGAGGGTGACCTCCACCGCAAAATCTCCTTGATTAGATTCCTGCATCAATGGGCTGAAAAGTGGAAATTCTTCCCATTTTCAACCCTCGTGGAAAAGGATTGATCAATCAATTGCTAATCTCTCTTTTTGTTCCTTATTTGACGGGGCAATCTTGAGATCAACAGATGAACTTGATTGGAAATGCGAACTAACAATCTTCCCAATAATCCAAACAGGCAAAGTCATCCAGGGATGATTCTGTTGGATCTGCCCTCATTGCCCCCCCAAGGATGTCAATGCGGCTAATAGTACAGTAACAGGATTAGGAAATAAAACCATATAATTCGGGTAAACAGCAAAAACATAGTGCCTGTTTGTACGAATCACCTTACCCGCATGTAAAAATGGGTCAAACATGTTGGACCCACTTCCCAATTTGTTCGTGCACCTTTTTGTCCATGTTCAACATTCAGCTTCTTACCCCCTTTGCGACCACTTACTACCGTATTTTACAGAACAAATACATCTAATTCTGCAAAAGGTATTTATCCCTTCTTCTTCTTTATTTTTTTACCTCCCTTTTCTTTTTCCACCCTCTTGGGTTTTTGATAGTTCAATCACCACAGATTGCGGAACCCCACAGTATTGGACTTCGTGTGATTACCTTTTGTAAAGTTTGGCCCTAGAGTCACTTTGATGTTTCCCTAGAATTTGATCATGTTCTTCCCCTTTACTTGGAACATATCCCTTTTGGCCCTTTGAGGGCTGTCACAAAAACTTACCCAACGTGCCTCCTCTGCTCAACAACATCATTGTCATCATTTTTCAAATTTTAACCCACGAAAAGGACATGTAACATCATTAGTTCTTTTACTATAAATTAATAGTAAATAATATATTACACTAAAGAAATATTAAACCCTTTCACCAGAGTGTCCATCATACTCAATTCTTTCCCTTTTCCTCAACTCTTTCTTAGACAATGTAAAGCATGGGCATATCAATAGGTGAAAAAGGTTTGGGTTGAATCATTCTTCCATTATGAAACTTGATCTTGAACAGATTATGCTTGAGTAGAGTGCATGGAGACTTATCTGTCCAAGCAAATAATATTAAAGAGAGTTCAAAGCACTTATCACTCTCTTTGCTTCTTCACGAATACAGGAAAGGTTCGTCTTTATCTCGCTAGAAAGTCTGCCCTCCACAAGGCGAACTGGCAACCACATCTTTGGCTTTACATCTACTAAATAAGAAAGAGTTGTCTGGAATTCTTGACCAGCAAATGCTTCGTTGCCTTTGCATTTTCCTTTATTAAACTGCACACCCCATCATTAAGAGAGTTCTTAGCTTTTGAATTATAAACCTTATATCCTAATCAAAGACTATAACAAATCTCAAAAAGAATTATTTCCGAGGAAGCTTGTGAGAATCATATTAAGTGTACTCGTCTGAAGCCAAGCCTCAAGTTTCCAAACAGGAGACATCTATACCAATACAATTGCTATATCATATAATTTTATAGATGCAACCCTTACGAGCAACATGTTCTAAAAACAATCATGCTCAATACCAGTCAGAACTTTGGAATAAACAAGCAGCAATTTAAGATGGGATGGAATAAAAAATGTAACATAAAAAGTTAAAAGTGAAATGCACTTGTCATAAGATAAACAAGTGCTAACTGCAGCCAAGCCAATACAATTTCATTTCGTTTAGCTCAGTCGTTTGCATTGCAGCAGACACAATAAACTTACAGCGAGAGCCAACAAAGAAGGCTAGTTTCTTAAAGGCTTCAATAAGTCTGAGGGCTGAGTGGCTGAGTATGGATCAAAATACTTTTCTCCATTTAGCAGGAAATGGATCCTTTCAGTTGACTCAAGCTTCCAAGAGGGTGTAATACGTAACCATTTGGATTAAATGAGGTTTATTTTTTTTGGTACAATCTGTCGCTATCTTTTATAAGGTATCTCAAAGCCAAAATTCGTGATAAACTTTAATGATGAGATGTGACTTAGTCTTGCTGTGAAACACAGACTAGAGGACAAGATTTGACGGGATCGAATTCTTCAATCAGCTAGGACTCAAAACTCATTTGGTTTCTGCTACTTCATTATTATGCCTTAAGTCATAGTTTGCAGCTAACTCATGATCTATTGCAATTCCTCTTGAACTAGCTAAACAATTTGTCAAAATGATAAGTATGAAAGTTGCAGCCAAAAATCAGACAGAGATAAGCAATGGCCTGAATAATATAAATTCAAAGGTGCTGAACAACCTAACAACAATTAATTCTTTACCTGTTCAATCAACCATGTCCCTTCAAAACGTGTAAAGTCACCTTCAACCATCTTAAATTGAATTTCACGCTTTTTCCCGGAAGGCAAAATCTCAAGATCTTTCTCATAACAATCTAAAACTCCTTTAGCGTTAAATTTCAAACCCAAGGGCAAGTTCTGCTGTCCAATCTGTTGAAATAATGTAACAGAATGATTACATCAATTACATCCATGACAGAAGGTAAGGACTACACTTAAGAATAAAAAAATCTGTATCCAGACAAAAGTTCTCAATCAAGTGATAGACAAAGCATCAAAGCATTCACTACATACAAAGAGCAGTTGGTTAGCGATTGGAGGGTGAGGAACGTATATCAATAGACAACATTATATACATATATCAAGAGAATGGAGTCAATGCTACCCTACCCTATCAAACAGTTAAATTTATTTGGGAAAGAAGAATAATACAGCTTTTCAATCCCTACAACATCCTTTCTCCGTTTATCCCTTTGCTTAATTAATCAGTAGGAACTCAAAAATCCCGTTTTTGTTTTCTTGACCCACCCAGCATTTGACACTCAAAATATTCACTAAATTCTTACCCATATTAAAAGACACCCAGAAAAACCTTCCTTTTTGTTCTAAAAATTCCGTATTTGCTGCTGTCTTACCTAGAAGCTTAATTGATCATAAGCACAACATTGTCAAAGTCCACATGCAACTGAATTTGAATCAAACACCAAACGGAGTACAAAACACAAATTCAAAGAAACGGGGTATAAGTAAATTACCTGATAGAGTCGAGCAAATTTGTCCTTTTTTTCAACAACTTTGCTGACAGCAAGACCCGGAATAATGTCAGCCAACTTCTCATAGTCAGTCAAAATGTTCCAAACAGTATCGAGGCTGGCTTCAATCCCAATTTTGGACCGAATTGTACGAGAGTTACCTCCAAGCTTTTTAATCTCAATAAAAAAACCATCTTCAGACAACGTCTGTGTCTTCTCATCTGACAAAACAAAACCATCATCATCGTCAAAATAAACATCATCATCGTCATCACCCTCATTCGTGTCGGATGAGGTGGCGTCAGAGTTGGAACAAAAAGGGTTGGGTCTGAATTTAGAGAACAGAAACCTGGGACAGGAAGTTGAAAGAAAAAGGGAGGTGGTTTTGTCGGAGATTGGTGGGTTGAGAAGAAATCGGATGGTGGGGAAAGGCGCGAGCGCGACGGTGGAAACAGCAGTTAGTGAGAGTGGTATTGGATAGGCGCGCATATTTTGTTTAGCTAAACTGAAAGGCCACAGCCCCACATTTTTCACTGCCAGAAATTTTCCGGGGGATTTCGGTAGGTTTCCAAGAAAATACAGATATTACTCCCAGGCCCAATGATTGTACGCCACTTAGGCTTGCAAGTTCACATCTCAAGCTGCCCTTGGGTCCTAATTCAGACCCATTTTTCCTTTTGGGCTCGGGAAGCTGATTCCCGTGCTTATTACAAACCTTGATTATTGCAGAATAAAAAACTTCCTGGCAGGGTATTTTTTAAAATTTTTAAAACACAAAAGTTATTCTTACTAATGAAAGGTAATTTGTTTTGTCGTTTACCCTACGAAGAAATATTTATTACTTTATATAAAAGTAGCTCCCGGAGCTTCTGTTTCAGTTGTACATTCAATTGAGTGACATTTCTTTCAAATTTTTTTTTTGAAAATCTAGGGAGAACTTCCATTAATAATGAGGAATTAAAGGGTTGCCCAAGCAAGAACAAAAACAACGTCCAGAAGGTTTGAAAAGGACGATATGACCCTTAAACAAAAACCAGCATGTCTTCCAATAACACCATGAAGGCACCAAAAAAAGACACATCAAAACATCCAAGCAAAAAAGAAAAACTGGGATTGCACCTTTACCATCAGCACACAATATGATCCCAGCAAGCAAAAACAAAAGACAAATTCATGACTATACAATCAAAAGGGTTCAAAGGAACTTACCACCGGCCAAAGAGGCACACAGCAAGCACAAAGACACTTCTTTTAAAATGACGATGTTTAGGGTTTAAGGTTTTTCTTGTATAAATAAAAAATTTAGAATAAATGATATTCATTCTTTTAATAAGTGATAAGTGATTAGTGACACAATATATAAATTGATATTGAAAACAATATCATATTTTGAAAAATAACGAGAGAAGTTATTAGAGTTAATTTATAGTTTTGCAAAAAAATAAGATTGAAGTAAAGATATTGAATAAGGTTAAGTTATTAAATTTTATGTGATGTCTTTTAAGCTCATATTAAAATGTAAAACTCATAACAAAAAAAGAAAGAAATATTGTTCAAAATTTAAAATTGAAAAGAAGGGCATGGGCTCAATACTCTCCCCAACTTTTAGAGAACACTCCTTATAATGAGGAGTCAAGCTATTCAATCAAGACCCTGCATAGATGCACTCTTTATCATAGAAACAACGCACTGAGAAGGGAAAAAAGAAGAAAAAAAAAGTAGAAGAAATATCCAATATAGTAATACCTCGAAAGTTTACATTTTCTTCGCAGCTAAGAGACATTTTGCGAAAGCCCAGAAGAGATCACAAGTCTGCGAGCTTCAGAGTTTACCGCCATTCTTATAGCTATCAGCGTGGTTTGAAATCAATACAAACAAGTAACCAATTGCCAATGGCGCATTAATGACGCTCAGAAAATAGAGGTGGTGGGCGAGTTATGTTTATGGACAGGGGGCCCCCTCGTACCCTAGCCAAGAAATAAAACATGGTCTGGGTGCGTTTAATATGTAACAGGTATAATGCTCACGCTTAAATGCTTTATCACCTTGGCTTTTTGTTTCATTCCATGTATAGTTTCGGAGAGTCGTGACATACCCCACATGTTTCATTTATGTTTTTGTCTGTGCAAATCGCTGGAAGGGGATGGGAGATGGTACAAACTTTATGTATAAATAAAGTTATACAAATTTAAGATTTACTATAATAAAAATTTAGAATACAAAATCTAACGCAGAAAACAAGCGAAGGGAAAGTGAACTTAATTAAATGAATAAATAAATCTAATTATAAGATATAATTAATTGTTACTTTATCAAAATCAAGTAAATTTAACTTATTTTATATAAAATAAAATAAATATAAATAATACAAATCTACACTTCTGCATTGAAAAATTCTAACAGAGAAGTGATCGAGTACAGCGTAGTGCAGAAAGTAGGCGAAAGGAAAAGCCGCATTGCTTTCACGCGCTTCTCCTCCCACATGCTAGCTTAACTACAATTGTACCCTGCGGTCCCTGCCCTCCTTCAACTGAGCTGATTATGTCCCTCTTTTCAGCTTTAAAACTCTTTTAAACTCGCCATTCATACACAAGTAGGGATGGGGTTAGAACATTTTTAAAAGAGAAGTTAAATAAAAAAATATTAAATAGTTGAAAATTTTATATATAATTAATTATTATTTTTAAAATTTAAATAAAATTTGAAAGATATTAAATATATAAAAAATGTACATTAACAATGATAGTATCGTATATATATGATTGAATGAAACTATAAAAAAAATCTCTCTCACTCCTTGCGTATAAGAGTGAAAGAAAAAATAATTTTTCAAATTCAAATAAATTACCTCTTTACTTTGTGTGTTCTAACTCTCTCTTTATTTTTTATTTACCTCTTAAATTACTAATTAACATATTGGATTATTAAATTGAACTATTAAAATATAATATGTTATGATAAGCTATTAAGTTATAGTGTTAAGATATAATATGTTATGATAAGTTTATATTTATATTAAAACTTAATGAATTTGGATTAATAGATTCACTTTTATTTTTTTTTAATTTGATAGGCTTAATATATTAGTTTAGAATTTATTTGCTGTGCTTAACTAGCAATTTGTTAATCATAATGATTCTAATTTTATCAAACAGTTTGAAAAATAAAACTAATTATTAAATAAAAAATTATTTTGAAAGCCATAAAAAATATATAATAAATAAAAATGTATTAAAAGAAATACAATTATTTCATTTTATCAATTTATATGTATATCTTTATTATTTAAAGTTTGCAACATACATGTTATAATGCATTGATTGTTATGAATAAAAAATAATTTATTGATGAAAATCTAAATAATATTGTAATTTATATTTGAAAATTATATAATAATTTATTTATTTTTAAAGATTAAAATTATAAAAAATAAAATTCAGGTAACAGAAAAAAAAGAATATGACAAGTAGAAGATAAAATCCACATATGACATAATGAAAAAGAAAAAAAATAATATAATTGATACTTCGTAGAAATTTGTGAAAGAAAAACTATAGAGATTTAAAATATATGAATAAATAAATAATAATATAATAATATAAATTAAAAAATAAAAAAGCTTTAAAATTGAGTCAAATATATAAAATTATTTTATTATTCTTTATTTGTATTAAATATTAAATAAAATTTTATTTGGGAGACTATTAAAAATAATTATAAAAAATTAAAAAACTGTATACATCGTTTAAATTTTTTTTAAAATTTTGGAGGACTATGCCCCCGCGCCTCCCATAAGAGGCTCCGCCCTTGACAACAAGAAAGATTCATCATTCATTCCAACTATATACATATATGCAAAATGCCCTATCGGTATCTAATTCAAGCTTCCTTAGCCCTCAGGTTTTCACTTAAAACTAGTCTCAAAATCATTTTATTTCGCTGGTGCGTATAAGATCACCTTGAACACAAATAAAAGCATAGAGAGAGAGAGAGAGAGAGAGAGAGAGAGAGAGAGAGAGAGAGAGAGAGAAGGGTTATCAGAAAAGGAAAATATGTAGAAAAAGCATGTATGCAGCTTGACTGATGGTAGCTCCTCCGTCGTAAGCAAGAGTGACGCAGGAGCGTCTAGAATTATATTTTATTTAATTTAATTTTTGTTAATTTTAATTGATTTAAGAATTATAGGTATATTAAAATTCTTCATTTTACTTGCATTAGGATTTTAAGCTAGTCATGTTCTATTTAGGAATAGAACACTTATTTTATTTAAATCTCTTATTAATTATTCTAATTGTATTAGACAACTAGGAGTAGAGTTTTATTAGAATTTGGGCCTATAATACTATAAATAGGACCCTTAGGATTAATTATGAGACATTCAGAGTTGAGAGTTAATAAATAATATTTTCTTAAGCAGGAGTGCTTATTTCTCTAGGCAAGGTTTTAGTATTTTTGGCCTAGCCAACCAAAGTGAGATTTTGGTTATTTTTCATTTTTGTGGGATTTTTAACCTTGTCACGATTGGTGATTCACCCTAGTGGGGTTTTCAACCTCGCCATGATTGGTGTCTTTTATAACATTCAGGTGTCTTTACAACACCCCGGCATCAGTTTGGTATCAGAGCAGGATGATCATTGTTCGTTGCATAAGTTCAGGATTGCTGTCGAGTGTCTATACTCCCTGTTCGGGTAATTTTATTTATTGTTTTATAGTTATATCATCATTTTTTTCTACACCACCACATCGTCATCACCATACAATAAAATGCCACCAAGACGTCAAAATCGTCAAAG
The DNA here is from genome assembly GCF_000208745.1 of Theobroma cacao. Taxonomy (NCBI): domain Eukaryota; kingdom Viridiplantae; phylum Streptophyta; class Magnoliopsida; order Malvales; family Malvaceae; genus Theobroma; species Theobroma cacao. The sequence goes on along the minus strand of NC_030850.1, from coordinate 32,807,308 downwards.
AGATGATCATGAGATTGAGATTGTAGAACTACGTCAGCAAATTCAAGAATTATAAGAGCAACTCGCAATACGTGATGCTCAAATCAACAATAACAGTTCTAGTGATGAAGAGAATGACACTAACCCGTTTCATCAAAATTCATCATTTGAAGAAGAAGATTATGTGAATTGAAAAAAATTAGAACCAGTCTATGATGAGTATGATGACGAGGAGATAAAAGAAGTTTTGCTGACCATGGAGAAGCTCTTGTTGTTCATCATAACCTTAACACTGCCATGATGATTAAAGATGAAAGTTGGCTTCGTCGTAACATATTCTATACAAGGTGCGCATCCCAAGGGAAGGTTTGTAATGTCATTATTGATAGTGGAAGTTGTGAGAATGTTGTTGCCAACTACATGGTGGAAAAGTTGAAACTTCCAATTGAAATACATTCCCATCCTTACAAGTTACAATGGCTGAGAAAAGGAAACAAAGTTAAGGTAACAAAGCGTTGTTGTGTTCAATTCTTTATTGGAAATAAGTATGAAGATGAAGTCTGGTGTGATGTTATTCTAATGGACGCTTGCCACTGGTTGTTAGGACGCCCATGGCAATATGATCGTCGAGCTCACCATGATGGATACAGGAATACTTATTCCTTCATTAAAGATTGAGTAAAAATTATGTTGACTCCATTAAAGCCAGAAAATCGATCAAAGAGACAAGAGGAAGATAAAACACTTATCACTGTGTCTGGTTTGAATAAAGCTTATCGTGAGTCAAATCATTTATGTCTCTTATTAGACTCTAAGGAGAATGAAGTATCTTCATCCTTATCCAAGCATGGTCAAACAAAATTGATCAACAAAAGTTTGGGAAACTTATTGAGAAGCTTTGTGGACAGCCATGTCGTTAAAAAGACTATAGTTAAGTATGATTTTCCTATCCCTCGATTGGATGATATGTTCATTAGCTCTAAAGTGTTTTTAAAGATCGATTTGAAGAAAGGATATCAACAAATTTGAATACGACTTGAAGATGAATGGAAAACAACCTTCAAAATAATGGATGAATTGTTCAAATGGTTGGTATGGACTATGACAGTATATGGATCCAAACATGGATGAATTGTTCAAATGGTTAGTATGAACTATGACAGTATATGGATCCAAACATGGAGTATGTCAATGCCTACTCGTTAGAGCCGAGTTCTTCTGACCCGAGAAGAATGACGTAGGAGCGTCTAGGATTATATTTTATTTAATTTAATTTTTGTTAATTTTAGTTGATTTAAGAATTATAGGTATATTAAAATTTTTCCTTTTACTTGTATTAAGATTTTAAGCTAGTCATGTTCTATTTAGGAATATAACTCCTATTTTATTTAAATTTCTTATTAATTATTCTAATTGTATTAGACAACTAGGAGTAGAGTTTTATTAGAATTTGGACCTATAATACTATAAATAGGACCCTTAGGCTTAGTTATGAGATATTCAGAGCTGAGAGTTAATAAATAATATTTTCTTAAGTAGAAGTGCTTATTTCTCTAGGCTCTTTCTAAAGAGTAAGAAGTTTTAGTATTTTTAGCTTAACCAATCAAAGTGAGATTTTGACTATTTTTCACTTTAGTGAGATTTTCAATCTTGCCACGATTGGTGATTCACTCTAGTGGAGTTTTCAACCTCGCCACGATTGATGTTTTTTATAACGTTCAGGTGTCTTTATAACGCCCAGACGTCAAAGAGACATTCTTGGCCGACCGGATTGCTGTATATGTATCTTCAACTGCCAATCTCAATCATGTGCCGAAGCCGAAACAACAAAATCACTCTTTATTATGCAACCAAAAATGAACTGTAAAATATATGCCAAACTCCAACCTGATTTATAGCCGCCGCTTTTACTTGTAAGTTCAAGCTCCCTTGATGGAGTATCTGATCTTTGGAGTAACTCAAAAGGATGGTTTCTCTGCTGACTTTAGGCGGCAGCTTCCTTTTAATATTATTAGAATAGGAATCGTGGCTAAATATAAGACACTTACGTATATAAACACATACAATTCATGTAAAGTTTACATCTTTACAATTTACATGAATAATTTCATATCTCTTTTGAAAATAAACCGTTCAATGTTTTTAAACACTTTCTATAACCGATCGATTCGTGATTAAGTGAGGAAGCCCGGTTGCTTCATTGCTACATATAGCGGGATCAAGTACATCTATACATAGAAAAATTACATGGGATCATCCTCCGAGCGATGGATGTCCTTGTAATCAGGCTTTTAAATCAAATAAATCCTCAAAGTTTGTGCTTGCTCACTCCTCTCATTTCCAAGATAAAGGATGTGATGCCCATCTCCATGGCCTACAACTTCGTTCTTGTGGGTTCCATATGGCAAAAAAATCGAAAACCTTTCCAGTTTCCATTCTCGTTCCACGTGATTCACCCCTTCTGACTACATCCTCTACCCACAAGGCCACAACTCTAAATGCAACCGACCTCATAAAAACGTTTTTAAAATCTCTTAAAAATAGTCACATGTCAATAAAAAAAGTCAGAAACCTGACTACAGCTGGAGGCCACGTTTGCGTGTTTTTTTATATGTAGTAAAGATATTTTTGTGAAATTATCTTTGACTTGAAAGATTTGAATCTTGCATTGATTTAAAAAAAAAAAAAGTTTGAGATCAATTATGCAATAATTTTTTATCGTTGCTAGATCTGTATCTGCATCTGATTTTATGCATTAAATTCGTACGGTTGTGTAAAGATGGGGTTTCAGTTTACAGATGGGCTTCATTAATCATCATCATTACATTATTATCTTTTTATCCTTTTTTTCATTGTTAAATTTTATTAGGTTAGAAGAACAGGGAACTCAACATTCTTATCTTGCAATGGTACTTCAACACGACAAGACGTTAGACTTTATCTTAATAGTTAAAAGAGGAAGTTTCAAAATTTTTAGATCTTATTTTCAAGTTCCAAGTATGTGCTGGTTATTTGTTTTATTGATTTCGTATGTAAATAAGTTGCAATTATAGTTTCTATTAGTAAATTAAACTTTATAAAAAGATTAGTAGCAATCTTTTTTAAAAGGGAAAAAAAATCCACAACATGATTCACATGTTGAATGATTAAAGCAACAAGGTCGGTACGTATCAGTAGGAAAGGCAAATCCCTTAAACAACAAGGACAAGTTATATTAATTCTAGGATAAGAATACAACCGAGACAAGTTATTGATTTCCATCACTTGACGAAGGAAATATCATCACAAGTACATAATCTTTTTTTTTTTTCCAAAGGGTAGTGTTGGTATTCACATAATTTACTTGATCGAGCATCTGAACTTGTATCTTCATGCAAGTCCCATATATATTTATATAAGAAAGAAAACGTCTATCGAGAAATCAAGACAGTTGTTTTTTTTTTTTACCAAAAGAAGCAATGAGGCGGCGGCTTTCTTTCTTTGAGCAAATAGGAGTACAATTAAGTTAAACCAATTAAAGAGTCGTGCCTTATTAAGGTCGTTTAGAGGAGAGGTGGATCGAAAGTTAATATAGTAAATTAATTCATTTTAAAAACAATATATACTAAATTGATTGGTTTTGTCAAATTCAATGAAAAATTTGGTTGAAATTCTTTTGAAATTATAATTAAAGGAAAAGTTTCAAAATTTTGAGATCTTATCTTCAATTATCAGATATGTGTTGGCTATTTGTTTTATGCGGAAGTTAATATGCTTTTAATATTCTTGAAATGCATAGGACATGGAGATTCAAATTTAGCTGAAATACTTACAATAAATAAAGCTTTTCAATTGTTTGTTGGTTTAATGAATCAGTATTTACAGAGTTTTTGAATAAATAGTGATTCTCTCGATACTGTAAGTTGGGTCAATAATACAAAGGATGCTCCATAGAGATTCAAGTAGGTTTTATTGTAAATTGAGAATCTTCGTAATAAAATTTATTGTTGGAAGGTGGCACATATAAAGAAGGTAGGGAATAGAATTGCAGATGGACTAAGTAAAGGAGTCTTGAGAGATGGTTGATTTTATCCGGGTGGTGTTGGGGTAGTTGGGAATTATTATGGGAGAAGAAGTCTGATTGTTGATAACGAGCTAGAAGATTTCTACTGCTAGGAGTATTCATTTAAATCTTGAATACTGATAGATGCCGTCCTTGAAAGGATCTTCTAATTCTGTAAATTAAGTTGCTGATGTCTGGTTAATGTCTAACATATTCACGCTGCTGCCAGTATGTGGTCTGAACTTGGACATTTCTTTCCAGTTTGGACACGGTTTCTTTCCAAGTGGATATTCTACATTTTTAATAATCCATGTCTTAATTTGGTATATTGTGCCTAAGGTTTGGGTGAGGTTTTTGGGCTTTTTATTTGGATCCGGACATTCCAAACATCCTCACATACAGTGTTTTTATACTTAGGGGTTATTCTATTATTTTTTTTAATTTTTCTTGTATTTTGTATTAATAATTCAATGAATTATCTTCGGCATCGTGCAAGAAAATTGCTTAATTTTTTAAAAAAAATTAAAATCTTAATGATTGAATTATAAATGAAATATTTTTAAAAAATAAAATAATAATAGATAATTATATATTATAATAAAATATATTTTTACCTTTTTATCATCTATTCTTTTGTTATTCCAAAATTATTTTTACCAACTAAATATTACAATAAGTTATACTAGCACTTCCTACATTATTTTATCCCATCAACTAAACAACATAATAATATTTTCATTTTATTCTCACAGAATATTTATTTTATTTCATTTCATTATATTTTGCGAATCAAACATGCCTTAAAATTATTTGGTTTTGTCAAATTCAATGAACAATTCATCATCTTGATCATGTTATAGAATTCATTCACCATAATTTATGCATCTGTAATAGGTTCTTTTGGGAAGAAGTACTTAAGATGATAGAGAAGAAGATTGGAGTAATCCTAAATATTAAGTATTTTGTGATGGGATGTAAATGATACAACTTAATGAAAGGGTAAAGAAAGTGTACCAACAGAGGAAGATAGGATGTAAAAAGTTACGTAAAGGAAAAAGAGTACTTAAAAAGAGCTTTTAGAGAGAATATCTTAAGAGGGAATTTGTTGAATTTTTAATCTCTCCTCAATGAGTTACCAAACTCCTATATATACACACACACACCAAGTAAAAACGATTTTTTAGGAACAATTGGTAAGAAAATGCTTATTAGACATCATGGAAAGAACATGTTTAGGGAGAACATACTCATCATGGGAAGAATAAGTCCATTATGTAAGAACATGTTTATCATGGGGGATAACAATGAGTCAATGATAGTAAACAGCCATGTGTCTCTTAAGAACGAGAGAAAATGTAAAACACTTCTATGAAAGGTTAAGAGGAAGACCTATTAATTATTTCTAAATTTGAGCCATCAAATTAATCTCTTTAAAATATTTTACTGATGAAACTAATTTATGAACCCTGTTATTTGTTTCAGGTTACTTTCGTTGTCATCCACACAACGTAACTGTTCTATACTTGTTTTTATTCTGCAAAACAACTCTTGAAGAAATAATAAGTTAGTCAAAATCAGACATCTATGGCATGTAAACGCTAATAATCGAAGGTAAAAAAATTTTGCTTTAGGAGTTGGTCACTGTACACATGTATATGATTAATGTAAAACTAAAAATAGCTCAAGACAATATTAACAAATTGAATACAGTGATAATGTAATTACATTATAATGTATTTTAATGAATGATTTTTTTAAAAAAAATTCCATATTTATATTGCGTATATATAAAGAATTAAATCAAAATTAAAATCTCAATATCAAAAGAAAAAAAAAAGTCTAACTAATAATTAAAAAAAGCACAAGACTACATACATTTAAAAGACATTTAAAGGGTTATAGAAAAATAAAACAAAAAATGTTGGAAAAATAACGTATTTAATAAGGTTTCAACATCCCACATTGTTAAGATACAAGAGAGGTAAATGTCTTATCTATAAAAACTCATTATGAGTTTGTTGTAAGTAAGGAAAAATGAGTGGGCACTCACACACATGAAATTGGGCCAAGCTTTGAGAAAATGTAGATTTTCCCCTGCACATGGGCTAGGTCCAAGTGAACCTTTTGTAACTTGACTTTATTTTTTTTCTCTTATCAACCTGTAGTAGTTGAAATAGTCTTAATAACTGAGTTTTTTAATCTTACCTAACTTATTTTTATTTTCCAGAATATTTCTTGAGTCTGTTGCTTGATATAATGTTATGAACATTAACTCTCTGTTCTACCTATAAATACAATCTCCTTACCTTAGTCACAATACACACCGAGCCTCTATCTCCTCTAAAACTTCTCTACAGACTCTCATTTAAAGTTTCTCTACATACTCTTTCTTTACTTTCTTTCCTTTCTTGCTGGGTTTTATTTTTCTAAAAAAAATTTTCTGTTGTTCCTGTTATCCCTTACTAGTTTATGCAAATAATAATAAAGGATCTGTTGAATCTTGGAGGATAATCACTACAGTTCTTTTGCACCGAGTTTTGTACTATGAAGGGATAAAAATTATCCTTAAAGACAGTGATGCCATGCCTCAGATTTCTTACTATTTTACTTGGTTTATTTATTTTTATTTATTTCGTAAATTTTTATAACAATCTTAAGGATAATGGATTTTCATGTTAATAATTTTACCGTCACTGTTCTTACTGCCACCTTTGTCCCTACTGTCAACACCACTGTCAATGCTTCCACCACGACTCCAACTCCTTTGACCATTCCTCCTATGCCTTTGGTTTCATATGCCAAACCATTTCCAGATATTTCCAAAATTAAAGTTTTTGATGGCAGAAACTTCAAAAGATGGCAAGAAAGGGTTTTTCAATCCTTGATGTTTATGAGGTGGCTTTTGCGCTAATTGACTCCAAGCTAGATGATGTCAAGATGTTGAAACTATGGATGCACGCAAACAAGGTATGCAAGCATAAGATCATTAGCACACTTTCTAATAAGCTATTGGATATACAGTATCTACAAAGAAGTAAAGTAAATATGGGAGTCAATGATTGCCAAATACACTGCTAAAGATGTTGGAAAACAGAAGTTCATGATTGGCAACTTCAATCGCTAAAAGATGATAGATGACAAGGACATCAAGAATCGGATCAATGGATATCACAAGCTGGTGGATGATTTGAAGGCTAAAAAAATCAACTTGCAAGAAGAGTTCGTTGTTAGGTTGCTAATTGAGATGTTGCCAGAATCTTAAAATAGCTATAAGCAACAACTGAAGCACAAGAAAAAACAATTGTCATTTGTAGACTTAATTGTGCACATCATTATTGAAGACACAACTTAGAGGGAGATTAAGGCCTCCAAAGCTAAGGAAGTTATAACTAAAGCCAATCTGATATAAGGCAGAACCTAGTGTCAATAGAGGTATCCTCATAAGCATGATTATAAACCCAAAGCTTCTCATCCCACCTTCAAAAAGAAGGGTAGTTGTTTTGTTTGTGAAAAGCCAGGGTATCATGCAGCATAATGCAAGAAGAGAGCAAAAAGAAATGACAAACCTACTAATCCAAAAGTAAACTTGGTCAAAGCAAATGAATCTGATGATATAATAACTGCAATCATTTCCCAAGTCAATATGGTGGTCAGTGTGAACGAATGGGTGGTAGACTCAAGTGCTACTAGGCATATTTGTGCAAATAAAAATGCCTTTATCTCTTATTCCCCAATGGGAGAAGGAGAAGAGATAATATATCTTGATGATTATTGAATTGCTCAAGTTCTTGGCAAAAGGAAAGTCTTTCTCAAGCTCACATCTAGCAAGACCCTAGCTCTAAATAATGCTTTATATGTTCCCAATATAAGGGCAAACTTAGTTTCTGTGGCCTTATTAGCCAAGGTTGGGGTGAAAGTGTCATTTGAATTTGACAAGATCGTAATAACAAAAAATAATGTGTTTGTGGGTAAGGAATATTGCAATCAGGCATTCTTTGTACTTAACATTTCAAATGTTTTGAATGAAAATACTAGTTTTTCTACTTACATGATTGACTATTTTGATTTATGGCATGATAGACTAGGTTAGCATTCCCTATATTAAGAAGATATTAGCATTCCCCATATTAAGAAAATGTAATTACTAGGTTTAATTTCTAGTATTAAAAATAGATGCTTTAATAAGTGTGCAATATGTACTGAAACAAAATCAACTAAGAAAACTTGTATTTAAGTAAATAGAGAATTTGAATTATTAAGTTTGATTCATGCTGACTTAAAATATTTAAAACAAACTATGACTAGAGGTAGTAAGTAATACTATGTTACATTTATTGACGATTATTCTAGATTTTCTAAAGTTTATTTACTTAGGCATAAAGATGAATGTTTTGACATGTTTATTAAGTATAAGCTGAGATAGAAAATTAACTGAACAAAAAGACAAAAAGGGTTAAATCAGATAGAGGGGGTGAATATATACCAATTAATAATATTTGTGAAAATGAAAGAATAATTTATGAAATTACTCTTCCATACTCCCTTAAATCAAATGGTGTAGCTAAAAGGAAAATAGAACATTCAAAGAAATGATAAACTTTATGCTCGTTAGTTCTAATGCACATGAAAATTTATAAGGGTGAAAATTTATTATCCGTATGTTATATTCAAAATAAAATTTCTTATAAGAAAACTGCTAGGACACCTTATGAATTATGAAAAAACTATTCTCCTAACCTAAAATATTTAAAAGTGTGGAGGTGTTTTACTAAAGTAATGCTTCCTGATTTTAAGAAGAGAAAAATTAGCTTTGAGACAACCGAATGCATGTTTATGGTTTATGTTGAACATAATGCTGCATATAGATTTCTTGTATTAAAAAGTGATGTTCTTAATAATAATATAATTGTTGAAACAAAAAATGTTGAATTTTTTGAGAATATTTTTTCATTAAAAACTGATACAATTTTTCATACACCTTTTAGTAAAACTATTTTGAAAAACAGAATGATGATTTGAGAAGGGGTAAAAGACTAAGGAAAGAAATTTCTTTTGGTAATAATTTTTATGCTTATCTTGTAAATAATATTCCTTTAACTTATGCTGATGCAATTTCTTTCAAAAAAAGTTTATTTTGGAAAAAAGCAATACAAAATGAGATTGATTAGATTTTACAAAATCAAACTTGAAAATCAATTGATTTACCACTTGGAGCCAAACCATTTAGTTGCAAATGGATTTTTAAAAGAAATTTAATCTTGATGATTTTATTGAGAAATACAAAGCCAAATTAGTTGCAAAGGGTTTTACTCAGAAATAAAATAAAACTTTTAATGATAAGAATAGGCATATTCGTTTGAGACATGATGTTATAAAACAGTTGCTTAGAGATGAAATTATTTCCATTAAATATGTGACATCAAAACTAAATTTAGCCGATTTTTTGACTAAATCCTTGGGAAGAAAATTGATTAATGATACATCGAGGGGAATGAGAATTAAGCTAATTGAGAAAATCAACAAATAATAGTAACTCAACCTATATGATTGGAGATCACATGAATTAGGTTCATGAGTAATAATAAATTGTTTGTTGATAAATTGATGCACTACTAAAATTATTGTCCCTCCTATGGTATGTAAATGGTGCAAAACTGCAATATAGAAGATGTTGAGTTAAACTCTTAATGAATACCATATCCCTTATGGATAGTGTATTATACTGCAGTATACGTTTGATGGAATCACATATATAAGTGTGAAGTGGGGCAATTTCTATCAGAATTGTGGTAAATTCTCTAGAGCACTTATGAATAACTAGATACGCATATGGCCTATTTGCGCAAAATTGCGTTGAACAGCGAAAATTGTGGGGGTGTAATGTGATTAATGAAAACTATATTTCACATAAAGGATTTTTGGTTTATATAAGTTATAAACTTTACCAAAATTCTGTGATTTATGTTTCATTCTCTTTAAGGTGGTTCATAGCTTAAAAAGCACTGGTCATGGTACATTACACTTAAATGAAATTTAGCCCAGCAAAAACTTCCTATGAAACCTTATGAAATATGTGGAAGATTGTTGGAAAATAGTATATTTTATAAAGTTTCAACATCCCACATTGCTAAGGTATAAGAGAGGTAAGTACCTTATATATAAAAACGCATTATGGGCTTGTTGCAAGCAAGGAAAAAGGAGTAGACTCATGTGCATACGAGATTGAGTTAAGCTTTGAGAAAATGCAGATTCTCCCCTTGCGCGTGAGTATACACATGGACTAAGCCCAAGTGAACCTTTTGTAACTTGGCTTTATTTTTCTTTTCTTCTCAACCTGTAGTAGTTGAAATACTCTTAATGACTAAGTCTTTTAACCTTATTTAACTTAGTCTTATTTTTCAGAATATTTCTCGGGCTTTATTTTTCTTTTGTTCTCAGCTTGTAGTAGTTGAAATAGTCTTAATGACTAAGTTTTTTAACCTTATCTGACTTAGTCTTATTTTTCAAAATATTTGCTGAATTGTTGCTTGATATAACTTTGTTTAACTGGATATTTGTTAAACGTTATTTGACTGAGCATCTTGATTTATTTTGATTTTGTACTGATTTTATGTTGATATTCTTAACATTAACTCTTTGCTCTGCCTTTAAATACAGCCTCCCTGCCTTAGTCACAACACACATAGAGCCTTTCATCTCCCCTAAAGCTCTTCTGCATACTCTCCTCTAAAACTTTTCTGCACACTTTTTCTCTGTTTTCCTTTCTTTCTTGCTCGGTTTTATTTTTTCAGAAAAATCTTTCTACTGTTCCTACTATCCCTTACTAGTTTGTGCAAGCTATAAGGAAGGGTTTATTAAATTTTGGAGGATAACTATTACAATCCTTTTGCATTGATTTTTGTACTCTAAAGAGGTGAAAATTATCCGTAAGGATAGTGATATCACGCCTCAGACTTTTTACTATTTTACTTACTTTATTTTATTTTCATTTGTTTCATAAATTTTTCTAACAAAAAAACGTTAAAAAAACGAATTGAATGTGCAATTAATTTTGCATAATGTTATAATAGTTTAAGTTTCTTTAATTGTTTTTTTAATATTAGCATATAAATAAAATAGTTGACACACCATAATTGATTTCAAAATATCTATTTAATTTGATTGAGAAGAAAATTTATTAATATAAGAAAGTAAAAATCTATGTATAATAATACTTAATTAGATAAAAGAATTAAAGAAAATAAAAAAGTTAACATATGAAGGGTTGGGGGTCAAAGTGGTTTTGGTTGAGGTGTAAAGGGTAGAAAATAATAAGGATAAAGGTAGAAAAAGAAAGAAGAATAAGAAAAAGAAAAAATTTGAAAAAAAATTAGGTGAAATAATCAGATTTGATAAAAAAAAGGAAAGGTAAGGAAAAGGGTAAAAGAAGGGGAAGGAGATGATAACGTATCTGAGAGAAAGGTAAGTCTGGGTTGAGAGGGCGATGGAGGAGGAAAAACAGAAAAAAAAAAAACAAAAGGAAAAATTGAGCAAAAAGAATGGGCGGTTTTCTTAGTTTAATTTTTAATTGGGAAAAAATTGAGATTGAATTTTTTGTAGTTTTTCTTTTTTCTCTCTNAAAATTGAGATTGAATTTTTTGTTAGTTTTTCTTTTTTCTCTCTTTTTAATTTTTTTTGTTTTTATTTTTCTTAATATTTAATTTTTTTTACTAATTATATTTACAATTTTTATCACTTTTTTTATTACAATGCATGAAGTAACAAAAAAAAATCTTAACAATGCATTATATAGATCTGTTAGTAAGAATATTGTCTACACATGATAGCACTGCAAAGGATCAAACAAGTGCAAGTTTGATAAACAAGTTCATTTTGAATAAGTTTGATGCATTATCACAATATCTTTTCATTTTTAAAAATTTATCTTTACACATTACAATGTAATTTGTAAATGATATTTTGATTCATCTTTTATTTTTAAATAATTATCTTTATTAATATATATTAATTTCATATTTTATTTATATATATATAAAATATAGTGCCACAATATATAACATAATCAGCGGTACATTTGAATATATAAATAAAAGGCCTTATATCTCTTAGATTGAGGCCTTTTATTTTTTTGTAAGAGCTCATGGGCCCAGCCCAAAACCAAGAAAAATGAAGCTGGGTGTGGGCCGTGAGGCGGATATTTTGAGAATCGCGCCGGTGAAAACGATGTGGAAATCGAGCCGCGCGTTAACCACAATACCAACCCATTCCCAACCACCAGACTGTATATCTCTCTGTTTCTGCACTCGAGACCGAGGGAGAGAGAGTGACAGCCTTATCGAAATACACTTTCTTTTCTTACTAGACGCCCCAATATCAGAGGACTCTTTTCACCATTCAACCACAGTAAAATGGCCTGCGGCTTCTCATTGCAGATGGTCCATATCCCTCGCCTAACTTTCCAGGTCAGTTTTGCTGGGAAAGTTTTTCCTACTTCGATTTTCTCCCATTGAAGTGTTTGACTTGTCCTGCATTTTCCTTTCATTCCTACAGGGTCAAGATATTTCAAACGTGCATAGGCCGCTTATGATAAATTCGCGGTCAGGTTACTCCCAGAGTCAAACTTTGATCTCGCCTGGAAGAGCCTTAACATCGAAATTAAACTATTCAACATGTTTCCCTGTTACCCAACTTTCTAAATCTCCTTCCTTTAAATACCGGAGAATGGTTTGCAACTCGATCGCAAATGTAAGTACTTTATCATTAGTTTCTGTAAAATGGAAAAGTAATACATCTGAAATGTGCAATTTGAGCTCTGTTGGTTTACATTTGGTTCAGTGTTCACTGTTCAGCTTCTTACACATGTTTGGATTTAATTTAGGAAGTAGCGTTGCAATCAAAAGTGACAACCAAGTGCTTCTTTGATGTTGAAGTTGGAGGTGAACCTGTTGGTAGAATTGTGATGGGCCTTTTTGGGGATGTTGTTCCAAGAACTGTTGAGAACTTCCGTGCCCTCTGCACAGGCAAGCTATGCCTAGACTTCTATATTCACTCTTTCAAACCAGTTTTATTCTTATCTTCCCGGAACTATGTTCATTAGATCAACATATTTTTTGTTGATGTTGTTGTTGCAGGAGAGAAAGGGTATGGTTACAAAGGATGTTCCTTCCATCGAATTATTAAAGATTTCATGATCCAGGGAGGTGATTTTACAAACGGAAATGTAAACTCTCTCTTGCTTTCGTCTCAATACTTTCTAAAGGTATATACCTTTTAAAAATACTTCTCATTGCTAAGCAGAAAACTGGTTCATTTTCTGGCTGCAGGGAACTGGAGGACGAAGTATTTATGGGTCCAGGTTTGAAGATGAGAATTTTGACTGTAAGTTGTGCTGTAATAATAAAGAGCGTGCAAAAATTATGCACTTCGCATCTTTTTGTTCAAAAATTTTGGAGTTTATATTGGGGCTGTTAGGTTATGGGATATCGTAATGAGTGCTAGAGTGTACTGATATTTGAGGTTGTTGGCTGCAGTGAAGCATGTTGGACCTGGAGTATTAAGCATGGCCAATGCAGGTCCTGATACCAATGGGAGCCAATTCTTCATTTGCACTGTAAAGGTGATCTAGCTGCGGCTGCCTTATTCTTTTTTGTAGATGATGTATCTGGTTGCACTATTCCAATTTGAAATCCATTATATTTGTTGGAAGTTGTGCTTTTATGGTCATTTTTGATAACCAAAAAGGTATGAACGTCTACTAGAACTACTCTTGCTCTGTGATTGGGATTATATCTTATTAGTATAACCTTTTGGATTGGATTCTGACTTATGTGTGCATTATCTGCTTATAGCTTAATGCTGACTGTGCGCTGCTGATATGTCTTGCTAATCAATCATGCTGCCCAAATCACTTACTTTTTTTTTTTTAATTGAGGGAAGGGGAATTCAAATCCTTCTCTCTAGGCAGGGAATCATGTACCAATCAATGAGCCAAATGCTCGAGTGCTACTTTTTATTCTTGGAGAGCTTAAATATTCATACACACAATTTTGTTAGCTTAAGTTGGTTATTTGGTTCAAACTTTACATGTAATGTTGTGTTTTTGTGTTTTACAGACTCCATGGCTGGACAATCGACATGTTGTTTTTGGACATGTTGTTGATGGAATGGATGTTGTGCGCAAACTAGAATCTCAAGAGACAAGCAGGTCAGACAGCCCTCGGGTGCCCTGCAGAATTGTTAACTGTGGGGAGCTACCACTGGACGGCTGATATGCTGTTCATGTAACAAGCATGAAAATCATGTATAAGAATCAGCATTCATTGTAGCTGAGAGAATTTTGGATGATACTCTGTAAGCTCTTGGCAGGGGTTTGCTATTGTGATTCTCATTTTTTAGGGCAATAAAGCTTGCAGATCCCATGAAAATTCTTCTCTTAATGTAGCATCTTATTTTATTAATTTCAATCTATTTCTCTCCATTGCCTTCATTGCCATAAATTTAGTTAAGTACATGAATCATAAAGATACATATCTTACATTCTAAGTACATGTGGATATTACAGAGCTTCGGTCATTTATATAGTAAGCTTAACATGAATACTTCCCATGTACATAATATAACAAGGATAGCCTCCCTTCAAAACCAGGAATTTTCAACTTTCTATGCAAGGACGACAGTTTCAACTGCAGCAGATTGGATAACTTGCTCCATCTGCTCCTCTTCACCTTCGCATATCTCAGGTATTGCTTCTTTGATATTGTGGATGCTACTCAAGGCATAGTCTGCACCAGGCACCAGTACCGAGCTCCCCACCTGCCATCAGTATTCTCCAATGTTAGCTAAAACTGAACGCTGAGTGTTAATGGTAGCAAATAGAACCAATGCTTTATGCTTTTGCTTGTTTATGTTTAGCCATTCAAGCTAATTGTTCCGGCAGGTTTTTAGATGCTGTGAATGCCATACAAAAACGAAAGGCAGCTTACTATAACTGTGTGAAGCCCTGCTGCTTTTCCACTCCCGATGTTTCGAGCACTATCATCAAAGAAAATCTGAAAAAATAAAAAAATGATGGGGAATCCATGAATCATTTACATAGTTTTAAAAGGGGTAGAGGCCAAAATTTGTACAAATTCAAGAAGGATTGAGTCTTTACCGTTTTCTTTGGATTGACATTCGCAATCCGAATGGCAGCTTCAAAAGCTTCCAGTGAGGGTTTACAGAGAATTGGTGAGTTGGAATTGACACAGCTGGCATCAGTTCTGTCAGCGGTGTTGGGCTCTAGGTCTGCTCCTGCCAGAACTTGATTATCATCCAGCGCATCCATGAAATCAGCTGGTTCAAGAGGAGGGTTAAGAGTTTCAAAGCAGATGATTCCTTCAAAGCAATCTTCCAAGCCCAACCTTTTAAGAACTTGACTTGCATGTGCCTTATCAGCATTCGTGAAGATCTGAAAGCATCACGAGACATCTTAGAACAGCCAAGATGCAGTATGTTTTTTAGTGAACTTTATTTCGATCAGCTAGAAGGAATTCAACTTCACAGTCTTCACTTACTATTTTCCGCTGGGGCATGGAAAGCAGAAGGTTTCTTAACACCGGATCAGGCCTCAGTGTTTCGTATGGCAATCTTCCATGAACATACGCGTGAAACTCGTCGTTGTCAAATTCATAACCAAGAGCCTGAAAGTGGGCATTTGTAACTCAACTTTTCAGATGCATATTTTTGTCAGAAACGGGGACCCAAAAATAATAAACTAACAGGAGCAGGGAATTTAGGGCAAGATAAACTCTCATTCACCTTTAAACCAGCCATTGTTGTTCCATATTCCCTGTATAATTCCAAGCACATTCTTGGTACTTCACTTTCTTCAATATTCACGTATTGCAGCATAAATTCTGCAATTAAAACAAGTCAAATTGCTTATAACATGATTATGGCCCAAAAAAAAATCTGAAGTAATCATGTTTGCTTTTTAGGGTCATACCTTCTATGTTCTTGCGGCAAGCCAAGTTGACACCTGTGCTTAAGGGGTATAGAGTATCATCCATGTCTGTAAATCATAATTGAAACCTCATAAATCAGAAATAATTCTAGATGCCTTAAAACAGGGGAGGGTTGAGCAAAAGCAGCTAGATATATCACATGATTCTGTTCTTAATGGAGAGATTAATCGTGCTATAACATACCAAAGAGCAAGCATTCATATTTAGTTCCAGTGGCTCTCCCAACAGCGTCCATCTTCATGAATGTATCTGTAAAAAAGTTCATCAGATACTGCCAGGATAATCTTAACCCTGCACTTATAAGCACTTTAGCATTAAAGTCCGATTTGGTTTCCAAATTGTTAACAGATTAAAACATGGGGAGATTGTCTTCAAGAAAATAAAGTGATGAAATGAGATTCAAGAAACTGAGAGAGACGTAATGAACCCATCAAGAGGAGCTATGGAAGAGCAAAGGCTAAGATCTTAGAGCTTGGAGCTTGGAGCTTAATGACATAGACGAGACAACCTTTTTCTTGGTTTTCAAAATGACAGCATATTCAACAAATTCCACTTAAATTTGTGATGAAAGCAAGGCAACCCCATCAATATTAACCACATAATCCGAGAGAGAACAGTCTTAAACACTGTATAGAAGAAAACAAATCAACAAGAAAACATTAAAAAAATCATAGCGCCATCGTTAAACAAATACCTAAACCAGTAGAATGAAAATAAAACAGCTCCGATGCACGATCGGAGTAGTGGCTGATGGGGCCTATTTATACGAACTCAAGGAAGGATGACCCCATCCCAGTTGAATGACGTATAGACGTGTTGAAAGGACGCTGAAATGGCTGAGGTGGTGACTATATTTTTCTTTGTTTTAATATGATCAGGAATTACGTGCCAACTAAAAGAAAAATGTATGATTCGGAATTGCCAAAGTCGTCCTGCTTTTTGTTACCTGTCATTTTCCAGTGATTGTACTGTAAGCTGCTTTAAGAAGAACTCTTGTCACCCCAACTTTTTTTGTACAGAGAATATTGATGTTGGTCCCCAAATAAAAAGAATACCATGTGTTCCGATGCATGATGGCCACCACTTATCTTTGTAAATGTCAACTAACAAAAAATATAAAAAAAAAATTATGATAAATGGTAACATTCTTTTTTTAGCTCTAAAAGATAATGTATGTTTAAAAACAAATCTCTTTTTAATTTTGACAGTTTTAGTTAAGATAAAAGATTTTTAGATAAAATTACTTTTAATAAAACTTTTTCATATTCAAGTGCATATGTTGAAAAAAATATTTTAAAAAAAAATCAACATCACTATTACTCTGGAACAATGATATAGAGATGCAAAAGTTAACAACAAAATATTTAAATTATATAAAAAAAAGAGATAAAAAAGAACAAAAAAGGGTTATCATCATAATCATTTTTTCATACACACAAGCAAACAAATAGTATAAAAAAAAAAGAAAAAAGGAAGACAAGCTATTATGGTTTACTATGAGTCTTTTATTTTATTTTTTTTTAGTTGGAGAGGTTGCTATGAAAAAATCTCAAAACTTGTTTGCTTTATAGTAATGACCATTCTTTGAAATGTTCATTCTTGAAGAAACCTGAATAGTCATTACCAACGGAGGCCTTGGTAATAGCTATTCCAAGAGTGGGGAATAAATAAAAAATTTTATTAAACAAAATTACCTTTAAATAAATTTAAAAATTATCATCACATATAATATATAATTTCTTCTTTTTTCATATTTTTTTTCCTCTACTCATCTTCTACCTCTCCCCTTCTCTCTCTAAAGTCCCTAAATGAAAGGCAGCATGGCACCGATGTCAATTGCGAGAAGTATCAATTAGCATTCCCCATCGTATCCGACTATGAAAAGTGCCAATTTGGCACTCTAGCAACCAGATTTTGCCATAAGGAGCGCCAGGTTGGCACTCCATTACGCCGGCCACAACTTCGGTGGTTAGCCAGTGAAAGAAAGAAAAGAAAAAAATACTAAAATGGAATTAACAAAAAAAAAAGAAAAGCTAAAAATTAATATTTTATATTTTAAAATTAAATTAAATTTTTTAATTATAAATTATAAAAAATAATATTTAAAATTTTAATTATAAATATTTAATATTTTAAAAATAAAATAATCATATATTATAATAAATGGTATTTTTATCATTTATCATTTATTCCTTGGTTATTTCTAAAACTATTCTTACAAAACAAACATTAAAATAAGTCATAACAGCAATTCTTATCTTATTTCATTCCCATAAATCAAACTACAAAATAACTATTCCTCATTTATTCTATTCCCATGAAATGGTTATTCCATTTCCACCCTATTACGTTCTACAAACCAAACATATCCTAAGAGTTTATGTCTTAGTGAAATATAAAGATAGAAATCAAATTACACACCATGTTGAAAAACAAGTTATTACACGTTATGTTGAAAAAAAAATTATTACATGCCATGCTTAAGATATTCAACTCCAAGAGCTTATATTTTAGTGAAATTCAAAGATAGAGACCAAGTTATACATTATATTGAAAAAAATATTGTTACAGGCCATGTTGAAAAAAAAAGTTATTACATGCTGTGTTTAACTCCAATAGTTTAGGTCCTAGTTAAATACAAAGATAAAAATCAAGTTGCACGCCATATTGAAAAAAAAAAGTTGTTACAAGCTATGTTAAAAAAAAAAATTATTACACGCCATGTTTAATGAGTTTAACTCCAAGAATTTATGTCATAGTGAAATACAAAGATAGAGATCAAGTTACATGTCATGTTTAAACTATATCATATTCAATAGATTTGTTATACGCCAAGTGCATTAAAGTTGTTACATGCAAGTATAACGTGTAAAAACTCTATACAGTGTTATAATTTACTGATTTTACTTATATAACTTCAACCCATCAATATTGGGGTTTTATGAATGTAAATCAATAAATCCAAGAATATACATTGATATCATCTCTATTCATTGATTTGTAAATCAACGATGATATGATAAGAAATAAACAAAGAAAGATGACGATGGTGGTAAAATTAAAGAGAGCTAGATGGTAGGAGAGAGAAATTGAGAGCACTACAGAAAGATATGAGAGAGAGAGAAATTGATAAAATTATAGAGAGTTGGATGGGGAGAGAGAGAAATCAAAAGTATAGCAGACAGATGTCGGAGAGAGAAATTAGAAGGGAAAATTGTAAATGGTTTAATTTATCTAAAATGGCTTCAAAGACATTTTTGTCAAGTCATGGCAAAAATTAGATTAAAATAGTTAACTTTATATTGTGGGCTATTTTTGAAAGAAGAAATTGTGAGAAATGGTCAACTTCATAAAGCCAATTCAAAAATAGCCCTTACTATAAAGTTAGTTGTTTCTACCCAATTTTTGTCATGACTTAGATAAAAATGCTTTTAAAGCCATTTCAGATAAATTAAACTATTTATCACAATTTTTTCTTCTAATTTCTCTCTTTGGCATCCGTCTGTTGTGCTCTAGATTTCTCTCTTTTGCCATCCAGCTCTCTCTAATTTTATTAATTTCTTTCTCCTGCATTTGTCTGCTGTGCTCTCGATTTCTTTCTTTCGTTATCTAGCTCTTTCTAATTTTACCACAATCACTATCTATTTCTGTCTATTTCTCTCCATATCGTCATCGATTTACAAATTAAAGAGCAGAGATGACATCAATATATGTTCTTGGGTTTATTAATTTACATCCATAGAATCTCAAAGTTGATGGGTTGAAGTTATATAAGTGAAATCTATAAATTAAAACACTGCTTAAAGTTGTTACACACCATGCTTGCATGTAGCAACTCTAATGCACTTGGCATGTAATAAATCTATTGAATATGGCATAATTTAGACATGATATGTAACTTGATCTTTATCTTTGCATTTCATTAGGATATAAAACTCTTGGAGTTAAATATTTTAAATATGGCGTGTAATAACTTTTTTATCAACATAACTTGTAACAACCATTTTTTTTTAATACGGTGTGTAACTTGGTCTCTATCTTTATATTTCACTAGGATATAAACTATTAGAGTTAAATACCTTAAACATAGCATATAATAACTTTTTTTTAACACAACGTGTAACAATTTTTTTTTCAATATGGCATATAACTTGGTCTCTATCTTTGTATTTTACTAGGACATAAACTTTTAGAGTTAAATATCTTAAACATGACATATAATAACTTTTTTTTAATATGAAGTAATAATTTTTTCTCAACATGACGTGTAACTTGGTTTCCATCTTTGTATTTCACTAGGACACAACTTTT
Organism: Theobroma cacao; assembly: GCF_000208745.1. Taxonomy (NCBI): domain Eukaryota; kingdom Viridiplantae; phylum Streptophyta; class Magnoliopsida; order Malvales; family Malvaceae; genus Theobroma; species Theobroma cacao. The sequence goes on along the minus strand of NC_030850.1, from coordinate 32,786,974 downwards.
GGAGTTAAACAACTTAAACATGGTATGTAATAACATTTTTTTCAACATGATGTGTGACAACATTTTTTTGAATATGGTATATAATAATATTATTTTTTAAACATGACATGTAACTTGATATCCATTTTTATATTTCACTAGGATATAAACTCTTGGAATTAAACATCTTAAACATAACGTGTAACAATAATTTTTTTTAAGTATTTTGGGTTGGTCCTTTCGTCAAAATTTTTACAACAACGGCATACCACTAGTGCATCCTTAGGGCTGCAGTTATCAAGGTTTTGGATCCTTCCACAGCAATTCCACCAACTTAAAAAATAAAAAACAAAAGACTCATGAAAAATCAAAATAGATTTGTCTCCACTTCCCTTTTTCTTTTTTTTTTTCATTTGTTCATTTGTGTGTATGAGAGCATGATTACGATGATGATACTTGTTTTTTTCATCTTTCTTTTTATATAATTTAAATATTTTGTTGTTAACTTTTACACCTCTATATCATCTTTTCTGAATAGTGTGTTGATTTTTTTAAAAAAATAAATAAATTTTTTTCGATACGTGCTCTTGAATATGAGAACTTTTATAAAGGTAATTTTATTCAAAAAAGCTTTTTTTTTTGGTTAAAAATAATTAAAATTAAAAAAAAAAGTTTTTTTACTAAAAATACTAACTTTGAGGGCTAAAAAAAAATGGTCCCAAAATACAATAGGTTGTTGCATGATTTGCATTGCATTTTGGCAAATGAGAATATTGGGGCTTTATTTGTTTATCCTGAAAGGAGACTAAGGGATGGTTTCAAGTTGGTCTGGAATCTTGGAATCCAGAATATGGGTGAGGGGCTCGTCAGCTACAGTGAAGTGGGGTTTTGAAGATGAGTATAATTCCTTTCTAGGGTATATAGAATAAAGCATATCGCAGTAAATATTCAATTATCAAAATTAATGAGGAAATGGCATTATATACTGCTCCATCTATTCTTTGGTCCTTACGCAACTGTTCATCTGTTATCTCCACCGATTTTAACCAGCGCAAATGGGGTACTCTTCACGTGAGCTGAAAGCAATAATTTGCTTGAACTAGAAGATGGGCAAGTGAGCTGAATCTACCTGTTGGCATGAATAAAAAGGGGATAAACCGATAAATCAAATGAGTAATTTTCTTATAACAGTCATCGGTGGACGAGGCATTGAGGGAAAGTACAAGTTGCTTAAACATTTTCCTTTCTTATCTTGGGATAGGAGGATTCGAATCTGTTCCTTGAGCAGGGAATACATGCACTCAAACATTGTTGGATTCTGCAGTTCCGGCTAGACTTTTTGCCCTTGGGAACTTTGCACCAGCCGCAGGAAAGCAAGAACTGATGGAGATATTTTGATGAAAAAATGTAAATGCAGTATGACTTAAAACCAAAACCAAGTCTTGCCTGTCACACATTTCCTTGCTTTTGACAGCGAGGGAGTGTCAAAACACTGCTGTACTCAAGTATGCTACGGCACTTGATCGGTATAACCAAGCATATACTTATCTTAGTACTAGTTGGAGTGCCTTTATTCAATCAACCCCTCTCTGGTCCAAGATTTGTAAAATCTTCGCAGATAAGGGCATAATGCAGTGGTACTAAAAAGGGAAAAAGGAAAGAAAAAAAAATCAAAGAGGAAAGAGTATATATCATGAATATTAATGCAATGGGTCGTAGCACATTCCTGCATTGTGGTAGAAAGAGATAGGACATGCACCCACCCAATCTTATGTAAGATTTGAATGTTGATTTTTGCCCTCACATGCTCAGTTTTTCCATATAAAGTTTGAAGAGTTATATATATGCCATTAATCCTCTCAATGACTACCCCACAAACAGTTTTGGTAATGGTTACTGGGTGACTAAAAAGCAATGCCAGAGCAAGCATACAAACAAAATAAATGATTTGGATTTTGGAGATAGGAATCCTTACACAATTGTAGAGACAAAATAAACAAATTAATGTTCCACTCTTTCATTCTTCCTTTTGTTGTTTTAAATGTTTTGAGTCATTTTTTATTGTATCCCACATGGCCTTGCATGACATGAGAAGGCAATCAATCTATGCTGTTTTCAATAAGGCCAAACCCAAAACGTAGAAATAATCTTGTGCTCAGCTCTCCTCATCAATCAATCTCAACAACAATTAGCACTATACATGTCAAACATAAAACGGTAGTATTTGGTATGAAAAAAAGTATGAGCACATTTTCTGTAATGTGTTTAATTAAATTAAATTACAGCCAAGTGATATAACGTGATCGCAGTCCAAAACCAATGTAATTAAATTACATTACATTCTGTAATGTTATTAAAAACATTATAACCCTTTAACTTTATTATTTTGTTAAAGATATTTTGTGATGTTATAATTAAAATAAAATATATAATATAAGAATTAGAAATTAAAATAAAATATAAAAAATTAAAATTTATATAATATAGGTAAAAGGAATTAAAATAAAATATATAATATAAAAAGTTATATTAAAGAAATGAAAATAAAATGTATAAGATTATAATAAGAAATGAAAATAAAATATATGACATTAAAAATATATTTAAGAGATGATATTATATAAAAATTAACAATAAAAAATACAAGTATATTAAATTTGTATTTTAATAAATAGGGATAATTTTGAAAATTAAAATTACATATTTAGTAAAGCAATTGTAAACCAAACATTGTAATGTTATTTTCTCTGTATTTTAATCATTATTTTACTTATATACCAAGCACTGTAATATTATTTTCCTTGCATCACATTACTTATAATTACATTGTATTGTAAAATATCAAACGCCACCAACATGTTTGGTAAAAGTAATGTTGTTTCATACTAAAAAGGAAAATATTTAAAATTGTTGCAAATATAATAATTCAATATACAAAATAATTTTTAAGAATTAAATAAAGATAACAATGAATTTAATAAATAAAATTTATATTATTTCAACAACAATAACAACAACTAATGTTATCCAATAATTAATGTTATCATTTAATATCATTTAAATATTAGTATTATAATTGCATAAAATATTAAATAATCTAGATCTTTCCAAGGTTGTTGCATTTGTTAGTTAATTCTTCTATAGGTGTGCAAGTGAAGTCAAAATTAGATCCCTACCAACATGAGCCAGTTTTGCCATGCATTCAAGTTTTTGATATTCTTAATTGGTGAAAATTAAAAAAAAAAAGAATAAAGTATTCTGTATTGTAAATGATTGTCAAAATTTTTTTTTGCTTTTCTTTTTTTACAATTACATTCGAGTAAGCTTTTAACATTAGTGAGAGAGCCATGAGTAATCATAAAAGTAGGCTTCTTGTAGAGATTTTGAAAGCATTGGTGTGTTTCGAAAATTTGTTTAAAGAATGACATAAAAGGCAAATAATATACTACTTTTATTTTCATTTGTTTTTTCAAAAATAAAATCTATTATATCTGATCTTAAGAGTGACATAATTTCTCATTTATTTTATTTGTGTAGGACCATGCTCAATTATACATTAAACTTACACATTTGTTGTCAAGGAAGATGAATGCTATGATTGCTTATACTTATTGAAGTTGATGTTTGTTTTATTCTAGAACTTATTTGCTTGTTAATTATGAGTTAATTTGAATTTTAAGAATTGTTTGATTTTATATATATATATATATATATATATATATATATATATATATANACGCCAGCGTTCAAAGTTTGTGAGATGCCATAGAGAGAATTTGTGACATGCCAGAGTTCAGAGTTGGTGACACGCCATTGAGGGAAACTATAACAAGCCAGAGTTCAGAGTTGGTGACACCCATGTTTAGAGTGTGTGACAAGGCATTGCTTGAACAACTGACACGCCATGGTTTAGAGTGTGTGACACAACATTGCTTGAAAAGCTGACACGCCATGGTTTAGAGTGTGTGACAAGGCATTGCTTGAACAACTGACAAGTCATGGTTTGAAATAGAGAGAGGGAACAGAAAAGCGGGCAATTAACATGGTAATCGTTTGGACTTCCACTAAATTAATTTCCCTTAGTGAAACGAATAAAAAAGAATATTATAAGGCCATTTTTCATTTTAAACAGTTATTTTTCAGAATTTCTAATATCTGTGTGATTCATTTCTCATTCCTGCCGGTACTGGAGTGTTCAAGAAGGCTCTTTGCAAGCGTAACAACACCACAGCACCAGCAACAATGTTAACTTTAAGTGAAGAGGTCAGTGAGTCTCAAATTAAACATTCTTGTGTTCGTTAATTTTTTGCTTTTTTACTGGGTTTGCTTGATATGTTCGTGTTTTTTGTTTTGTTTTGTAAATGTTTAGACTGTGTTCTTGCTGGTTTAATGGTTTTTGGGGTTAAGTCGTAGTGGTGTTAGGGGGTTTTGGTGTTTACCGTGTCACGTCATTGTTATTATAGTTAGTTATTGGCGTGTCAACGTTAGCGTGTGATAACATTTGACTTGATATGCATGGCGTGTCACAACATTTGACTTGTTATGCATGACGTGTCACAAGATTTTACTTGTTATGCATGACGTGTCACAATATTTTACTTGTTATGCATGGCATGTCACAACATTTTGCTTGTTATTCATGGTGTTTCACAACATTTATTCCTTATTTATGTCTTCAGTATACTTGTTACACATTACAGCTTAACTCATTGGTGCATTTGTGCCATGTTTTGCAGATCCAGCGTAGACAGTACGAGGATCTTGACAGTTTGCTGATCGTGCCGAAGGAGAAATGGGCGTTCAACGTCGTAATTAACACCCATTGTAAATTATGTAAAAACGCTTCTTCGATCTCTGAGATGAAGTTTCATGGGCACACATTAGTTTTCTTAGGGGTGGATTGAATATTATAATTATGTAAAAAGTAAGAAATCGCAAAAGAGAAGAAAAAAATAAAATAATATACAAATTAATCACATTCTTTTCTCATTTTCCAGAAACGTACACATCTGTTATTATGAGACAACTGAGAAATTATTCGCATTTTAATTAGTTTTATATATAATGAATCATTATCCATTTATGATCCTATTAAATTAATCTTTAATGACAACCAGACCTGCTTTTTTATTTTTATATATAATTAATAAGTATCGAAATGCACCTCAGAACTGGTAGGGCTTGGGCTGAGGGCAAGCTCTAGAAGAGTGGATTTAAATGTTGGGGCAAAGGCTCTGGCTTTTTAAGAAAACAAACATGTTTGGGCTCATTGGGTCAGTCCATCCGGAAACAAACAGCTACAAGCCTCCACGTCGCCAACTCTGCTTTCTTCCCAATTTCATGGACACGACAAAACCCTCGTAGTCTTAAGCCTTCACTTTAGAACAGAAATAATTTACATTCAATTCAAACCCCAAGATTTCTTCGACTTACTATATATATATATATATATATATATATATATATTTTGGGCTGTAATCAGAAAAGAAGTCAGAAGCAGAAATCTTTTTGGAGAAATTACAAGATGTTTTGAATTAAACGTGCCATGAGTTCTTTGAATCAGCTGGGGAGGCTGGTGAACGGCCTTTCTTTAATCGCCAAAGAGATCGTCAAACGCTCCCAAACGATCGAGAACGCCAAAAAAGGCGATCTCGAAACCCTACTCGCTTCCTCTATCAAAAACGCTGTAGTCTCGGCTACCGACCTAACGGGCCTAACTAAAGGTACGGTCCGTGAGTTCTCCAGCCCTAGGCCCAAAGAATCCGTCGTCTACTTCAACAGCAATAACGATGGCGTTGCCGAGGACAATGTAAATTCTTTCTCCAACGGCGTCGCACCGGCGAACCCCACCCTAGATGAACCAATCCATTGCGAAATAGTCGTCAGCAGTAATGATCAAACGATTCTTGAAGAGAAGGTTGGTAATGATGGATTAGAGAGAGAAAGTGAGTCCAATTTGGATCATAAGCACGATGTTGACGACGGTGAAGTGGCGGCAGAGGCGCCAGTAGATTTGAAGAGACGGAGGCCGAGGGAAAGGAAAGTTCCTGCTACTCCATTTTCTAGAGCATTTGGGTAAATTTTGTTTTTGTATTCTTTTAATGTTTTAGTTATATTGCTATTGCAAAATTTTTCTTTTTTCTGCTATATTTTGCTAACTTGTGCTTTTTATAACATCAAAAGCTTTGCTGCTTTAGGAGCCGGTCTTGCTTGGGGAACAGTTCAGGAATCTGCCAAGAGGCTTGTCTATGGTTCACCAAACTCAAACGACAAGCAATCTGCTATTTCACCATTCTTGTCTGAACAAAATGCAGAAAGATTGGCCCTTGCGCTTTGTAGGATGCGTGGCGCGGCTTTAAAAATTGGTCAGATGTTAAGCATACAGGATGAATCCCTTGTTCCTGCTCCGGTATGGTAATTTTCTGTTATATGTGTTAGAACGCTGTCGTATGAATGTAACTTGATAGTGGGATATTTGGCTCAGGAGAAGAGATACATTTGTAGTTCTTTTAAAGGAGTCAGTTAAGAGGATTTTAGGCAGAGGGTTGTGTTTTATATCTTTTCCTTGAATCAACTTGGCCATAAAACTTGGCATAATGGATAATCTTATTTTTGAATTCTTTCATTTTCTGTAGATCTTAACTGCTCTGGATATTGTGCGTCAAGGGGCAGATGTGATGCCAAGGAGCCAGCTCAATCAAGTTTTGGATGCTGAACTAGGCCGTGATTGGTCTTCAAAGTTGACTAGCTTTGATTATGAACCCATGGCTGCTGCAAGTATAGGCCAGGTAAACCAAAATAGTTGCATGTCGTTTTCATTGTCACACTGACTAGGATGTTCCCTTATATGTTAAGTCTTTGTAACCATGTAAGGTAGCATATTTCTCTTTCTATGTTTTACTTCTTTTATTGATCGTGCTAGCAGGAGTCTTTGTGTGCAAACTTTTGATCAAGATGTGAACATATTAATATCAATTACTCATTATTTTTTTTTCTAGAATTGATGTTATATGGTTGAAATGGATAACTTGGTGAAGCTCAGGATTTGGTCTTCTTTTCAACCTTCGTTTTAGTTTGCTGGTGTTTTATGTGATCATTTTCTGCATTATACATTTTAACTTGTCTCTGGCTTAGTTTTTTTTTTTTTTTGAAAGTTAGTTTGATGCTAGTTACATGTAGTTTCTTTTTTGTATATATGAAATGCAGTTCTTGATTTTTGCTTTCCTTATTTTATTACTATCAGCATTTCAAATTCTTACAATGCTTGCTTGTCTGTTTACTTTTTCTTTCTTTACCATGAGACTGCTCTGTTTGATCATTTCAGATTGAATATTTTTCTCAATGGTTTAATTTGGATGAACCAACTGTTGTCCCGTTCCAAGGGCCTTTTATATCATTTTGATGGTTACCCAGCCTGGACTTACAGTTTTTCTATAATTGTAGGTTCACCAAGCTGTCACAAAGGATGGTATGGATGTAGCCATGAAAATTCAGTACCCTGGTGTGGCAGATAGCATTGAAAGTGACATTCAGAACGTGAAACTTCTATTAGATTATACAAATCTAATTCCTGAAGGACTTTATCTTGATAGAGCAATGAAGGTAGGCTGTTATGCTTGTATGAACTTGCATTATTATTCAATTTCCTAGTATGCGTATTGTAATAAGTAAGTGGTTGGCCTTAAATGCTAGTGCTATGATGGACACATTTAGATATAGACTTGCCTCACCCAGTATATAACTAGAGTATTTTCTCTTATGAATGTTTGATCCTTTTCCTGCACCTTTTTTGCTCAGGGTAGTGGGTTCCAGTGCTTACTTTTCTCATGCCTCAAAAATGGCTGCTCAGTCCTGTATTGGATGCTAGAGAATGTGAATTAAGTGATTGGATGATAGTCTGGGGCATTTAACAAATGAAAATTCTGTGTTTAAAAGAAGATTTGCATGTTTATGTCCGTTACATGAATTCTTGCAGGTGGCTAAAGAAGAATTATCTCGTGAATGTGACTATAATTTGGAGGCATCCAATCAGAAAAGATTCTGTGATCTGCTATCCAGCAGAGAGGGATTTTATGTTCCACTTGTTATAGATGATATTTCAAGCAAAAGAGTTTTAACGACAGAACTTGTCTATGGTAATTATGTTGTGTCTTTTGGGTTCCTATTTTGCTTAAATCATTTGTTTCAATGGTATGGTGCTATATTACTAATTATTCCAAGGACAATTTCCTTAATTGCTTAAAAGAAAATTTTTTAACTGGAATTTCAGATAGATCAAAGTGCATAAATGTGATTCAGTACTCTAAAACAGTTTCCAGTTGATAAAGTTGATAGAATTATCTCGTGAACCCTATTTTTCAGTTTGAAAATATTATTTACTTTCTGCAGGAGTTCCAATTGACAAGGTTGCATTACTAAACCAAGGAACTCGTAATTATGTTGGGAGAAAGTTGCTGCAACTGACATTAATGGAGCTTTTTGTATTCCGCTTCATGCAGGCATGCTTTCTTTAATTTCGTTTTCCTTTTTCAAGAGGTTATTATATTGTGTGTTTCTCTATATTTCCTACTTCTCTTTACAAAGTATTTAAATTCCTAAAGGTTATTTATGCTTTTTCATCTAAGGTTTAGAGTTACTTTAAAGATTATAAAATGGTTGGTTAGTATATTTCTCAAAATTTTTTTCTAAGCATATGGCAATCTATTCAAGCAGATACTGGAAGTTTCCTTTTAGAAAACTTTGTAGATCTATGTGTTTAGCCCTTTCTGTGAGGTTGCTTAATATACTCTCTTAAACTTCTGCATTATTTCATTTTAGAAGTATTGTTGAAGAAGTGATTTCTTGCTTGTCTTAAACATTGTGTTTGCTCTGGTGCAGACTGACCCTAATTGGAGTAATTTCTTATATGATGAGGCCACCAGAACAATCAATCTCATTGACTTTGGAGCAGCTCGAGATTATCCAAAACGTTTTGTTGATGACTATTTGAGAATGGTCAGTTCCCTTCCAAAGTGCTTGTGGCATCAATTCTCTGTATGAATGGAGCATTAATTATTTCATGTTGACATTTAGACTGAAAACTGGCCATTTATACTTCTCAGACCTTTATGGATCATATTTTTTCTTCTTTTAGTTTTTTCCTGCATAAACATGTATTTATATAGTTTGATCTCTAAAGTGATTTCACTTTAAGCTTATTAATGCAGCAAGATGTCCAACCTTGTGTTACAATAGTTTGTTGAACACTGTTAAATTTTTAGCATCTTCAGATTTGATTGTTCTACCATTTGAACTAAAGGATTCCTTCCTTGTACATGTTTGACCAGGTTATGGCTTGTGCAAATGATGACAGAGAGGCAGTTATTGAGATGTCAAAGAGGCTTGGGTTCCTCACGGGAAAGGAATCAGAGGTAATGCTGGAGGCTCATGTTCAAGCTGGTTTTGTCGTGGGATTGCCATTCTCAAAGCCTGGTGGCTATGATTTCCGCTCCACTAATATTACTCAAAGCATTTCAAACCTTGGGGCAACAATGCTGAGGCACAGGCTTACTCCACCCCCTGATGAGGCTTACAGTCTTCATCGGAAACTCTCAGGTGCTTTCTTGGCTTGCATTAAGCTTGGGGCTGTTGTACCGTGCAGGGAACTATTACTTGAAGTGTATGAGCACTATCCTTTTGGTGAAGATGAGGATATCTTATCAAGTGCTTCTGCATCTTGATGGGATTTTCATCTCCTCTTTCCTTTCTCGAAGTTTTGTTCCAAATTTTGATTAATTCATACATGTGTAATAGTAGGGATGCAATTGGCCAAATTTCCATCCCATCATAGTATGAATTTGTAGCATATTCCCATAATTGAAATAGGTTGAGCCAACAATGGAGCTGCAATGCAGCCCACATTCTAGATTCATATAATTCTTTACAGACAATTAAAAGAAGGGTGAAGGAGAAAGGGTTGAGTTATGTCCAGGTTCTGATCTCCTTTGCGTTATATTTACTTTCATTGTTTAATGCTCTAGTGCTCTCTTGGGCATGGCCTATCAAATATTGAGTAGGCTGGGATCAACAACGAAGTGTTGACAACCTGCAGTCCAACATCGACAGACACAGTTGATTACAGACTGACAAGAATAACTTTATCGCCAGAAGACAGAAATCATAAAAGCAGAATACCAAAAGTAAAAGAACAAAGATACTCTTGCACTTTGCATGTATAAGCCCTCGAATTCAAGGAAAGCATGAAAATCGACAAAAATGTTTGACCTAAACCCAATATGAAGAATATATTTTTGCGACGCTTTAACCGAAAATTCTAAATGAAAACAATTACTGAATGGTGGTTTACTGTTTTTTTTTTATTTGCAATAAAACCCAATATGACAATGTTGGAAAAATAATTCAATTAAAATACTAGATCGCAAGCGCAATTACTGGAAAGCGGGTTATTCGCGAATATAGGGAGCGTGCGTCAAACATCTTCATGATCATCGTACAATGCACGAGAATTGTGCCGGTGGTCCGACGGCTCCGGGCCTTACTTTGATACCAAGTACTAGACCAGCTCATTGGCCATTTCAAACCAACATACTGTTTTAGTAAGAGTAGTTGTTCTGTTTTGCCTGCCCACCAACGGCGATAGTACTGTGATTGTCTTAGCTTATAAACATTTCCTCACGTTACGAAATTGCCATAATTTCCATTTTTCAAGAATTTCCCAGGGCATCGAAGAGAAAGACTAGTTGTAATTCTTTTATAAAAGGAAAGAGAATTAAATTTGGGTAATACGCAGAGGGTTTAAAAAGGTAGGGAGTTAACTAGGAGCATTCAAGAGAACAACTGTGGTCAGGGAGGGAAGGGGCCGCTAGATAGTGAAAAGAAAAGGAAATGGCATCGAGTGTTGAGAGGGACGTGGCTTTGGCCTTTTGAGCTGACGGCAAAAAAGAGGAGATTTGTCAATTATGGGAATCTGAAATAATAAAAATAAATAAATAAATGGAAAGACACAACGGTCTCTTGCGGCTGACCAATTATATTCCAGAAATTCTAATCAATTAGCAGTGAATGTGCCTCAACTGTACAAGGTTGCCTTCATTTTTTGTTATCCAAAATTGGGATATCAACATCTTAGCGGAAATCTGTAGCCATTATTATAATGTCCACATTCCCACTAAAAAGTTTGCACTTTGATGGTCATTTTTAAGTGCCAGCTATCTATTGCTAAGATTTTGAAACTCCCAGACTGAAAAGACATTGTTTTTTTTTTTTCTTAGTAGGTAGAGTTAGCTGTACTCTGTAAATAGATAGGATTGAAAAGACAGGAGGAAGAAACATAATGAATCGGGTTTCGATATGGGTTTTGAGTCTGTGTTGTGTAGTTGGAATTGGTTTGAGCCGATCTGAAGATGCGGTTGAAGAATTGAAAGCTAAAGAGAGTCTGCTTTCGTACTTGGAGAAAGATGCAGCGTCCCCTGGCGCCAACACTCTCATGGTTCCCCTCACTCTCATTCAAGGAGCTGCTTCTAAAGGAGCTGGTAATTCTGATTGTTGTATTTCAGGAGTGCCTGAAAGCCTGATTTTTTGTTCATGTTGAAATATCAAAATTCTCCCTTTTTTTTTGATGCGTTGTGTCACAGTTTGTTTGGATGGGACGCCTCCTGGTTATCATCTGGATCGTGGGTTCGGTTCAGGTTCAAACGGCTGGCTCATTCATTTGGAGGTTTGTTTAACAGGCTTTAACACCTCATTTGATAAGTGTATTTAGCATTGTATGATCCTGATAAAGATAGATTTGTAATCCTTTTTGCGCTGGGATTCTGAAGTCATATCACTTTGTTCCTATGCCAACATAGATCTCTTTACTGGTTGCATCTATTTTTCTAACTTTGTCGGCATAAATGTTTGTCTTAAGGGAGGTGGATGGTGTAATAACATTCGAACTTGTGTCTTCCGTAAAACTACTCGACGTGGTTCATCAAAATTTATGGCGAAGCAAACAAATTTCACCGGAATATTGAGCAATAAAGCTGAAGAAAATCCTGGTTTGTAGAATTTTGTAATCCTATTTTTATACTTTTTGGACCAGTATTTATGCAGCATTTCCTCATAAAAATTTTGAATGGGGCCTCTTGCGCCCTGCAGATTTCTACAACTGGAACAGAGTGAAGCTACGGTACTGCGATGGGGCATCGTTTGCTGGGGAGGGCCAGAATGAGGTTAGCAAGAGTACTTTTAACCCTTTGAAGCATTTTCCTGAACTGTTACTCATGACACGAATAGCCTAGTCAGTGAAATTAGTGGTCAAGTTTGATTTACTTTATGCTTATTTTAGATTCTTCTAGTCTTACAGTTATTATTTTCTTGTTTTTCCGTCATGCTCTTCAATGATTTATAACTGTTAGGGAAGTTAGTTGATGTGATTATTGTAACCTAACTCTAATTGGACAAGTGATGATATTCTTTTTGGGGGGGGAAAGGGGGGGGGGGGGGGTTAAAATTAACATGTTTAGTTCTTTAAGATAGACTCTGTTCCAGAACAGATTGCTTTTCTTCTCTAGCATATATTCTATAGCACTTTTTTCTGTCATAATCTGGTGAAGTATTCATGGTATTCAGTGATTTTACTTTCAGGCTAACCAACTTTATTTTAGAGGACAAAGGATCTGGTCAGCTGCTATGGAAGAATTAATGGCCAAGGGAATGCAGAATGCTGAGCAGGTTTTGCACCTAGCATGTTCTTTTAGTTTTCAATTTGGTTTTGGGTATCTAATATATGATTGTGTTTCAGGCTCTTCTTTCTGGATGCTCAGCTGGGGGTCTAGCATCCATTCTACACTGTGATGAATTTAAGGATTTGTTTCCAAAAACCACCAAAGTGAAATGTCTAAGCGATGCGGGAATGTTCCTTGATGCGTAATGAACTATGCTCTGTTCCCTCCTTTGTGGTTATAGTAGGTTCTCTTCAATTCAAAAATATAGTATTGATAAATGGTTTCCATTAATTATGCAGAACTAATGTGGCTGGTGGCCATTCATTAAGGGATATGTATGGGGGTGTGGTTACCTTACAGGTACTGCTTATGCTCCTCTTTTAAGTTTCTGAGTTGGTGAAAACTCAATTAATAGCTAGTTTTGTGTCTTAACCTTAGAAGGCCAAGTAAGCGTCATTTGTAGTCACTTCAGTGCTTTTGATCTGAGGTGCCTGAGCTATATATTAGTATTTTGTGGTATTAATCTTTTCAACATAGATCTTTTGTCCTCAGGAAAGAAATGCTAGTGCTGTTATGAGTAATCAACACTCATTGTCATGAAATCTTTTCTGATTGCTTTCTGCTCAATTAAATTTTAGGGTGTGCAAAAGAATCTGCCAAACACTTGTACCAGTCAAATGGATCCAACTTCGGTAAACATATCTGCTTAACTAGATTAGGGTAAGAGAGAAGATCTAACTCATTCAAAGGATCGTAACTCTATCTTTCATTTACAGTGCTTCTTCCCTCAAAACTTGGTTGCAAATATCAGGACTCCTTTGTTTCTTCTCAATGCAGCCTATGATGCATGGCAGGTAATCTTCCTCCTTTTGCTACTTTCTTTCTTTTTCTTCTTGTGTCTGCTAATTCTTTTCATTTTCTCTTCGTCTTTTTTCTTTTAATGAGAATCCATATTTCCACCCAGAAACATATCAGACAAGATTTCATAATGCTAAACGTCAAGACCTCCTCTAAACAGCTGTCAACAGAGTGAAACTTCCTGATTGTTTGAATAGGGCATTGTTGGGTCCTGTCCTGCATTGGCTTTTCTAAGACAGCAACTCTTTGAACCTAAACAACCCTATCCTTTCTATGAAAAAAAAAAAAAAAAGCCTATCCTTCTCCTTTCCCCTTTGACCTCAAGCCAAAGCCCAAAAGTAGACAGTCATTCTTCCGGTGGAGTTGCCAGTGGATTCGCCAATAGCTTTACCAAGATGACCTCTTGATTGGCAAGTAACTTGGATTAATATTCTAATTTCTGTTTTCAGGTCCAAGAGAGTTTAATTCCATCATCTGCTGATCCTCATGGCTCCTGGCGTGAGTGCAAAATGGATCGTTCCCATTGTAACTCAACACAAATGCAGTTTCTGCAAGGTGATTTCCAATTTTGTTTTCTGCTATGTTTTGGCTTAATTTTATTAACTGGAAAATACAGATGAATTGCCTGTAACTGCTATTTTCTTCTTTCTCACATTGAGCAGACTTCAGGAGTCAAATGCTCAACGCCATAAATGTTTTCTCAAAGTCCAATCAAAATGGTTTATTCATAAATTCTTGTTTTGCTCACTGCCAGTCAGAGAGGCAGGATACATGGTATGAGAATGATTCTCCCCGTATTGGAAACAAGGTATGTCCCATCTGTATTAAGTTGTTAAGTTCCTGCAGCAGCTGCAGATAAATGATAACAGTGTCTATCTTCTGAAGTTTCTGGAGAACTATACCTCATTTAGCACTTTGTGATTTAGGGTGGAAATAACATAAAACTCCATAGTCCCTTAATTCCAAACTTTATGTTGAAATGTTTGCTAAGGCTTAAACACAAAGTAGCAAATAGATTTCTGTCTGCCTGAATGGGTCAGAGGTTATATGAGAATATCTTTTGCATTAGTTTGAATTTCATTATAATTATGCAGGCAGTTGCAGTGTCTGTTGGAGACTGGTTCTTTGATCGAACAGCTGTTAAAGCTATTGACTGTGCATACCCATGTGACAGTACTTGTCACGATCTTGTCTTCAAGTGAGTGAGAACTTCTTGTTGACCTGTTGGGGCCTGTATGGTTTCCATTTTTTTCTTTTCCCCAATTGCTATTTGTGGAAACTGTAACATTCATTTGTTGTGATAATAAAGTGATAGGCTATGGCTTTCTGGGGAATGCAAATCAGAATGATTAGCAATATAATCTTTTCTCTTTTTTTTTTTCAGAAATATTATTTATAAGCCATATGATCTCTCCATAGACCTTTGATATCTCTGAACTCAAGCGGAGAAGAAAAATATATTAATATGTTTGATATCTTTTTGTTTGAGATTTATGAAGGCCACACTCATGGAACCCTAACTGTTAGCACTACTGCCAACCGTCACCTTTTTCACATTATTCTGTTTCATGCTTTTAAATTTTCACTAGGACCTCAAACTATGCCTAGAATTCCCAAAAAAGTTTACCAAAAGTGCGACATCAAAGCTAATCCTTGTAATTGTTGTTCTGTTATTGTGGCATTTTTTAGTCAGAATCATAAATTTGTTAGGATAAAAACATTTGCAAGTAAATTAAGGTGGCAGGGATACAGAATATAATTTTTATTTCCACATTGATGTTAGTTATTCTATTTGAATTTCTATATACAGATGAGTGAAAATGTTACAAAATGAACCTTGTTAATCCTTTGTCACTTCTATATCTCTAGGGATATATGTTTTTATACTTCCTTATGAATAATCTAGGATGCAATTAGCAATGAGGCCTTGGCCTAATGGCAAAAGGATCCAGTGATGTCCTAAGAGGTCTTAGTTCAAATCCTCCCACCCCCATGTGCTTGAGTGGATTGTAATTTATATTGTGTCTTTCTAGTTTCTTGGCTTTCAGTATACCTAATGCACCCTTTCTGGATTTACTCTCTCCACGTCTACGGTGGGACTGAAATTAATATCTTCCTCTGCAGTGACGTTACATCGACCATAACGATCTCTCAGTCCACAAGGTTGACATTTACTCTCCTAAATCTGCTTAGTGCCCTCTTGATCACCTTAACATGTTCCAAATGCACCATGGAGTTTCAGTTTGGCCAGTGACTAATAATTATAACTTTAAAGTCCACATCCTAGCAGATATGGTGGATCTTTAGATTGCAACCATTTCAAATCATTCATTCAAAGCGCTTCTTTAGTAGCCACTGCATTCCTTCTCTAATATTCTGTGGTTGCAATAGTTTATGCTTGGGAATGGTTAACCTGTTCCCAATCATATGTGTATTAGTCATTTCAAGAAAGTGAAGAAAATGAACACTGAGAGGGATGTTTCTTGGCTTCTGTGACTAAAGGGTTGATCTCTTTGTATGCTATATTTTGGTGTATCATGAAATTTTGTGTTCGCGTCTATTCTAGATTGTCATTTCAAGTGCTTTCTCACTTTATGTTGAATTGTAGGATGTGAAAGTGATGTGAATTAAGTAGTGGCAGGATGTTTAAACAGCTTACCTGATTAGCTTACTGTTGTCTGAGATTGCCTAAACTGGTTAGGCTTGGTATGGAGCTGTCATCACTGAGATCTCGTGGTAATTTCTTACGGATTGATTTTGTCTGAATAGAGAGAGCATCCCTGATTTTCTAAACCGATATTGCTGGTGGAGGTAACAGGCTGCTACATTCTGATATTTGAGCTGTTAGATTTTTGGGTTCATACTCTCTCCATACCTTGCATGGTGGTTCTTTTCCAGTGAGTTTGATTGTCAACTCTGTTTTGACATACAATCTCTGATCAGATTTCATGATTATTTTTAACTGTGGAAGAAGGGGTCTTAACATATGCAGGAGACTATGTAGTTGAAATTATTTTCAGCAGGATTTTAGTCCTGTCCACTGTATAGGGAGTGCACTTAGTTCTTTGTACTTGAGGTGCTGCCTTCATTATTGAAAGCCTGATTATTTTACTTTCTCCTAATAATGAACACATGACCAAAGCCTTGCTTTATTGCTCTGGGGTATATAAACAATGAAGTAAATCATCATTTTGGCGATTTGTAAATTCCCCTTACATTGGAACCAATCCCAAGTTTCCCCCCGCTTATGCGTTTACTCTTTGTGCGGGCAATTATGATTGCTTTCGTCCGTTAGAACAGAGGGCAAGAACAAACAATTCTTTCTTGTAAACAAGGTTTTAAATGCAATTTTTAGGAACACACTGTGAAACAAATCTCTATCCAAATGCTTTACCTGTAACTACCCAAATCAAGACTGACGACGAACAAGAAAAACTTATGAGCAAAGAACTGGAAATATGCTTAGCCTCGGAAATAATAAGCCTATAATCTGGCTCCATATTCCACCCGTGTTATATTTACAAGCGGAAAGCTGTACATGAGTAATCAAAAAAGGTGCCTGGAAGCTCTTAAATGCCAACAGCAAAGGATTAGAAGGTCGATGAAACCTCTGGAAAAAAGCTTCTTTGCCAGGAAGCAAGATGAAGAAAAGTATCAAACCCATCCCACCAAAGGATTTCGAAGGAGAAAAAAAGAAACAGAAAAACTGGAAAACCAAAAACAGTAGATGATAGTTGAGAGTAGCTTGTCAGCTGCAATGCCTAGATGTTGATGCAAGTGCCACTGCTTGCGCCCACACCTTGAGCCGAGCCTTGACCTCTCTTGGGTCATCACCTAAAATTTCAGAGTAAAGATCCCATCAGATGCACTGAAAATGCTTAGCCTTTTCATTAAGACAAATCGCCAAGAATCAGAAATTTCTAGTTCCCTGTTAGGCCAAAAAACAAGAGTCCAAAGTAGAGGCAATTAAGAGGGTGGCAATGTTTTGACTAACCAGGGCTAGAGATACGCCAGTTGGCGATGGGAGAATTGCCACCGCTACTAGTATCAAGTGTGGAGCCTGACAGCGAAACACGACAGGGCATCTCCAACATCCGCTCATGTTCCAACTCGAACCCCAAATCCCGACACGCCTTCACTTCCTCCAAGTCCATACACAACGATCTCCTTCCTCCTTTTGGCCTGGTAATCACCACCAAACCCGCACTACCCCCCTCACTCTCCCCACTAAAACTTCCACTGTAATTGCTGTAACCCCCAAACATAAAATCCCCATCTTTCTTTTTGCTGCTACATTTACTCTCCTTATCTCCCCATCTTTCCCTTATAATCCTCCTCTTCCTCAAATTCTTGCTCCCCTTTGGCCTTCCAAAACTACCCCTTTGAGCTTCATTTTCACTTGCATAATCTTTGACCGCTCCCATCAGCTGCTGTGACAACACGCCAGTTCTATTCCTCCGACGAGGAGGCGTGGCGGGAAGAGAGTAACAACTAGGTTCTTTGTCAGAGTCGGATGACAGTTCGAGCAGTTCTTTGCCTTCTTTTTCATCAGAGAACTCTTCATCAACATCCGCATCAAAGCTCTCAATTGACAATCTCGACATGTACATCCCCATATGATCATCATCATCATCATCATCATCCTCGTTGGTGTACATGGAACTAGTGCACATGGAAAGCCTGGACAAGTTATGTGGATGAGCCTGTTGGTCATGATCATGATCAAACCCAACATCAATATCATCATACTCATCTTCATGCATAGAAGAAACAACCGTCATACTTTCATCTGATGCCATAGTTTTCTTTTTCCTTCCTTTTCTTCTTTCCTGTGATTTTGCAACTCCAAGAAACGAGAAAGAAACCAAATGAGTGAAGAAGGTAAAGTGTTTTTCTGTATATCAAAACGATAATTGATTAGAGAGAGAGAGAGAGAGAGAGAATACAGAAAGAGCGGCTGCACTTATTAACAAGCTGTGGCGTTCGGGCTTTTGTGAATCATTCGTTTCTCATTTCATGATAAGGCAAAAGGTAAACCCAAATCAATCCTCCTACGACCAAATTTATAGCAAATGTTCATGCCTTAAAATTCCAGATATGCCCATTTAAGTCCTCACTCACTCCCTCACTTGATTCACATCCTTCCAGCTACCCTGACGGTGGTTGAGAATTAAAAAGAGGGTGGGATGGTAATCTTAATATGAAATCAGTTGGGTAAGAAGTTTCTGATCCGGCCTCCTTTTGGTTAATTAATAATGATTAAGAAATCCACACGGCAACATTGAGACAAATGACGTAGAGAATCAGCTCAAGAGGGGAGTGTCCCACACCACTCACTTCAGGACACGTAGCTTCAGACATCTTCCTTTGCTGCTAACACAGCACTCATTTGATATCCGCTGCTGGGTCGCGACTCACGACTCACTAGGTGTTAACAAGGAAACAAAGATTGAGACCTGCCCGCACCATGACCCAAAACCTAGGCCATTTGCGGATATCACTATACTCTTTCTTCATTTCAATCGATGCTCCAATCTAACCTTTTTTTTTTTTTTCTCATTCTCTTTTTCCCTTTTAACTTAGCATTAACATCCTTGGAAAATGACTCTGAAAGCTTCACTGCCCAGCGTGCAAAATTTTATTCACTCTGTACTTCACTGATTCATGTATTAGTGAAACACTTGAAAATGAAATATCGAAACTGTACTAAACCCTAAATATTGTCTCAATTAATAGCTCTGTTGATAGTACTGTACATATGGTCCCTCTCCTCGTAATAAGAAATCGACATGCATTCCTTAAGAGGGTCAAGTTCCGTCTCCTTTTCTTCGTCTGGACAAATTGTTCACGTTTGTAATGTTTCATCTCTACGCCATTCGACAGTACACAGTACATTTTGACTATGTAAGGTGAGGATCCAATGTGGCAAATGCCCCTCCGCTCCAACCATAACCATAGTCATAAAATTGCTTAAAATTATAATAATTTCGAGTTATAAACAAGTCAAAGTAAACTTCTACAGATTACTCGCTTTTACTTGGTTAATTAATGTAATCTTGAACGGACTTTGACACTTGATTAACCGTGTGTTTTCCGCGTATGTTATTATTCTATATGGTTAGTATTTAAATAAATGGTAATTTCCACATTATAGTTTTACTGCCATATAGTTTGGTAGTAAAGCTGATGCAGACATTTTTATATCCAAGTAAAAGCAAAAAAAAAAAAAAAAGAAATTGAGTTAATCCAAACATTATCCACATTGTATAACTTTATGGATCACTAGTTTACTACAACGCAAACTCCAAAATTACCCTCCAAAAATCCAAAGATTTCGTGGCTATCAAGACGTTGGTACCAATGAACAAAACAAGGGTGTTTTGGGTAATGGATAAGCTAATTTTGGGGTGACCTGGGGAGTGGGCGTTCGGTAGCATCAGGCCCACGAGACTGTCTTTGATTTGAAGATGATCGAAGCTGATGTATGGAACCGCGTTTAAGGGGACAGCTGTCCGCGTTTTTGGGTCCTTATTTCCTCACCCAAAGCTTCAAAACGACAAATGCCCTAATGGTGGATTTCCGAAACAAAAGCGTCGCGGCCCAACTGTGGGGTCCACCAATGACCCTCCAGTTGTCCAGGCCCATTCCTTGCCACGTGGTCTTCCTATCATGCACCCAACACATCACTTACTGCGCCAGCACGAGCTGTTGCCTCGGCCTTTATCTTCTCCTTTTTGTTCTTTTTTTATTTTTTTTCCGTTTCCATTCAATATATTTAATTACTTCTTTTAGCCACCTGTTTTATCTTCAAAAATTTTGAATTTTGATGATAAATTTATTTAATTCCGTTGAACGGAGCTTAATGGGTTTAGTTAACACAGCCGCTCACCGACCATTGATCCTTTGACTAGTAGCCTTTTTTTTAAAAAAAAAAAATTCAAGCCAGCTTTGTAGAAGGCAGTGGTAAAAGGTCGGCTGATGTGGAGGTGACAGTGACTGTGTTGCTTACACGTGCTAAATAGAAGTAATTAGAAAAAGAGTTTTATTTTGGCCATATAATGGGAAAAGACTGACGTGGATGATCGGACGATTGAGAGACGTTACGTGATGAGCATTCCTTAGATTTTGTGTGGTTTGGATCAAGCCTTGGAGGAGTGGACCCCATTTGTCGTATTTGCCTTATGTTGGCTCCATGACAAATGAAATGATAGCTCACTGCTACAATTGCTGATATATCGTTTTATTATTCTCGGGGTTTTATTGTGGAGACATTTATTAAGATTAATTATCGAAGTATCTTTTAATTAATACAATAATTTTGTTAAATTTATAAAATTATTAATTGAAAGATATTTTTATAAATAAATTTGAAACTAAAAAAAATTATACTCGATTAAAATTATCAATGAAAAGTTATTCGCTTTTAAGGTACGATATGAAAGAATAAAACTTATTTTTTTATCCTACATCACATCAAAACTAATGACAGAAGTTAATGATGGCATTTTGATTCATTTAACAAAAGGAAAAGGAGAAAAGAAAATCTATGGAAGATAAGTTAGAGGTTGGGAGATGTGGCAAGCTTTTGAGATACTATTAGCTTAAGAATCTCAATTATTCACCAAACAATTCTCTTCCTTTTTTGGAAGGAAAGAGGGGAAGGCATTGGAAATGATTCATTGAACCATGCATTTTATAACAAAATGTGTTACTTAAATGTCAAATCGTTCCTAGGACTTGCTTACTCTAACACTCTAGTTAACTTCCCTGCTAGCTGCTAGAGCAGGGCCAAGAACGATTTCTTCTTTATAAAAGGGTCAAAAAAGGGAGAAATTTTGTCTATATTTAATGTGAAATGACTTTATATAATGTTGGGATGGGTAGGCATTTCCTTCCATGGTTTTATTCTGTCCTTTATTATTTTCTTTGTAGGGAAAATGCTACGTGGACCACGTTCCAGACATTTGAAGAAGAAAAAAATATTTTCCTTCCTTGGGTTGGTTTTCGTTTTGCACAATAAACCTACTGACCACTCCAACCTGTATTGGATCAACAAATTAAGGTTTTTGTAGCCAACAAATTGCCAACACATGAACTTGGAAAACACAATAAATTGCAAAAACAAGTTTGTATATCTACATTTAGGCGAAAAAGAGAATAAGCCCGTTCTTGGCCACTGCTGCAATTCTACACAAATTGCCGACAATGGAGGCAGTGCCTCGATGGAAAGTGATAGGCAGTGGGCTCCAAAGCCCTGGGGAGATAAAACATTGTTTGGTCAGGGAGAGAGTCCATTGGCAAGAATATCTTCCCATCTATTAATATTTAATGTTAAAACTTGACCCTGATTTTCTTTGGGCCCAAAGGGGAGGCAGAGGTGAGGGTTCAGAAAGGTTAGTCGGTGGTGGAATGTGGAATTTGGAATGGGTGTTCTGAATTTCTCAGCCTACAACAGGATATAATGCAAGTAATTTCCTCAAGAGTTGATGAAAATAACAGCTTTTTGTCTCTAGTAACTGTAAATGGGCCTGGTGTCCCCTTGACGGGAAGTATAATTCCCAATGAGAGACCAAGTCTTGATGTGAACATACCAATGGAATCAATTGCTTAGTGTGGTTTATGAGAAGCAAATGCTGCTACTTTGCAATTTACAAAAGAGTTAAAAATACAGAAAAGATGAGGGAGAGGTTGAAGAAGAATGGGGCAAAAAGTCATGGACTAATCAGACATTATCACGTGTTAAAGGGTCCCTGAAAAGGAAAAATCAGTTCCATTGATGACTCATAACCGATTGGGCTAGGCAAATAGAATTCTAACCAAAAGTTGGGAGAAGATCAATAGTTGAGCAGCCTCTTTTGTCTGGTCAAGGTTTGAAGGAAAGTGCTTAGGCAACCCACCATTTAAATGGAAAACATTTTATATATCAGGTGGTTCCCTTGTTGGAGGGTTCTTTAGCAGTTTAATTTTCTTTTCTTTTTGTAATCTTTGAAATGAAAATGTCGGCAATTGGTCCAATGGTTTCATTTTTTTTAGTTAAATTTGTTTCATTTCCTTGAATTATGGAGTTGAATTCATACGTTATTTAGTGCTCTTCCTGCGTATTAAAAAGAAAAAGGGATCTTTTCAAAGAAGAAAAAAAGTTACTAACACAAAAGAGGTGGGAAAAGGGGAGGGTAATTTCCAAAATCGAGACGACTTTTAAGTTTTAGTAACAAATCAACAATGAAGGGAAAGTTCATTAATTTTTTTGGTATAATATTTTAAAAAAATTTTAAATTATTTAAAAAATTTAAATAAATTATTATTTATTTATTTATTTATTACATTCAATTAAGTCTTTTTATTTTTTACTTTGGTTCAAATAGGCTTTTACGACAATTGATTAGTTATTATTAGTTAAAATATCACTTGTCATTTTATATAACATAATGTTGATGTGATATTTTGATATATCACAGTGAATGATGACATGACGCATTAATATAACATGATACCATGATCACGTAATATTTTCACTCTTAACATCAACATCACATGATATAAAAAATGAGAAATTATATTTTGATTAATGATAATTAATTAATGATTAGTTTTAATGGTTTATTTGATACAAAATAAAAATATAAGGACTTTATAAAAGATGATATAAGAATGAAGTCTAATTTGAATTTTATTAAACAGTTTAAGAATTATTTAAAATATTATTTATATTTTTTTCTATAAACATTTAATATAGAATTTTCTATTTCTGTATGAATATCTTAATTATTTTACAGTTCACTTGCATAGGCAAAGGTAAATCTGTTATATGCAAATGTCATAAAGTGTTTTCTTTTACCCTTTCTCCTGAAGTACTAATTGGCAATATTTTGAGTGGAATGATCCATCAGATGGATCCTAGTCCTTGGCGGTCTGGACCTTCACCCATAATTGGCCCAGCTGTTGAAAAAAGCTGACCCAGTCAGAGAAAAGTCTCTGACAAATTGGAAGCTTCGGCCCGGGTTGATATGAGATGGAGCTGGCCCTATTTAAATGCAGCCTAGTCCAAAGCTTAATCATCTAAATGCTGTAGACAGACTACCTCGTTACCAAAGGTTGCCAACTTGACAGTCGTTTCCAGTTGCCATTGCCATTTTTTTTCATATTTTGTTCAATTGACCAAATCCAGTTCATGAATATTTTTCCAACAAATTAAGTTTGGTTTAATTGTCAATAAAAATCTGCATTCTCAATATCATCATGTTAGCAACTTAGGAGAGCTTCTAGTTATTTAATTTTTGTGGAGTATGCACCTATGCATCAGAAGATGAAGGAGATTTCATTATCAGGAAAAGGGCAAGTGCTGAATTATGAGGTGAACAAAGTAAATATGATGGTTTTGTTGAATCTTTTTCCTCCTTTTCCCCCTACTTTCCATGTCCTAAAGGTTAACCCAATAATTTGTAGATTGTAGTCAACGTTATTAGGTCAGGTATACTTGGAAACTACTACTTTTTTCTCATCTGCTATCATTTTCCATCTTTCATCCGCCAAATTTTCATTGGTATGGCATAGTTTGGTGGTGCTTCCTTTCCCAAAATTGTTCACACACAGCTGAGCTAACGGATCAAGAAAAATATAGAACCTTTTTGCTGATCAATTGAAGTAAAACTATTTCATGTATTACAAGCAAGCATAGGTGTTGCCCGAGTTCTAGACTCTGATGACCACCATAGTCTTGATTCATTGCAAGGGTAGAGCATTTCATAATTCATAGCTGGAGACTAGAGTATCATCCCAGTACTCTGCTGCACATAATTTTGGGTTTTAGGCGTTTGCAAGGTTGGGCTTGGCTTGACATTGAAACCTGTCTGTTCTTTGTTCAAACTATTTCTACTCTGTGCATTTATGCCCTATTGCTTTTCAACAAAGATGGTATCAGCTGGCTGCAAATTGATCTAAATTTGGTTTAGTATAACTACTGGTATAAATTCTTCTCCAGTCTTCTCCTGCAATGCTGCAGATTTTTGAAGTCCCAGAACTGGCTAAACTTTAAATATACTAACTATTGATATATATATATATAACTCCCTAATTTTTTTCTGCTAAAGGAATATTAGTACTAATGAATTTTTTTCTGTTTTATGTTTGAAGCTGGATGTGCTGTTTTCATTGCTTGGGGACTAAGCTACAGTTTGATTACATAAATTAATTAGTACTTTCCTATCTTTGAGAGTTGAGGATTTGTGCTTATTTTATTGTTGACAACGATATCAAACCCCAAATTAAAATCAACATGAAGGTTTGATTTTTGTCCTCTAACTAACTGGCAATAACATAATTTTCAAAACCTTTAACCTTTATATAGATGATTACTTTGTGTTTTCGTGAATATGGTCAAGCAACTGCGTGATTGCAATGCTTGAACTTGAATGCATGACAACAAGTTCAAAGTTTCCCAGAGTCATCAGGCAAACAGTGAAGTCATTAAGTCTCTGCAATTAATTGCATTAAAACAGGCCTGAAAATATTGTTTCCTGATAACAGATGCCATTTGGGGGACGGGGCATGGGGTTGATGTTGTGCCCGTGAGGAAGATGCCCCCATGACTCACCCAACTAGAAATTATTGCAGTGGGTCCTCCAACACAGCTTCGCTTTCATATACTTCCAGTTTTCAAGTAAAATATACGGATAATGTAAGCGTTGAATTGTTACACGAGCAGTACATTAATTGGTTTGCTAGCTTAGCTCATTATCTCAAACTGACATAGACATATTCCCCATTTCTTTCATCTCTCCTTGTCCAAAAACTACATTGGATTCCGAACCATTTAGTCTTTTGTTCCAGAACTTAGGAGAAAAAAAACCCTGTAATTCTGACCATAAGTGGCCTGGTCTTTAATCAGAAGCGGCATTAACTGCAGCTAAACAAAGCGTAAATGCATAGTTCTTTTACTGCAAGCAAAGATTGAAGCTTTGGACCATTTTACAATAAAAAGTTGAATGTATCCTCTCAAAGATGCTGCCAAGTGGACGGTGGTGATGTATTTTCCATGTCAGCAAATATATAAATATATTTTTTATGCATTCACTGCGAGATTGACTTCTCTCCTTCCCTTGAATTGGAAGTTTCTTGCTTTATAAAGTGTTTCTTAAGATAATGTAAGTGTCTTAAAAGAAGCTACAAGACAGCACCTGATATATGGCCCTTATTAGATTGAGAGTCACTTTCCCTTGTACGGACAAGAAAGTTAATAACTCTCAATTTGTTCTGTGGGTGTTTTTTTTTTTTTCTTACCTGACGATGAAGTGGCATAACCCTTCTTTTCTCTCTTAAAGTTTAGGCTCATGTTCTTATTGAGTTTTGGGTGTATCTGCGTGAGCGTGGGTGTGTACGTGCGTGGGACAAAGAAAAGGAGAGGGCGAGTGGTGGGGATGGGTTTTTATAATTCCTTTTGAGACTTGAAAATCAAGCAAACTGAAAAATGTAGTTCAGGTGTTAAGATTGTTTCAGGCAAAAGGCAGCCCAAGTAATGGATTCATTTACTCGAAAATCACCAAAAATTAAAGGGAGGGGGGAGAGAAAGGAGAAAAGTGATAAAGCTGTTATAAAAGCGATAAGGATATCTTATGTCCTTGCAAGACAGTGATAGACAACCAATTTAGGGTGTTGGAACTGGAAAAAAAGGCGCCGATGAAACAAGTTTCATGTATTTTTCAATTACTATCTAAACCAGGAGATGGCACAGTCTAAAGGAACGATTTGGATAGATTGCAGACAACTTATTAACATCTGTTTTTGTGTTTCGATTTGAAAAGTGTGTCGTTCTAAAAGCGGGTAACAAAAGTATGGTAAAAACCCCCACGGATGAATAACAAATATTCTTTTCTTTTTCATCGATTGTTTTACAGATAGAATCGCAACATTCCAATGCACAAATATGACCCATATGCAACGAGGCAAAGAAGAGTAAAAAGCCACGAAAACAAGCCTTATTCTGCAGTTCTACCCCACACACACGCACAAAAAAAAAAAAAGATGGAAAAATAAAGAAGAAAGAAAAAGCTAACAACAAGATTGTTATGCTCACAAATAGTCCAAAAGCAGAGGTGATAAATTTTTGTATCAGACCTATATACACGAGAATGAAGAGAAAGGGGGCGAAAAAAGAGAAAGAAAGAAAAATCTGTGGTACACACCTGATATGAGAATGGCATTTGTTCAAGCCCCCTTCTTCTTTACTTTCTTCTAAGAAGAGAGGTCCTTTGATAAATGCAAAAGCTAAATATGTCCATAAGTTGCCGTAAGTCTCTGGATATCCTTAGCACACATATCGGAATTTTGTAAGGGTTCTTGCTGCTGTTGGCTATGGGGCCACATACTGTTTGAACTATTAGTCAGGAAATGTGTTTCTGATTTTATCTCAATGTTGTATAAGGATTGTGGAGTTTGATTTTGCAAAGCAGCCGCCACTAATAATGGGTTATTGAGATATTCTGGCCACTTGATTTCTTCTGCTTGGCTTTCCATTAGAGGGATTGGAGCCTCTTTCTCTGATGTGCTACAATCTGCCAACCCCCAGGAGAAACTATTCTCAAAGAAGGAACTGTTGCTTTGCAGCTCAGTGCTGCTGCTGCTGTTACTGTTATTGGCGGAGGCACCGGTTTCCCAGTAGCGGGATCCATTAACAGTAAACGAGGGCATCGAAGGGCTATCAGAGGAAACGGAGACAGAAGGCTTGAATCCCACAGGAGCAGAGAGAAATGAACTTGTCAATGGTGGGAGAAGGGTAGACATCGCGCTTGAGGAAAATTCAGAATTGATATCGAAAGCCTTGCTAGTTTGCGTGAACCAGAGAGTAGGATTTGAGGTAGATGAGAGCCTGGCATTGGATGCATAGTTCAATTGTTGAATTGGAAGATGCCCCACTAAATCAGAAGGCTGGCTGTTTGTGGTTGTGCTTTCATGGTGAGTGGCTGCAAATCTATCCAGAAAGAAGTCTTTGCTGGCTGTGGATGTCATCAAATTGTTGTTGTTGCTATTGTTATTGCTGCTGTTCATTGTCTTGGAGCTGGGAGAGCCTTCCATTTCCAATTGGTAACCATGTGCAGTAACTGACGTTGGTCTTTGTTCATGTAAAGTTACTCCAGGTTTAAGATTGTCGGTGTTGAGGTTCAATTCACTAGATGCCCCGGAGGCCTTATCCCGGCTGTTCGTCTGTTGACTCTTGTCTTCTCCATTTTCAACCTCTGAGAGCGGTTTGTGTGTGACAGGGTCAATGCCTCTCTGCCTAAGCTTCTTCTTTAAGCAAGAGTTCCACAGATTTTTAATTTCATTGTCGGTTCTTCCTGGCAATTGTGCAGCGATTTGGGACCACCTGAGGAACCAACAGAAGGCAAAGAATGTTTACACAGAATTCTGTGCAAAATCCAAAAACGAGAAAAAGTCATGAGAAGGAAAGAATACCTATTACCCAAAACTGCATGAAGTTCAATTATGAGGTTTTCTTCTTCCTGAGAGAATGTGCCTCTCTTTAAATCAGGCCTCAAGTAATTAATCCACCTTAACCTGCAGCTCTTTCCACACCTCTGCAGACCTGCCAATTTGGCCATGTTACGGAAATAATTTCATTAATACTCTGTCATATATTTTTCTGAAGACCAGATGATTTAAAGAAGAAACTAACATGAAAAGGGAGTTAAAAGTTTCTTAAATTACCAGCTTGCTTAGGGACAGAGCTCCAGCAGCCATGGCCGTACTTTGTAATATGCCTCAAGAGCTTCTCATCTTCTTCAGGGGACCAAAGACCTTTCCTCAGTTTCTGCTTGTAACAGCAAGAGTGCCTCCCCATTTTGAGACAGACCAAATTACAATGAGGAAGAGACCTTTCCTAAAACAGCAACTTTGCTGAATCCTAGGTGAAACTGTCAGCAAAGCAGGGGTGGTTCTGAACAGTATCTTTGGAATGCTTTGGTAAAAAAAATTTGAGAGAGAGAGAGAAAAAGAGAGAGGGTTTTGATATAGGGAGGCTAGAAAATGAAGTAGCAGCTGTGAAAGGGAGTTGAATTAATATAAGAGGAGGCTCCCCAGAAAGAAAAGTCACATTCAATAAGGTGTTGTAGTTTCTCTCTCACCGCCCCCTCCCCCACCCCCCTTCCTTTTATTAATTCTTTAAATTTTCCTCTTTATTTCGATTTTTTTTCTTCCCTCCTTCCTTTTTTTTTTCTATTCCTTCTCCTCATATTGACGAGAGGTGGAGATGAGTTAATGGTCTGAGTTGCATGTGTCTTATCAAAGGTCTGAGAATTAATGTCTTTTGCAGGGATGGTGGGACATTTTTTCTGATATTATATGAGAAAAACAGAAGTTTTGATAATCACCCCATGCTTCTAACTTCTGTTAGTGAATCCAAACCTAATGGTAAATTTTACTTAATGGGAGACCGACAGTAACTCTCTTTTACTCTTAGGCAAAAGTATAGAATTTCTGTCTGATAACTGGTTCTGGACTTTCAGTATTTGGTTTCATCCTTTTATGTGCTTGCTCACCTCCTGAAATCCCAATTCAAAAGCAGCCCCAACAACACAGTCAAGATGGAAAATAACAGAAAGTTCTCCCCCTCTGCAGGAATATATATATATATATATGATATTATATATTCCTTTGCTTAATGCACAACAACTTTTGTGTCTCAAAGGAAACAGGATCCACTCCCTTCTTTACTCTGTGAGCTTTTTGGGGCAATTCTTCCAAATCATGATCACTTTGAAAAGTTCCATCATTACGTGGAAAGAACAAATTATTTTGTTCATGTTCTGTAAATTAAGAATGTCTTTCCTGTTTCTGATGAATTTCACTCATTGTTATAAATTACCTTACTCCCTAAATTTTTTCCACTTTGGGGACGTAAGACTTAATTCACATTTTCCCCCTTTTTCCCCCTCTCATTAATTCAAGAAGGGCAACGCTTTCTTCACACGGCAATGGCCAAAACCGAGAAACAGATTCAGACTGCTGTGTCTTCTTGTAATTACATACGTTGAAGGTGACTACATAGCTGTATTTATTCAAATTAGCCAACACATGCCACTAAAATATGTTGTTCTATAGTTTTGGTAACACATACTGCAACAGCATTAATTTCTCTTAGCTACAGTGACTTTCTACAGGCAAAGCTAACCCTTGAGGTTTACCAGCAAAGAAAAGCCACCCACAGCCCAAACTTTATTCCAATCCAAAACTAATTAAAATCTTTATCCGAATATTTGATTCAATGTGTTGATTCATATGTCTCTTTATTTGAAAAACCCCATTTGGACCAGAGCACTGCCTGAGCACCCCCACCATTTGTACAGATATCTGACGTTTCTGCATCACCCTTTTTTACTAGAACTGTTCACATGACAAATTTTGCTGTATGCTCAAGGAGTGAGGTTCAGATATATGATTTTCCAAGATTTGCAACGACCAAGTTCCTCTGGTTCATACATTCATTGCAAAAAAGAATAGTGAATTTTATTACTTTAAGCCGACTGATCATGAATCTGAGGAGGACGAGAATAGCTTTTCCTGTTCTAGTAGTGGAGCTACAAAGCAGAAGGTACACACAACTACAATAAACTTTGGGGACCAAAGAAAAAACTGTCAATATCAAATTACTCATGAATCTAAATCCTGCAGTAAGGTTGGACTTTTCAAGATTCAAATAACTTTAAAAATGCTTGAAAGATAATGTCTGCCATAAAAATATCGTGAGGGAAATTCATCAGAAATGCTAGTTCTTTTGTAATTAATGCTGCATTAAGCTTGGCTTTGTGGCATCTTCCTTTCGGTTTAAAACCTGGCCGTCCTGGATACACAAGCGAAGACTTGACTTAAGTCTTTCATTAATTTTGAAATATGTTTCACCGGAAACCTTTGCCAATTCAAGACGCTGACGAATGCAGCAGCATGAATGTAAAAAAGCAAACCCTGAAAAGAAGAAAGAAATATAGCACAAGTCTGATAACGGTACTAAACTATATGAAGTCAGTTTCTGCAAGAAAACTTATTTTTAGTGTCAAAATGACAAAGTTGAGCAATAAAATAAGTGAGAAAAAGGATTCGGTTTACAGATTAATTCTATATTAATCTTAATGATTAGAGATGTATAGCAGCATGATGGGCCAAATAATTCTTTGGAAAGCTGAATATATATTTAATTCATACAAGACTAAACTAGGAACACTATATGTGATATGAATACAGATTACAGAACCAAATTCTTTGTGCATGCATTTCCTTTTTTTTTTTTTTCTCTTGCTCTGGACCACCTTTGCTAAAATTTGATTAGTCAATTCGAACATAAACTCTCTAATCCTTGCTGTTTGCACCTTTTCTTGCGGTCTTTTCTTAGCCAGCCACAGACAAAGGGAAATTAAATTTCTAAGAGATGATCAGGAACAGATAGATTAAATTAGAAATCCCAGAGACCCCCCTTGAGTTTTTCTTTTTCTGCAGATTTTTAAATGATTTAACAAGCATATGACTGGAAAGATAACAAGAAATTCATCAAATTATTCCAAATCATTAGCTGTACTGGGCATGGCCCGCATTGAAATGTGAAACCCATGGGAATCTTGATAAAAAGATTAGAAAGTATCGATCATAGGCGGCAAACACAGTACTTTAACATCAATTATACATAGGACCAGTTTACATTCAATCGAATTGACAAATTTAGAATTAAAATGAAAATCCTTTTTCTTTTTATCTCCTTTGTACAATCGAGTTGTAATTTGCTCCCGAGAAATAATAATAAAAAGTGCCAAAACGTTGACGTGTAATATAGTCAATTCATAAACTTCTTCAACACTAATAATTGCCTCAAGCTACTGTCTGTCAAAATATTCAATGATCTTTACGTTAAAATTATCTCAGGTAACAATGCCTGTCCTTTTTTCATTTTTATTTTTCGGGAATGACTAGTTTGGCCAGATGAAGAGGTTCATGGGAATTTGGGGTCGGACCCATCATTTAAAGGGGTCCCATGCAGGATACCGGAGTTTGGGATCAATGGAGACAGACACGAAAAGGGTATATGAGGTTTTCATCAGATGGTGGAGAATCAGTTGATGGAGTCAATTTGTGTGCATGCAAATTTGTCCAGGGAGGAATGGACCCATTAGATACTGAGCACTACACAACATCTGCATCTGCTACACTGTCCAGATAACAGATCTCTACGCCATCTTTCTGGGTCCCAAGTGTCTCAAAATTATGCAAGGGACACCCCTCAGGAAGATGATGATTAAATGGTTATTTTTTCTCTTTTCAAATTTTCATTTTCCCCAGCCCCTGTCCGTTACTGTTCCTTAGTTTCTATGCAGCAGTAAGTACACCTTAGCCAATGGTACACGCTCCTCGTTTAGTACAAACCATCCTTAGTAACTGGTTCCATTCGCATGACTAAAACTATAATGTTTAACTTCTTGTAATCAGTTGAAGTTAAGAGGAATACATATGGCAATTTAATTAGTATTTGTTAACAAGGTTGTCTTCCACGTGGCCAATGAGAAATTGCATGTCTGTTTCCTGCTGGTATTTGTGACTGATTGCAAGCAATGGATTTTTCTTCTAAAAAAGCTGAGAAATGTAGAAAATTTTCCATCTTTGTTAATACGGCAACCGTTTTCTTATTATTTTGGACATATAAATATATATAGGAGTATTGACTAAGTTAAGCATTTCACTTTCTTTTGACTTTGCATAAATCAAAAGCCAATGAATGAAAAAAGATGTCAAGATCAGCAGAAGGGAATCAGGCAGGGAGGGAGCTCATACACATAATAGGAGGTGTGCGGGACCCATCAAGGTAGCGATTAGGAATGCTCATACGTACTCCTCCACCGACAGACTCATCATTCAATCCTTTTTCATTTTCTTTTTTTTTCTGGTTAAATAAAATTCTAATTTTAATCTTTTAATTTGCAATCACAAAAGTATCATTGAAACCCATTATCAGTGTATAAAAAGTGCACTTCGGTTCTGATTTTAGAAAAATAAAACAGATATTAATTAATATTGCAGTTTTTTTCTATATGGAAGATATTAGACATATTGCTCCTGAGCAAACGTTGAGATTGTTTTCTGCTAAGGAATGAAATACTTAGAATTTATTTTACGTGTAATCTGGAATAGGAAAGTATAGTATTATCTGCCAGTTGCAAGCCATACGTACTCATATTAATTTCACTATTGAAATTAATCTATATTAATTTAATCTAAAGATAAGTGTTTTCTTGGGATAAGAAATGGAACTTATTATATATTTTATTTTTAAAATTAATTTTACTATTAAATTTTTTTTTTCAGGAAACAAAAAGTGAAACGAATATAATTTGTTTATGCGTCTTGAGAAAATTATATTTTTCTTTGTATTTTGAGAAATATAAACATATATAAATATATATATCAAATTCATCAAGATTTTTAATATATATATATACTCTGGAAAATACTAAACTTAAAAATTAGAACTCGTAAATCTTGTTTAATGGTAAAGAATAAGGCAAAATGAATTTTTGAACATACAGAACAGATAGAAAAAGTGGTTAGAACTCAGAAGCGCGCTTTTATTATTTTTATTTTCTAAAAAATAGTTAGGAATGGAAAACATATTTAAATATATATCTCTCTCTCCTTTTTTTAGAAATTAGAAAGTAGGACATTTTATATTTGCAAAACATTTTCCATTCTTCTAGTTTTTTTACAATTTTATTAAAAAATGTGCTTAATTTTAGAAAATGGATTGAAAAAAAAAATAACTTAGTGGAGTATCATTTTTGCTTTTATAAGGGCTAATAAAGAGAGTTAAAAACTTATATTTTGTTTTTTTTAAAAAAAAATTAGCCGAAAGTTGAAAAAGCAAAAAGAAAAATAGTTTTCTATATTTTGTAAGGAATGGAAAATTGGGTTAATTTTTCCAACAAATGATAATAATTAAAAAAACTATGCCTTTAAATACATATTTTAGATTGATATATTATTCAAAACTAATGCATTAGGTTGCCCAAATTTGAAAACATGCATGGTGTAGGATGGTTTTTACCCTAGGTACATTATTCTTTCCCTCTTTGCAAGATTTCACGACAATTACAAATCAAATGGAATCCTAGTGCTCTCCTCTCTAATTTTATGGACAATATCTTCACATTTTTCTTATTAAAAAAATAGAAATTCTGATCTAATTCTTTGATAAATAATGAACACAGTTACCTATCATTAGTAGTTAAATACTTGAGTGTAATTATCTTTCACATTTCATAGATGTCATTATGATCAAGGGTGGAGCTAAGGTGGTGATCGGAGATGACGGCCATAACCTTTCAATTTTTAATTTTTATAATTATATGTATAAAATTTGATATATATAAATTGATAATCTTATATGATTACTCTTTAATCATCTATCAAATAAAATATTAAATCTACCACTGATAACCGTTTAATAGAATTACTTTTATTTAATTTATTTTTTAATTAAAGAAATATTAATTTTGACAATCGAGTTGTTCATGAAAACAGACTCAAGTCAGTACTTGTGTAAACATTATCTCGTTTTTATATATGAAATATGTTTAAAAAAAAAAACTACATAATTTCCCAGGTTGTAGTATATTTTTTACTTTTCTTTTAAACAAGAACTTATTATGCATGACAAAATCAAGCCGTTATATTATTTCACAGCCTAATTCAACTTTTTTATTTTCAAAATTTTCTGTTGTTGATTTGTTTCTTTGTGAGATACCAGAATTCAATCTATTATTCCCACAAAGCACATAATTCGTGAAACATTAGATATTTTATAAATGCACAACTTTACACTAAAAGACCATGGATTATGTCCCTTCTGACAATTATAGCCAATTGCTTGTTTATATTACAACAGAAAGGATGGAAAGATTCCTTGGCATTTTATCTTTATATATATATATTTCAAGTAGAAGATAATTAAGGTTTTGGTTTCCGAAAGAAAACATGGAAAAAAGTACGTCGTTTAGCTATTTGCATATTTAGTTTGATGGAAAGGCAAATATTCCATTCAAAGTGTTCAATCCTATATATATACAGACAACCGAACCCATCGAGCATCTTCAACTCCTTTCTCTCTCTTTCTTTTCTTTTCTTCTGTCTCATTTTGGTATTATAGCTGGTTTGTCTACATTGTAACGCCAGTAGGAGGCTTCCTTGACCTTAGCAATGTCCCAGTTCACACATCCAACAAGATCAAATTATATATTGTTGTATACCCCAGGAATTTATTTTTTTATTTAAAAAAAGATACTTCGTCTAATTATATCTGCATGCCTCATCATTTACTCGCGAGCTTATCATATGCAAGCACATGAGCTGTTTCCTTTAGTCAACCGTTGTCTTTCACCATTAAATTAAAAACATTATGCTAATGATATTTGATACCCCTAAGAAGATCCACGGCCGGTCGGCTGTATCATTTTTAATGCTTGGCTTCAATTCATTGACTTGGGTTTTCCGAGTTCCATCCTATTCCCAAAGGAATTTTGTTTCCCTGGGCTTGTCATGAAAAGAAATATTGTTACTTGCTGCAGGCTTTAATTTGACAGCATCATTAGCATCATAATTGGTTTTGAAATTTTAGTCATGGTCGAGAAGTGGTTAGCTTTGGTTCTTTTGGAGGTCAAATTGTGGATTTCTCAAGGATGCCCCCAATTCCCCCCTTTTCTTAGGGGAAGTTTTCAAATCCAATTGCAGACATACAAAAAGGATATTCATATATACCTTTTTTTGAACTTCTACATCATAATCAAAGCTTGATTTGATTTCAATTTTTTAATACAATCAATACTATTATGAGCGTGAATAAAAGGGAATTTAATATTATTTCTTAAATAGGAGGATATATATATATGTACCTGTTATTGAATTAAATGTTGAAATATCAACTTGATTTAATTTTAAAATTGTTAGTACAATCACATATAATTGTAACTGCTAATTCCTTGATGGGATTCAATTGATGTTGCTGCATTTCTACCTGGTTGCCTTCATAACGTTGAACGAGAATGTCAAGGGAATGCAGTACCCAAAGTAAAATATTCACAGTTTATTAAAAATAGTGCAAAGAAACTAGCTAGTTGCAAATTAAGGAGTACAAACATTCTCAAAAGCCAAAAGCCGCAGCCTGCAGACATTGAGAATTAAAGAAAAGGGGAAATCGCTGGCTCTGGAAACTCATTGGTTTTCATCTCTCAAATTGCAAATAAAAAATTGTTATCTTTAGAAACATCAGGAATTTTACTTGCGCACCTCATCCAATGGCACCCAAGAAAAGTACAAAGCAAAGCCCGAGTTCAGAGAGATGAGAGAGACAGAGCACAATTATTTAAGGTCAAGCGGCAATTAAGGTTAAGACCAAAGATTAGGTGATGGCCTACAAGCAGTACAATCAAGAATGACATCGAGATCAAAGCAAGGGTGTGGCAAAATCCTTTCAGTTGTCTAGGTACATTGCTTGCACGAGTGTGCTAATGACCGGATCCAGCCCTAAATCACAATTTAGGTACTTGGTTTATATTTTGTCCCCTACAAGTGGATGAGCTGGGAACTCCCCTCAAAATGTAACCACATTTAAACGTTGCCCACTTCATGTTTATCCCTACAGGGAGAAAGAAAGGAAAAAAAAAATTGAAATTAATGGCAAAGATAGATAAGGTTTTGGTGTTGGGTGGGGTCTAGAATATGTGACATTTGTCCAATTAAACCCCACCCATAGGGCCATGTATCTTTAATCATTTTCCCCATTTAAGGTTCAAAAATAATGCCAAAATGGAAAGTAAACATTGCAGGCAGAGGGAAAAACAAAATTCATGGTATAGTACCATATATTTCCTCCCAAAATAGGAGTTTGATCAATACAGCAGTAGTTTATTCTAGGAGTTATTCAACCATTCTTCTATCTTCTCCTTTTGTGTTGTTTTCTTCTCTCAGAATGATTAACATCACAAAGTCGGTCAAACTGGATGTTTCATCTGTTAAGGAAATCGAGGAGAAAAAAATCAATTCGATTTTTGTATATAACCGACCCTTGTAGTTTTCCAGATTTTTGATTTGATCATCACAATGAAAAAGGCGCCTGCACACAAAAGTTGGAAATCCCTGAATTGGGGTTTTGAATAAGGGACCCAATCAGCCCCAAAGGGGAGTTCCTAGCATAGAAAAGGTGACCTTAATTACTATTCAAAGGATATGTCACATTCTTCTTGTCAAGTACACCTAAACATCCGACGGCATCACAAAAGGGTAAGGTAAGGTCGGATAATTCAAGATTGCAATCAAAGGCGTCTAAAATCCATTCATTTTTTGCAGGAAAAGAAAGAAAAGGAAAATAGGGGCAGCCAGGGTCTCCTAGGGCTCCCCCCCATCCTCCCTCTTTGGGGACCCAATTCGTTTACACACAATGTCAAGAAAGCTGTGGATTGTGGGCCTCATGATCTGGCCGTCCATCATTGGGACCGCCTTCCCTCCCATCTATGACTAGGGCGATGACGTGATGTGTCGTGCATTGGGATGTAAAAATAATGATTGATTATCATGACCATGCAATGCATTGATGTCGAAGATGAAAAGGGCAAAAAAAGAAAGAAAGAAATCCCAAAGCTCTTTTCGAGTGCTGCTGCTTCTTTTAACTCTCCAAAAAGATTTTCCTGCGGATTCATCCAGTACAGGTGTGAAAACATAATCAAGTAAAGATTTCATATTTGATTCTTTTTTTTTTCTTTTGGGGATTGAAAAAGTTGTGTGGAAAACAGTACCATAACCATCACTTGAACAAGGATTGTCGGCAAACCCCTCTTTTAACCCCGCCGCTACTCATTTCTCACTACCCTTTGCTGTATATTCTTTCACAGATGGAATATTTTGCTCCCTGTTTGTCTGCCATTATTATTATAATGATTTTTGCTTAATAACTTAAAATAGCCACTTTTGGCCCTAAAATCTTGCCTCTTGACCTGACAACAATTTCTTATATATATATATATATACATTTTTTTATTACTACATGGCACTTTCCTTTTTCGGGTTTTTAACTTTTAAAAGCCCAAAACTTTATTAATTTTTTAATGTTTTAGTGTGGTAAATGTGTCAGCTGATGCGTGGACAAATCTCTGTTACTATTTCGCCTGCCAATACAAATCCCCAGTATCCCTTACCCCCTGTTTGGCTGGAAGTTTCAATGGACGACTAGGATTGCATCATATATTACTCTGAATAATTCAAGAATGAACCCTGTGTCAAATTAAGTAATGATGAAACTCAATGATACCTCTTTATCTGCATAATTGAGATTATGAATATGATTATCAAACCCTTCATCATTCGACAGAAAAATGAACCACCCAAATTAACGACTTTAAACAGTATTACCAGATGATTAACAACAATTGTCGCAATGCAATTGAGCATGAAATAGTATTCATTCATATGAGAAAAAACTTGACATTTCCCTGTATCAATTACAAGGATGGTGTAACCCAGACAGAGCCGGAAACTTTTTTTATTATTTATTTATATTTGGCAACGTAAAAAGAAAATGTTGGGTGGGGCCCAGGAACCACTTGGGGGGGACGGGGGGGGTGGAAGATTTGTGTCGTAACGGTTTAATGATTGCCCAAAGTAGTTGGTTTTTAACCACAGTCACCGGACACCAGACCAATATGAAAGAAAGAAGCCTTTTTAATCTGGCTCGCTCTCCAACACGTGTGCGTCTTTGGACGGGGCCCATCAACTACCTCAGCCAACTGTAAATCCCACGTCACATCTTCACCTATCCGTACGTCTACCTCAATGTCGCTTCGTTCTTCATGTCAGTTTCCCATTGGCTATGTACACCAGATACGAACACCTTTCCTCTGCCCTCTAGCTGTATTTCCTCCCGTCCTGACCACCTTCCTTGATTCTGCTGTGATAACTAACGATGATTATATTACATTGTATAAAAGAAATTGTTGGTTTGCAAAAACTTCTTAAGATTAGTTAAAATTTTATTTTAAAAAATATTTTTTATTAAATTTAAAAATAAATAATACATTAGTTATAACAAATTTTTTTTGTATAAATATCATCTTAATAAGTGTTTGTAAATACTGTTTAATGTTTGTTTAAGAGAAATGATAATAAAGAGTTTAAAAAAGAATCCAAATTAATTCGTGTCAATCAACACTGTTAAGATGATATTTACAAAAATAATATTGTAATTAATGCATTTGGTTTTTTTTTTTTAAATATTTTGAGTGGAGATATTACATTTTCATTATTATTTAATTTATTGATAAGAAATCGGAATTGTTAAGTTTTACAAATGAGTTTATAAAATTCACCCATGTCAATTTAGATGTATTATGAATTTATTAATTTGATTAATTATGTGACGACTTACAATCAAATATGCTCTTAAGTTATACTAATTGAAGTGTCAAATCTAAATTAAGACAAATGTCATATCATCTTCTGTTCTATTTATAGTCATAGCATAAAGGATGTTCTAATATGTACATAGTATCATACACAAATATACATATATTGTTATAAGTATAACTTAGGTGTTTTTCTTTTTGAAGTTAGATTCTTTAGTAAGGTTATAGTATTATTTTGTTAAAATTATTGACTTAATAACGTTATCTCAATCTAATAGGATTTTACTTAAATATGGTTATCCAGGAGAAGTATCTCTCTATCTCTCTCATTTTTTTGTCCATATTTCTTTTTCTTGATGTTCTAAAATAAAGTTCTTTTCCATTTTTAAAAATCTAATGCTCTTAATTTTTCCATATTACCAAGTTATTTTCATTAATCTTCTTATCTTCTTACATTAAAATATATTGAACATTTTTTAAAACTTTAATATAAACTACATCAAAATCAAGATTTTTATCTTAATCTCCATAAAAATTTAAAAAAAGATAGACATTTAAGAATAGAAAAGAGTGCTACATAGACCACTCTTACCGCATAAGCCAAAGATGGATTTAGGATGGGGTAGCAACCTACATAGTGACTAATTTAAAATTTTATACTAGAGATGATTAAAGAGTAATCATAAAAAATTATAAATTTATATGTCTCAAATTTTATATCTATAATAATAAAAAAAAAATAAAAACTGAGAGGTGACAATCGTCGTCACTTTCAATCCACCCCTGTATCCACACTTAAATCCTAAAATGCTTTAGATATATAAAAAAAGTTCAAATTTTAATAAAAATTTTAATTTGCACCAACTAAATTGGAAAATAGGTTATATTTTTAACAAATGTATTTAAGATAATAGATGTTAAGAATTACTTTCTTTAGAATATTAAATGATCTTTATTCATACACTAAGGGCATGCTTGGTTGGGGGAATAGAATAATCATTCCTTCCCTATTCTCATTCTTGAGATAAAGCTGCATTTGGTTTAATGGAATGACTATTCTTCAGAATAATCATTCCAAAAGAAGCTTGAATAGCCATTACCAAGGTCTCCCTTGGTAATAGCTATTTTAAATTGTTGGGAATAAGAAAAAAAATTGATTAGATAAATATACCATTTTACAATTTAAAAAATTACCTTATTAAAAAATACTAAACCTATTTTTTCTCTCTCTTCCTCACTCCTCTCTCTAAAGCACAAAAGACACAAAATTTTTTACTTTATTTTCCAAAAAAGGGAAATGAAAATATTTAAATATTATTTCATATAATAAATATTATAAAGCATATTACTTAATATTATTATTTGAATATAATAAATGTAACAAAGAATATTATTTAGTATTATTTAAATTTAATGAAGAATATATTTTATTTTTTAATATTAAATATTATTTAATTATAATAAAAGGTTTAATTATCTTCTTATACAAAATATTATTAAAATATAATAAAAATATGTTTGTATTTTGGTGAAAATATTATTTAATTATAGTAAAAGTTATTTTGATTTTATTGCTGAGAATATTTTTATCTTTTAACAAAATAAAATTCTTTAATTTTAATAAAAAATATTTATTTCTTATCATAGTTCTTTTTGTTTTTTAATTAAAAATCTTTAAATTTTAATAAAGGGTATTTTTATCATTTACCCATTATTCCTTAACNTTCTTTTTTTTTTTAATAAAAAAATCTTTAAATTTTAATAAAGGGTATTTTTATCATTTACCCATTATTCCTTAACCATTCTTAAAATATTCCTGCCAACTAATTAATGAAATAAGTAATAATAACAATTTCTATCCTATTCCATTCTCATGAACCAATCTACGTAATAGCTATTATTCCTCTATTCTATTCCCTTGGAATGACTATTCTATTCTTATTCTATTCTTTCCAGTGAGCCAAGCATGTCATAAGAGAATTCTCTTGTTCAAACCTGATGAACTCAAAAATTTCTTAACACTATTTTATCCTATCCTCCATGGATAGGTAGCAATCTTTTTAAAAATGAAAAAAAAAGACTTGAATATTATGCATATTATTAAAAGAAATTCATCTAACATAATTGATTATTTTATGTTTTTATAATATAATAAAATTATACTCTCTGTTTTGCTCCAACAATGATTATTCTCTTCTCTGAAATACAAATAAATCAAACCCAGATTAAAGTTTTTGAAACCTATCTATCTATAAGTACCCAAGGCTTGAGCGAGGTATTCGTCCTTGTCGTTGTCACGTTGCAACCATGGTGATGGAGCACTGGTGTAATGAAGCCATTGGTAGTGGAAGAAATGTTGTTGTTGTTGTTGCTGCTTATAAGGTGGACACATGTGATGGCATGGCATAATATAATTGGATGGGTTTATAGCTGACGTGCTGGGAGTGGTTCATGTATAATTTCTCTTAAGGGCGGCTCAATAACTTCACAGGTTTAAAGTTAAATATTCAATTAAGATTTTTTTTGAAATTAAAAAAATGAGATTTTTTTTATTAAAATAGTTAGAGATTATTAAATACATATTATTATTAGTTGATTAAAAATAAGAGAAATAGTTGAGAATTAATATCATTGTGAAAATTGAGAAGCGATAAAAAAATTAAAATTATAGACACATAATTAGGAAATTGAGAAAATATGTCATTTTATTAATTATTTGATTTTTACATATTTTTAATGAGAAATGAGATAAATAGTTAAGAATTAAAAAGAAAGTGAAAAAGCACCCGAGCATTTGTCTTATTGGTTGGTGCATAATCTCCCTATCTAAGGAGTAGGGTTCGAATCTCCCTCTCTCAATTATAAAAAAAAAAAAGTAAAAAATGAAAGAAAATAGATATTTATTAAACATGAGAAGATAAGTAAATATTTTTTAATTATTTTATTTTTAATATAAATTAATTATTAATTATAAAATAATGAGACTTATTAAATTTTGAGGCCTAAAGCAAGCGCTTAGCTCGCCTTACCT
Source organism: Theobroma cacao (assembly GCF_000208745.1). Taxonomy (NCBI): domain Eukaryota; kingdom Viridiplantae; phylum Streptophyta; class Magnoliopsida; order Malvales; family Malvaceae; genus Theobroma; species Theobroma cacao. The sequence goes on along the minus strand of NC_030850.1, from coordinate 32,744,984 downwards.
TAGAGCCAATCCTGATTTCTCTCTATATATATAACCAGATATTTTTTTTATTTACTATTGATCAATAGCAGCAAGTGGGGGGAGAATTTGGATAGAGTTCTTTGTTAATATCTTAATACTATTTGAATTTTATTTGAAGAAAAAATCATGTATGATTTTTTTGTTTTCAATTTGGTTGTCGTTGCTTAAAATAAATATGAGAATCGATATCATATAAATTTGATATTATTGTCTTCGAATAATTTAAATGTAAGTAAAGACATATTTTGATTATCCAATTAACGCTTATGTCTGGAATATCTCAAAATCATGTCCACTCTCTTTTTTTTTAAATGCAAAATTCTTAGGTGTTTTCATATCCTATAATATTATTTTCAATTTTTTGGTATTATAAAAAATTAAAATTTTAATAAAAAAATACTAGTAAGAGACAAATTTAATTTTTTTTTTTCAAAAATGGGTGTCGAATATTGAATTTGAAATATTGAAAGGGATGCCAATGATTGAGGGCATTGTACAAAAATTAAAGATTTTGGCCAAATTCATGCAATGGAGACCCAAGTACGGTCGGCTAGTAGCAGGAGTTTGTATCCTCATTGGGGCCTCTTGGGGATACGATCTGTATTCTCCTGATACTCAAAAACTGAAAAGGAAAAAAAAAAAAAAAAGAAGAAAGTCTCTCAGTATTTGCCACCTACAAAGACGGTGACAGTTTCAAGTCCACCATATGTCCTTACATGCACAAGATCTAGCTTAGCGACCTGCATCATGTCCACACGACCGCCTTTCAACCATTTCCTTGTTACATTCATGTCTTTGCCCTATCAAACTAAAGCTTCGGATCTCCTATTTTAGTTTTTTTTTTCCCTTTTTGTGAAGTTAATACACGATTGGTACTCAACTTACGATAAAATAAAATTATTGATTTCATACTTGAAAAGACATTATAATTAAATAATTCAACTTTCATTGCCTTAAACATATCGTACACTTAGATAATTCCATTAACGAAATTAACTTCGAATACAAATTATTTAATAAAAATAAAATTTTAAATACTTAATTATAAATTTTTAAATTTTAGATACCTAATTAAACATTTAATCATAATTTTAAGATAGTGAATATGAAATTAACTCTTTTTTCGTTAATATCATCTATTATATTTCCATCTTTACTTTTAAATAACAAATTTCATGATTCTGGATAGAAATTAACTTGAACACTCCTAATAAATTATCTTACTAACTAAAATATATTTCATTGTCAAATATGATTGGATGTTTTATTAGGACTCCAAAAGGGTGATGATTTAGCTAAAGAATTGAAAATGGAATCATGGGATATAATTTTCTTGTGTTTGAAGGAAGAACAACTTAAGATGATTGTTTTTTTTTCTATACATGTAAATATAAAAGAACAATATGTACTTGATATTTTGGGACTCATTGCCATCTCTTTCACCAAGCCCAAAGTGATGATTCATCTTTGAATAATATCTGTACTATTAGTAGTAGTAAAATGAATGTGAACCATTAAATCATAAAAATGAGCCAAAAATTGCAAAATAGATAAAAGAAAAGAAAAGGGATTTGGGGTTTGGGGTTTGATGGGATATTAGCGAAGGATAACATTCACAAGGATTAGGATATTGAAGATTCTAATCAAACCAGCTGTTTGAAATATCGATGGACATAATCTATATGTCCTTGAAACAAAAGAAGAGGTGCCTCACATTTTCATTATCTTTTTTAACCCATCTCTTTCCGAAAGGGATGACAACCAATTGACAAGAAAGTCCAACTATCACTACTTTGGGGATAATGGGATTAGACGTTGTGCTAAGTCCTCATTAAATTCCCTAATAATTTCACATATGCTATTGGACAAACCCTTTTTCTATTTTACTTTTCCGTCCTTGAGGCCGCCAGGAACCTGATGTTAACGGCCCAAAGAATTGCACCCAGTTTGCACAATAATTGTCCCACTCTTCTCTCTCTCTCTTTTTTTTTTCTTCTTGATTTCGGCTGGAAGCACATCACGTTCCTCCTTGTGTGCCTAGAGCCCCTTGGCACTGAGAGAGAGGGGTCTATTCAGGATGACCCTTAATGTATCCCACTAAACCAGCCCCATTAACATTAGAGGCAACATAAGCACATGCATTTGTCATTACACACATCTATTAAACACTCAACTAAGACTGATTTCAGCTTTAACCTGTAGCAATTGACCTTATCGTTGTCGATAGTCTTAAATCAAAAATGATCACCTACTTTTATGATCTGAAAGAGATTGCATTTAGATTGAATATTGTAAAAAGATGGCTTATTTATTTCCATCAGTTTAATTTCCTGGGTTTTCTAAAACAATTTGCAGACGATGACTTGCCATCATAATTAGTGAAATAGACAAAGCCAGGAATCTCTTTTGAGTTAGTCACAACTGAAAACTGAATTTAACCCCAAAGTAAAATGTCAAAAAGTGCTTTTGGCAGAGAAAAAACCAAAGGGTTTTAGCTTTTTAATTATCATATGCCATATATCACACACACACACATATATGCTTTTAACTTATCTAGAGAGACCAAAAAGTATGATGGCAATTTGACTTTAATCACAAGGAAGATAGCATTACAAGGGGGGATTAACATATTTAACCCCCCATCAATTATCAAAAAGGCTTTGGCAAGTTGATTAAAGCCTTTGTCGAGCTTTGTCAAGCTAAATGCTTTCCTTGTCTCCCCCCTAACTTTGAATAATTACATCGCCCCCTTTTGCTTATAGTGGAAAATGATAGTCAACTTTCATCACGTATTACATCATTGACCTCCACTTAGGAGATAATTAGACCCCCCCTCCCCCTCCTTTTTGGCTGAATTGGTAATTAATTATACCCTTATGAACAAATAATATTATATTATCTTTCACAAACTTATGTTAAAATTGTTTTGAAGGAAGCTCAGCAGTATGCAATTGCTATCTTTACCAGGGTTTAAAATATCCTTCATTCATTGTTTAAAAGGAGAACTCAAGAAAGGGCAGATTTGAAGATAAATGAAAGTGGAGTGACAAGGACAACGTTTGATTGATAATTTTCCCTTTCCAGTTCAGAAAAAAATGTACCAAAGGCATACCCTGATGAGTGACAATCATTCCAACATGAGCCATTTGATCAGGAGAGGTTTTTAAGAGTCATTGGCTCAAGCGAAAGGTCCTAATTAATTGAAAAATGGTCGCTATTGGTTACAGGAAAGCATCAATTTTGCAAGGGTTGCATCATGGAGACAGAGACAAACCAGCAAATAGAAATTTTGCCGCATGCTTTTATAGTGTTATTAACATTATATAATTAAATACAATTTTGCTTGCATCATGTTGATATGGTACCTATGGATAGCTATAGATTGGAAAGGTCAGAAGCATCAAGGCTTATTAAAGGATAAAAGAGCAGCATGTCAACTGGTAAACTAAATTCACTTCGGTGTTTTTGAAAATCTTGTCCTCAACAGTATGAGTTAAATTCAAGAGAAAGAAAGGAAAAAGTTAGGTGAAAGTAATAGTTGGGTCATGCAATTATAGATGAATCATTTTTTTAAAATCTTTTTGTGGAAATGAAAGAAATCATTCTGATCACTGGTAAAAAACAGAGAAAGGGTTTATATTAGTTGATCAAATCTCAATGTCCAACTGAGTTATGTAGTGATCAAGGTATCCTCCTTTTAGCAGGAATATGTAGAGGATATCACATTTTGTAACTTCTAGGAATTATTCCCTCATGAGTGCAGGCAAATACACTTGAAACTCTTTTTAGTTGATACTTCTTGTTTTTGTTTTCAACGAGTAAATAATATTTGAGTGAATTTAAATTAAATTTGAACCATGACAGAAAAATAAGAATCCACTCTGTATCTCACTAACTGGGCTGACCACGCGGGGCTATGAAATCCTACAGAAAAAGAGAAGGCTGCAGTGCCCAATCTCATCGCTGCTCCTTTGTCAGAAATCTTCACTGAGTCAGGATCATTCAGTGAATCAGCACTCAGCAGCAACACCACTCTGCTGTATGGACAAATCCAGGGACTGTCAACCCAGCAAAACAATCAGGAATTTGAAGCCTTTCACCTTACAGAAAGCTGCATATGAAGGAACTGGTTGACATGTCATGATGTCTTGAACATTTTTCCTTTTAAACAGTGTGCCAAGGAATCGAATTTACTGATGCTTGTCTGATCTCACTCATAAGTTTCTATTGTTCTCATTCCCTACCATATAACAATAATCTCACCTCCATCAGAGCCTGCTTTATCCATGGAGGCAGGGACTAATATCATTATTGGTTTCTCAAGATTTTGCACGTTCCCTGATGTTACAAAAGTTCCAAGTTTCAACCAATAAGAAGACATATAGCCTTGCGCTCCAACAAAGAACTAGATTAAACTTGTCATCCATTTCTACTCTATTTCCACATCACAACGTTGAAGGGAAGTCGTCATCGGACGTTGATAGCACCACTACCCGCCTTACAGCATGTGGTAACCAGGCCCTGGCAACTTAGCGCTGAAAAGACAAGACAGGCAAGAAAGTGAGAAATCGTATATGTAAAGAAGGAAAAGACCAAAAAAGAGTGCAGGTAAATCCCCAAAACCAACTGAAAGATGATCAAAGTGTTTGTCTAGGCATAAAAGGAACTCTCGGCTGAAGCTAAACTCGGGTAACATATTCTGCTAGTACTTTTTTGTATATTCCTTCTGTCAATACCAATTCAGCTTTGCCTGAAATGATATATGGCCGACGTCACGCTAATGCAGTATTATTGTTTAATTTTTCTTTTAGGTGAAAGAGAAGAGACCAATCGAAACACGAAACACAAACGATTAAATTGAAGGCCGGACTGGGCTTACACACACATTCTGGGTTGACAGACGGACCAAGCCAGCTAGAAGATTGAAAGCTAAAACTATTAGGAGGTTCACTGTAAATTAGAAAACCAATGATTTGGCTACACAGACCATTTCAGTTATCTGCTGTTCTGTTGGCTTGTTCCAAGTAATTGTGTTGCATTTGCATATGGTGCTCAGGATCTTTAGAAATAACCACCTGTATGCATAGATTATAGCACGGTTTCAAGCACCTTGAGAAATTAAAAAGTAGCAGCGTTTCCATAACCATAACATGATTATCTTGCTTTCGTTTTTTCATGACTGATTCGGTCAGAGATGGGTGAAGAACATATTGAAAGCATGTAAGTGATGAACCAGGCTATATGGGACGATTAGATGCACGCATGAGGAAAAAGCAGCAGCATCTTTAGCTATCGATGTACATCATGAAAATAGAATCAATCTGCATCTGAAAAGTGAAATTAGCGTGGTAAACGATAAACAATGCGCATAAAAAACCCATAAAAATCAAGAATTGAGTTACAATTGAACTACTCTCTTCTTTTTAGGCAGGCAGGCAGGCAGCCTTGGGAAATTTAGATTGGACAGATGTTACATCATGTTTTATATGATTAGAAGGCTAACCTTTCAGCCTCCGGGCGGACGAAGAACCCTCATCGGCGACTCTGTCGACATAACAGGATACTCTGTTTGTCTTCCGCGAATAACAATTCTGCAATTCTTGAAGCAATTCTGCAAATCTCATCCTTCCACATGCCTAATTGATCATTGGGAATTTAGGACGGAAATTTTGAATTCCTCGCTTACAATTGGATTTGGAGGAAGGGGGTATGTAATTATAGATCCTTTAAATTTTATTGTTTGAGAATTTCTTTAGTTCTTTAATTTACATTTCCCTCACTAGACTTTCCTTCTTCTCAAGTAAGATTTAAATGAAAAAATTTCAGATGGAATTTTTTAAATTTTATTAAAAGTTATTAAATAAAAATAAAAACGAAGATAGCTTATAAATTAATTATATGTAAAATTTAATTGAAAATTACACACATAATTTTTAATTAAAACATTATTTATTACTATATACTAAATTAAAAAATATTTTCATAATAAAAATTAAACAAAATTTTAAATTAATATTTTATAATTATTTCAACTATAGTCTATCTTATTGGTTTTGATTTTTTTAATTTAATTTTTTAAATAACTTTAGTCAAAATATTCATAAGTAATAACCACTATAATCGTTAAATCGATATATTGTGTATCGAAATTTAATTTTTGAATATTGAATGTCATAAGTTATGAAAATTTTTTTAAAATTAATTGTAAATAATATTTACATATTAAAATAAAAAATAAAAATATTTTATTTATTAATTGAATTGAAGATTATAGATGATTATTTTTTAATTTAAACTCTCAACAAATTTTTGAACAATATATATTTTTAAATAAAATGCATATTTTTATATTTATTTATTAATTAAAAGTTAAAAAACCTGAGTTGAAATCAAAAGAGAAATTTGATTTTTTTAGTATTTTTATTTAAATTTTAAATCTATTGAAATTCATAAAAAATATTTTTTATATTTCACTTAAAAATAAATAAAAAAGAAATTTTGATAATATGATAAAATTAAATTTATAAAAAACGTATCATATTCTAGGATACCTCCATTTTCAATAATTGATCAAATATAATACAATTATCAGTACATATGGAGTTTTTACTAACATCAAGAGAGATATATCGTAGTACAAATATGATTTAATAAACAACAAGTTTCGCATAAAACACGGGGTATAATGTCCGGCTGCTTGTAATATCGACAGAGATATATCTTAGTATAAATATGATTTTAATAAATATCAAGTTTCGCCTAAAGCACGGGGCATAGTGTCCGGCTGCTTATAAATTAAATTAAAAACAAAAAACAAAAGTCAAACTCAACCAAACCGTGGACCCCACTCTTCTCCTTTGTTTGGTTTTGTATGCCCTAAAAATTTCCCATTGTTTCTCTTCTCCCCACCGTATGACCAGATCCCAATCAGATCTCTGTCTTCGATAAATCCCAATTGAGAGAAAAAAAAAATGGTAATCAATGTTTACACCAAAGAAGACGCGCAACAAATTCTTTCTGACAAAATTGCAAAGCTAACAGTTAATGTAGAAGAAGGAGAGTGCAACAGCGAGGCAGCTCCAGTTGCCGACAGTGAATCCTGTAGGACTCCGACTTCTAAAGAGCATCGGATTCCTGAATCCTTGACATGCCCACCAGCCCCAAGGAAACGTAAGGGTTCCTTCCCTGCCGATAAAAATGAGCCCAAGAAGATTGTAGACGATAAAGAGATTGAGACCATATTTTCCCCTGATCAGCTTTCCTCGGAGACATCTTCCGGGCAGTGAAGGGTTGGATTCTCATTCTTTTGAACCTTTCCTTTTAATATACTGGACTAGATAGAATTCACCTGGAGTTTAGGCGAATCTGATTGTTAGATAGGAAAATCCCAGTTAAGGGGGTTTCTGGGAAAGATGATATACAATGGGATAGCAAAGTGTACACTAGACATAGAAGGCGTTAGATTGAACATGTTGAAGTTTGTTGCCTTAGGCTCCGTATAAAATTAGGATTTTTATGTTTTAACTTCTTTCAACATATACCCATTAATCAATGCCTAATGATGGTTATTGTGTGTGCTGTGATTGTTGACTAGTATTTTGCTTCAATCTCCATTGGCGACAGCAAAGTTTCTTTTTAATATTGCTAATAAAGTAGTTGACTAGCAAAATTGGTGAACAATTATATTAGAGAGGCCGGGGAGAATTTGGGTAGGACCATGTTAATTGGGAGGTGCGAAGTCAAAGTAGGCCGAGTCATATGACTCTGAGGCTGCCATCCCAACTCTTTACGGAGAAGGCCAACCACATGCCAAGTTCTCAGTTATCAAAGTACTCATAACTGGTAGTAACACTAAACAATCTATAATATTCAAGCTAAAAAATGCATTACCCTGTTATTTACCAGGATGAAAGAGTTTAATGAAACTGTGGATGCAGTAGAATTTGGAAGAAGAATCAACTTAGACACCATAAGTTTGCAGTAACCTTGAACAAGGTCCGATATAACACCAACACTGTGGCTTTGTGTTCACAATAACGGGGAGGTCAGATTGTGGGTGTAGGAAAGACAGTTGACAGGTGCATGCTTATACTCAAGGGAGTGAGGATAAGGAAAACCTTTGAAGAATCAAGGAGCTCACAGTTTTGGCTTCCTACATTGCGAAATTCTGCCCAATGCCAGGCCTTGGGCCAATTGCAAAGGCGAGAAATGCATTGGGTTGCTTTGCTGCTTTGGAGATTCCATACTTGAATCTCAGTGGATTGAACTCCTTTGCATCTTCTCCCCAATATTCTTAGCTATGATGAATCATCAGATCTATTGAATCTCAGTTGATTGAACACGTGCTTTTTGGTACCATTAGATTCCCCAATTTCAAGTCTTCTGGTGCCTCCCTAATCGTCATTAGGAACGGGCAATACAGCCTTAAAACCTCCAGCAGGAACATGTTTACCTAATAAATAAACAGCTTAGGCCAATTCGGACTTGTGAAAATTTCTGGTAATTATTCAAGATAATAATATATTTGTGGTAAACTTACTAATTTTAATTTGGCGAGCATATCAGCATCTGGAATATTCATTCTAAACTCCTTTACAACTCTTCTCTGAGTTTTGCTTGCCATTCTTGATGTGAGCTCAACAGAAAATGGTCCAAATTAACAAATTGGCGATCTAATAGTGGCCTGTAAAGAAATATATGTTTTGCACTCCTCCATGACTTCATCCATAGTCAGTTTGTACCATCATTTTCAGTCGTTAATTTCTGAGTTTGCAATCATAAGACCAACTAGATCATCTCCATAAGGAGATTCTGATTTGCTGGTAGCTTTAGAATTCAATCTACTCTGGATGGTGCCCCTCAGTGTGATTTTAATTTTCCTATCAAGCTTCCATATTTGGAGATTTGATGAAGTGGGAAGACATATGCAAGCAAATATTGTTAAATGTTAAGCATTTTGTTTAGCAGTAAAACCTAGGCAAATTCCAAAATCCAAATTAAGAAAAGATAAGTCAAGAGTATATGAGTTAATAATCACTGGCTGCCAGGGAAGAAGATTTTGGCATAGGAAGCTATAACCCAACGTTGAAGCAATTTTTGTGCCTGGAAGGCCTCCTTGCCCTGAATTTAGCTACTTCCAAGGCAGTGCATAGTTTTTTGAAATTCTCCGATCACTTCTATCTTTTACATTGTCCCTCGGGTATAGTAGCTTTGACTCTTCAAGCACGGATATGGTACATGTTGCCATCTTGTTCACCGTACCCTGCATGACCCAGAAGACCATGCACGCGGTGGTCTGCTCAATAATGTCTTAAAATGAGAAGAAAGGGCAGTTTAAGAAGAACATCTTTTAACTAACTCGACATTTGAGTTGTTAAGTCAAATTCCCTCGAACTTGCAAGGAGTAAAAATATTTAAGTGAATTTTGTCAATTATCGTGGGTTATTTTCATTATTGTCCAGAGTGGTGATGTAGGTTTTTTACTTATTTCGAGATGTATTTTCATATAAAAATAATACATTAATAATTAAATTCAAATATCTACTACTGGTTAAGTTAAAGCTCTCTTATCTTTGATTTTCTTAAGAATCTTAGTCGTTCAGAGATGAAAATGATTTTGAAGAAAGGTGGGTGAGGGGAAAAGAAACCAAAAGCTCTATTTTTCATTTTTATGATAAACCATAGAAATTTTTTTGGAATAGAGAGGTTACCATGTAATCGTAACCATCAAAATGCATAAGCAAATACATAGTTTCCAATATAAGAAAAGGTGTTTGTATATTATGAAGCTTGAATCTTTACAATGTTATACATATTTATATATACAGATTTGTGATAATCAAAAAATTATGGTGAAAATTTGAAAAGCAAATTTTATGGAGGCAAATCCTTGTTTGATAGATTTCATACTTCAAAACATTGATTATGTGATTTACAGATATGCTGAAAAATCTGATAAGTTAATATTTTGCTGTTACTTGTATATCATGTCCCTATCACTATTTCCATCAATCAATAGAGGACCCTATAGCCATAGAAATTTTATTAATTTCCAATCAGATGACAAGTGTAAAGAGGAGAAGAATCCGAACATCATCCGGTTTAGGTGCGGAGAGAATTTAGAGATTCTTTCTACTCTTTGGTTTAATACAAGAGAGAGATTTTTCTTACATTTTGTTTTTACTAGGAAGGAGAGACAATTAAAGCTGTCATGTTTCGTACAGTGAAAAGCATTGCAAACGCTACGAGGTTGGTGACGATTGTGTACAGCCATCTGGGGCCACGTAAGATGGGCTGGAATATACATATATATTTTCTTCAACAAAATATTTTCACAACCATGGTCTAGGTCACTTCATGATTCACCGTAGTCCATTGTCCATACTTTTCATCTCTAATTTTAAAACATTTGGTCTAATAGTGTAAAGATAAAATAGAACCCAAAGAAAAATAAAAATTATTAATGCCCATTAGATTTGTTTATGTTCTTGGCCCATTAAAATTTATAATACTATATCAATACAAAACACGCCCTTGAGGCTAGTTGCAGAGAATATTTTCGATAATCTTAAGCAAGTTCTCTGCAAGTATTTCACAGGACCTGCTGATGACTTAGGAACTCTTTCTGGCTAAGTAAATGTTTTCGTGAAATGTTTCTGGTATTGATTGGAACCGTACAGAGTGAGCTTTCATTTTGTAAGGGAGGGTTCAGGCAATGGTTGTCTAGGGTGGGTGGTTTATATGGGTCAAACTCTGTGTTTCCCATGTAAGGCTACTAACTTATGTAACCCCATTGAATTATTAAACCAATGAAATAGTTCATGGCTTAGCCAAAAAAGGTATTTCACATGTTAAGAGGTTTTACAATAATAGGGAGACCGTGTTGGGGCTGTAAAGTAAGGTAGTCGGCCGGAGCATGTTTGTAGTCAGGGGAGTGGGAGAAGGAAAACCTCTGAAGAATGAGCGCAAGCACAGCTTTTGCTTCCAGCATCGCGAAATTCTGCCCAATACAAGCTCTTGGACCAATTGAAAAGGCCATTAATGCATTCGGATGCTTTGCTGCTTTGGAGATCCCATTCATGAATCTCATTGGGTTGAACTCATCTGCATCCTCTCCCCAATATTCTTTGCTTCGATGAATCTTCACCACTGGAATTGTTAAAAGTGTGTGTTTCGGAATCATTAGATTCCCCAACTTCATGTCTTCCGATGCCTCTCTCATCAACAGTATCACTGGGCAATACAGTCTCAAGACCTCCAGTAGAATCATGTTCACCTGATATTAGTGTCCAATTCAGGTTTTTAAAACATTTAAGACAATGTTTTAATTAAGAGAATAAAATAGTTCTTGAAATGTTACCAATTTCAACTTAGCCAACATATCAGCATCTGGAATTCCCATCCCACATTCCTCCAAGACCTCTTCTCTGAGTTTTGCCTGCCAGTCTGGGTGTATGCTCAACAAGAGAATTGTCCAAGTTAATAAATTGGAAGTCGTCTCATGCCCTGCGATAAAGAATGTTTTGCATTCCTCCAAGATTTCATCCATGTGCAACTTGAGATTTCCTTTAGATTGAGTAGGTTCCGCAGCTGCCATCATCAAACCGAGTAGATCATCTCCGTAAGGGCAATTTGCACCACCGCTGATTTTGGAAGTCAATCTACTCTCCATGATGCGGCTTAGTGAACCCTTTAGTTTCCTGTCAAGCTTCCACATTTGAAGGTTGGATGGAGTAGGGAGATATCTGAAAGATTTGAGAAAAATTAAGACAAATCTAAAAACTTAGAGAAGAAATTGATAGAGAAGAAATTGAGGTGTAAGAGTATAATTGTTACTGGCTGCCAGGGATGAAAATATTCGCACTTGAAGCTGCACACCATCTTTGAAGCTCTCTTTGTGCCGTGAAAGCCTCCCTTCCATGGATATAGCTACTTCCAAAAGCAGTGTGTGCAATTATATCAGCTGTTAGCTTTTGAAATTCTCCGCAGATCTCTATCTTTGTACAGTGGTCTTCAGCTAACTCAGCTTGATGTTTCCACTCGTCAAACATGGATATCGAACAAACCACCATTCTCTTTACCATAACCTGTAAGATCCATATATCCCCTTTAAGCCATGGACATGGACATGGAGATGCTGATAAATTTCCCAAGATATTAACAAAACGATGAAAAAATTAATCTTTGTTTCAAGTAAGAAGGCAAATAGGATTATTCGGAATTTTTTGAAACCTTAATCTTGTCCAAGGAGAAAGCAGGATTAAGAATTCTTCTGCGCCTAACCCAGTCTAGTCCATTAATCAAAGCCAATCCTTTCCCTGCTAACATCTCGACTGAAGGTCTCGCACGGGGTTTGTTGTAGTAACCAAACTTGTTTGATAGTATTTGCTTGGCCAGCTCGGGGTCTGAAATGCAAAGACGGGGATCTGTTCCATGCCAATACAGAAATGTCTCTCCTGTGTGGCAAGAAAATAACATGCAAAGCTGGTTCATCCGAATGATAAAAGAGTATTAATCAATCAATCTGGTTAATCTACGAAAATCTAGCAGAACTTATACATCGACACGGGAGCACTAAAACTTAAGGAATTACTATGTTATAGTAGTACTATAAGAAGGAAGCTGACCATATTCTGAGGACCATATATAGTAGTGTGGGAGAACACGCTTAACAATATCATTTGAGTTGGTGTCCAATATAATTTCTTCGGCTGCTTGTCGCAACTTCTTTATCTCATCGAGAGAACCCCTAAGGAGAGAGTATGGTGGCCCTCTGATTCCTTGCTTCTTGAAGCATTTCGTCAGGGCATGTGGCCTCCACACAACAATCTTAAACACTTGCAAAATCTTGGAGACCAGAACAACCACCAAAGCAGTTTTCAAGGCCAAACTAACATAATCCATCCGGACAAAGTATTTCCTCTGCTTTTTTTTGGGATCAGTGTGGCAAAGATTGTGTCAATAAGATGTTGGTTTGTAGAATACATATAGATGAGGCTGGGATTTGGTCCTTCCATGCAGGGATGCCCCGTGGATGACAGTGAGGTCATTGCTGAGGCAAGAAAATGGAGCTTATACGTGGGGGACAATTTTTGCGGCCTTGGCTTGGCAATTGGCATGTGTGGCTTATAATAAGGCAGCTCTTTTTAGATATATACTAACTAGTTTTAACCTTATCCCTGAAACCCCTCCCTTCTCCTTTCTTGCTAGAAATGTAAATATGATAATTTATGTTTTTATATCTTAAATGTGTCATATATAATTAAATATGAAATACGTTAAAGTTAAATATAAATACGATATAAATAATTTTCATGTTTTGAATTTAAAATACATATATATATATATATTTAATAATCGTATAATACGACACGACATGATTAATATATTTATTAAACGTGTCAATATATGACATGATACGATTAATAATATGATTAGATAAAAATATTTATAATTAAATATAATTTTATTATTTAAATTTAAAATTAATAATTATAAAAGCAATTATCATAAAAAAATAACGATAATATCAAATATAACAAAACAAAATTTAAAATTAAGGTTTGGGCATGACATAATTACATTATTATTTTTATAAAATTTAAAAATCTTACTAAAATAATTGTTCAAAATTATTTAAGTAATACTAAAATAGTCTTTGACTATTAATTTTAAACAAATTAATAAACATATCATACATATATGTTTAAACACAATAACATGATTAAACACGTTTATACGTTTAAACACGATAATACGATTAATTAAACGTATTACTTGTATCTGACACATTAACACATAAAAATTTTCGTGTCTTAAACGTTTCAGATACAATTAGACAAAAAATACGTTAATGTTAAACTCAAATCTATTTAACTCCGTATATTTTCGTATTATGTTAATATATTGTATCTAAAATTATTAAGTTTAATGAAACACCTATCAAGTTAAATGATTAGACATCCATGGACCATTGCCGTATTCGTTTTGGTTTGGCCCCACTGCTCAAGCTGTTCCAGCTAGCCATCAATTTATAACTAAGATACGTTTTGCTGGTTCTTGTGTTTTTAGTTCCTGCCAAATGATCCTAGTTCGTTTTTTTTTTTTTTTTTTACGAAAAGTACAGAAATTCATTCAAAGTCTCACATAGAGACCACAAAAAGCAAATCCTTTTAAGGCTTGCAGATACAAAAGTGACTGGCAGATCATCTGAGGTGTCTGATGGCCAATAACAAGTCAAAGGTTACAGATTTATAAGGTCTACAATTCATTAACACAACCGTAGCAGAGAAATGAATTTAAATCCTTTCCAGACCATGTCAGCAGTGTTCTTAGGCATCCATAAACTGAATTGAATTTATTCTAATTCTATTTTTGGGTGATCGAAAAAGCTTGATCAGATCCCTTGAAATGGACTTGAGATTATTGCTGAATCCATGTCACAATTATTTCATTCATCATGCAATGCAAAGGAAAGGACCCTCCTCTCACACTTAATAAACAGACACAAATAATAATACCCAAAAAAGAAAAATCCAATGTAAATCTTAGAACCAACAAATCATCATTAATTATTGTTGTTCAATCCAAACTCATGGTACCTAGCAAGGTATATGGTTACTTCGGTTATATATCTTTACTATATTATAAAGCAAATAATTTAACTTTTATTCTTTTCACTTGATTTTCAAATTTAGTCAGGAAAATACTTTGAATCGTTTTCTGCGGATATTCGTATTGTAATAAAAATGTCAACAGGTTAGATATTTATTAATTTTTAAATTATCTCAAATCTTATTATTAGATATAGTATCCAAATTCTACAAATACTTGATTATATTTTGAATTATATTCAAAATTCGTACCCGCATATCCTAGACATTACTTGTAAAATACCCAAACCTGTTTATCCGATTAAAATAAATTTAAAATTAATTTTTATATATATTATTAATAAAAGTTAATAAATTAAACTTAGTTCATAAAAAAATAAATTAAAGTTTAAAACCATGTTTAGAAAAATTAATAAATATTAATAAGTATTACATTAATTGTGAAAAATTTATAAACAAAAAATAATATATAAAACTAAATTTTAATATTAAAAATCATCATATATAATCGAGTTTAAATAATGAGTACTATAAGACTATTACCTGAGTCTTACCTAAATTCAATTATAAGATATCTTAATCCTACTTAATCGGATCGAGTAACGTAAATATCTATTTGTAAAATATTCATTGACATATGTAAATTTCACTCAATATTCTTTTTATTTAAATTATTACTAATTAAAATTTTATATATAACACTCAAAACATTCGATTTAATCATATATTAGAATACAACTTTGGTTTAGGTTCCAAGCTTTAAATGCGCAAAAAAAGGAAAAAATTCTGACGAGGCAAATCACTATGAAGTGTAAGCATCGTCACCATTTATATAAGCACCTAATTTTCAACCGTACCCATTAAGGTTGACAGTTCAGATATCTGTATTCTGTTCTTCGTTCGTGAAACAAAAGCAGGCCCAAGAAGGTTGCTATTGGGCTTGGCCTTAAAGAGTAAGATCTGGTTCTCAATCCAAACCCGTTTTGGATTTTCCTTTCCTAATGAAAATTTCGAGAGGAAATTGCGAAACCCTTCTAAAGAAAAGGAAAAAGCAGCATTAGTTAAACGGAAGAATTGGGCGGGAGTTTAGTTGAATTCCGATATTTGCGGTAGCTAAGAGGAAATGGATTCGAAATTCGTGAGGGAATTCATAAGAAAAGAAGTACCGGATTGGGATGACGAATTGATGGCCACGGCCCGATTCAAAGCGTTTAGCGGTCAAAGATCCGATTGGGAACCCAAATTCCAATTCTGGAAAGATTTGATCATCAAAATCTCCCGCCAGTTTGGTCTCTTCGTCATTTCACCTTCCCAGGTTTTTAGTTTTCTAATTCTCTTAGCTTCTCAAATTTACTATATTTTATTTTATTTATGTAGTAATTCGTTTATTTGAAGGTCAAAAATGAGTGGTTTAATCGAGGAGGGTTGACTCCTTTGTGCCTTGATCACGTACTGGTGAGCTAAATTATGTGTCTTTCTTTTTCAAATTTGATTATAGCTTTGGGCTTTTGTTTGGGGAATTTTTGGGTTTTATTTTTTTGTCAAATTTTCAGTTTATGATGTATAATGAAGGTGAATTAACCCGAATTTCGGACGTGGCGGATCCTTATAGCGGGAGAATGTCTCAGCTGTTTAGGAAAGTGAAAGGTTTGATGAATAGATCAACAATGACTTCAGAAGGGATTCTTCTTGAAGATTGCGTCATTCTTACAACATTGTTAAAGGTTTTGTAATGATGTTTGTGACAAGTATTTGTTAAATCTAGTAAAGTTGGAATGTTAAGTTGTTTTGTTTGATTGTCTTTAGGAAAAAGCTGATGAGGTCGTTAAGTTTTTGTCCGAAAGTCATTGGACTTCGTCTTGCATTGTTACGAGGAAGAAGTTTGAGAGCATGTGTGGAGGACAAGAGGAAGAGCATGCAGTGTTGAGTTATTTGTCAGGGTGTGGTAAAGGACAGTATCTCTCGACCTATAAGAAAGAATTAATTGAGGTATTGCTTTTTGTACCTATGAACCTGCTTGAGTTATATGTATTTGCAGATTTTTGTTTCTTGTTGGTAATTAAATTACTGCAGGGCATAAAAGTTTCCCTTTCATCAGCAGTGGTTTCTAGTGTCTCGAGTTTAGATTTTGACACTCTGCACATGATTTGGACTCAAGAAAAACTCCAGCAACAACTTGATGTGATTGACCGACGCTGTGAAAAGTAACCTTTCTCTGACTCTTTATACTTATCTCAAATGCTGAACTGTGTTGCTTCATAGTCCATGCCTAAGAAAATGTGAATTATGAATAATGCATTCAAGGAGATTTAGGGTCAGTTAAAAACACTGATAAGGAGTTCACATGTCCATGAAGTTTGTCTAGCATGAATGGTTGCTTTCTAGAGAGATATGGAATGTGATACCTATTGTTATCAGTGATTAAACCATTTAGGACATTAGTCATTTGCACTATGTTCCTGGTTGAAAATCTTGGTTAACTTTCTTTTGAACCATGAGCAATTCAGAGACAATGAGTGAGCAATATGTACGGCAGAGAGTTTTCATTTTAAAACCATATTTGCATCTTAGATGTTCCTCTTTCGCAAGCAGTTTGTTTCTGTTATGCATAGAGTGTCTCAACTCAAGTTATACTGGTCTGATGGTTGAGGTTATTCTTTGCAGGTCAAGACAGTCCGCGTTAGTTTCTTTGAAATCTGGGAACAAGAAATTGGCCCTGAGACACGCAAGGGAGATGAAGTTGGGCACTGAGAATAGAGAAAAATGTACCTCACTTCTGAACAGAGTGGAGGAAGTCTTAAATGTTATTGCAAATGCTGAATCAACAAAAAAGGTCAGACAACTACAACTTAAGTTTTGGTTTTAAACACAACATATTTGAGCCTCTTAATATTTTTATGTGGTTCCAAAGCTATGCGAAAATGTTCAAACTTGCCAATGAAAGTGAGCTTAATGACTTAGGTTTTAGCTGTCAGGAAAGTTGGTTTGCAAGGCTTCTCATGGCAGAAGATAGTGAATAAGCTGATGCATAATTCTTTGATGGCAGGTGACTGAAGCAATCCAGATTGGAGCACGAGCAATAAAGGAAAATAAGATCAGTGTGGAAGAAGTTCACCTCTGCTTGGAAGAACTTGATGAGAGCATTGATTCGCAGAAGCAAGTTGAAATGGCTCTAGGTATTTATATAGTTTATTAATCATCCTTTTTAACATCTTTGAAAGTAGAAAATACCAATTAGTTTTCATTAAGTTGTTGCATGGTGTCTTGATAATATATTTGTACTTAGTTCTCTTGTCTAACATGTTCTCGTTTGACTGTTATAGAATCAGCTCCATACTCAGGCATTGAGGATGAAGATATTGAAGAGGAATTCAGGAAATTGGAGTTGGAAGTTGGAAATGAAAACCGTAAAGATCCGATCTGTGAAGCTGGTGTTAGTGATACAGCAGGATCTGATGAATCACTGACTGAAGCTTTGTTGAATCTAAAACTAGTGGATGCTACACCCAAGGGATCAGCAATTCAGAATTTCGGGGTTCCAGCTAAGAACAAGGATTCAAACAGCCCGATGCTTGAAGCTGCATAAATATCCATATGCTGTTTTGATTATGACCGTTTTGTGATAACTGTCATTCATATAATGAACAGTGGCTTAATAGTCCATCATTTGAGCAATTGGCTTCCGTTGTGAATAACATACGATTTTTAATTCAGAATGTGAATATGCAAGGACGCCTTTTGAACTTACGTCTGATGCTGCCCCTCCTCACCCAATATTTTTTATCTGCTTATCTGCTGGGTGAAAAAACCAGCATCCACACAATAGGTAAATCGCTTTGTAATGCTTAAGCAGTCCAACAAGTTGGGCCAGCGGGAATATAGGGCTTCAATCATATTAATGGACGGCAAAGGATAACAGTTGGATACATTGTATGAAAAGCTACCCTGTCCCTGGTCAATTATCATGACTGTGTTTGCATAATTGCGTCAGTGATTTTTGTTTCCTTCTTCGCCGTTATCGTCATCAAAGAAGAAAAGGATTTTTCTATAAGGGTTGGGGA
Organism: Theobroma cacao; assembly: GCF_000208745.1. Classification (NCBI taxonomy): domain Eukaryota; kingdom Viridiplantae; phylum Streptophyta; class Magnoliopsida; order Malvales; family Malvaceae; genus Theobroma; species Theobroma cacao. Next base: position 32,726,290 of record NC_030850.1, on the reverse strand, counting down.
GAAGATTCTGAAAGATTTTTAAGGTTGCGAAGGACTTCGTTAACGTGTATAAGCAGCCTACTGCAGTTTGCCTCCACCCCGGCGTTTCTTCCTCTTAAAAACGCCAAATGAATCCATGATCCAATTTTCGTAAATTAACACATCCCAGAAAATGCTAGATCTCCAGCATCACGCCCTGGAATTGGACAGAAAATGCTGCCAGCAATAACCAGAGAATCCACCAGGGTTCACAAACAACTATTCCATTTACCAACTGGGCTATCATTTGTAATCGGCAAACCCATTTCGACCCTCTCCCAAAACTCAAACCCACCTCATAAATGCACTGCCCAAGCTGACAAAACCTTTCATCTAACGAATATCTCTTCTTTGCCACAGTCATTCAATCATCAAAATCTTTTGCGTAGCTCCCTATTTTCTCAACTTAAGTCACCTTCAAATCTTTCTGATGCCAAAAGATTACATGCTCTTTTGATTGTCAATGGATTGTTTAACCCCAGTAATACTGATAGAGTCCTTGGTTCACAGCTTGTCAATGTGTACGTAACCTTTGGCTGTTTACAATATGCACTTTTTGTGTTTGATCAGCTGCCCCAAAGGACTAATCTTGCTTGGAACGGAATTCTTAGAGGTTTTCTTGACGTGGGTCGTTTTTTCAAGGCAATTGAATTCTATCACTTGATGATTAGTCAAGGGCTGATTCCTGATAATTTCACTTACCCACTTGTTTTAAAAGCTTGTATTGAGTTGAATGATCTTGAAGAAGGTAAGAAGGTTCGAGATTTTATTCTGTGGAATGGGAGTTATATGAAATGCAACGCTTATGTTGAATGTGCCATGATAGATATGTTTGCCAAGTGCGGTAGTCTAAGTGAAGCACGACAGATTTTTGAAGGAATAAAAGAGAAAGATTTAGCTTGCTGGAGCGCAATGATATGTGGGAATGTGCAGAGTGGAGAATGGTTAGAGGCATTGTCACTATTTAGAAGGATGAGATTAGAAGGGCTAAGACCTGATTCAGTTATTATGGCAGCTATTCTTCCAGCTTGTGGCAGACTGGAAGATTTGAAAATGGGAATGACCCTTCAAGGATGTGCTATAAGGAGTGGTTTACAGAGTGATTTGTATGTTTCTAATGCTCTGATGGATATGTACTGCAAATGCGGTGCCACTCATTCTGCCTACTCTATATTTTGTGACATTAAGAATAAGGATGTAGTCTCTTGGAGTACCTTGATTGCTGGTTATTCACAGAATTGCCAGTACCACAAGAGTTTTCACCTGTATCTCATGATGAAGGATGCAGAAATAAGAACGAATGCCATTGTTGCAGCAAGTGTTCTTCCAGGATTGGCCAAACTCAAATTAGTAAAGCAGGGAAAGGAGATGCATGGCTACATCCTAAAACAAGCTTTTGAATCTGATGTTGTTGTAGGAAGTGCACTGATTGATATGTATGCCAATTGTGATTCAATGATAAAAGCAGAGCACATTTTTAGAATTATGTCACATAGGGACGTCACAATATGGAATTCTACAATTGTAGGATATTCTTTGAATGGTGAGGTTGATACCGCATTTTGGACTTTTCAGAAAATATGGGATTTCAATCTCAAACCAAATTCCATAACCCTGGTTAGCATTCTTCCAATTTGCACAAAAATTGGAAGTCTCAAACATGGGAAAGAAATCCATGGCTATGCAATCAGAAGCAGTCTTGCGACAGCAGTCTCTGTTGGCAATTCTCTAATAGATATGTACTGCAAATGTGGGAGCCTTAAACTTGGAGTAAGCATTTTCAATCAGATGAAGGAGAAAAATATTGTGACATTTAACACAATAATCTCTGCTCATGGGATATATGGACTTGGAGAACACGTTTTTCAATTCTTTGAGCAAATGAAGGAGGCAAGAATTAGACCCAATAAAGTCACATTTATTGCACTCTTGACTGCTTGCAGTCATGCCGGTCTAGTTGATAGAGGCTGGTCGTTGTATCAGTCCATGATATATGATTACAATATTCCACTAGACATGGAACACTACTCATGCATTGTGGACCTTCTTGGTAGAGCAGGGCACCTTGATGATGCCTACGATCTAGTCAAAAGAATGCCAGTGGAACCGGACATGAATGTTTTGGGAAGTTTACTTGGTGCCTGCAGAGTTCATAATAAGGTTGAGCTGGCTAGGTGTTTAGAGAAGCACATTTTACAGAAAGAGCAGAAAGATTCAGGCCATTATACTCTGTTATCCAATATATATGCTTCCAGCGGAAGATGGAAAGATGCACTGAAGGTCAGAACGATGATAAAAGAGAAGCATCTGCCAAAGAGACCTGGAAGTAGCTGGATTCAGGTAGGTTCCAGTATTTATATGTTCCATGCTGCACAATCCAAATTAAATAACCATCAACACATTCTGGAAAACCTGTTTCTGGAGATGAGGAATGAAGGATATAAGCCTGATCCAAGTTTCTCGTCCGATGATATTCTGCATGATGTTAATGATCTAATGAGTTTCGATGCCGGCTGAAACGGTCAACAATTCAATGCGCACAAGCAAAACAGATCATGTAGGAAGTATCAACCACCAGGAGACTTCAGGGTGGGCAATCATTCAAAAAAGTTGAAAAGGGGGTGCAAACAATCTACATTTGAGAATGATTATGCTAAGGATGAACTAATTTCAAGTCTGGCGAGCTTAGTACAATTTGAGTTTAGATTGGTTCCTGCTGCTAAGATTCATCTCTATATTTTGAAATGTACAGTTCACAAATTTCCACTGTCAAAATATTTCTTGTTCCAATAAGAAACTTCAAGCATATACTATTGTTTTGCTAGATTTACAGGCTTGCCGACATGCCCTTTTTTCTTTCCTTTCTTTTTTTTTTTTTTTTGTTTTTTATTTATATTGTTACGTGAGAGCTGGCTATATATACATAACTGTTGCAAGGGTTTGAACTTTCGGTATTAAAACCAAAATAAAGGATTTGAAAAAAGTTATGGCCTACCAACCTTTTGGTGAGCTAAAACGTAACTTATTCGAGAAACCAAACTGATGAGACTACAAATCCAAGTGAATCATCACTATAGAAAGAACTCTCATGTTGGAAAGAAAAAGTCTCCAGCTGCTGCAGAAATGAAGTTTGTATGTTCCAGTGGTAATGTAATGATATGGAAAAAGCAGCAACCTGCTGCAAATTAACTGCTACTGGACTGAAATTTTCTTCAGAAAATACTTGTTCTGACTCCTTCACTGTTTTGATTGGGAGAAAAGGTGATTCATGCTTCAATCGCCCTGGATATAGCTTACAAATCTTGCTGATAAAGGGTGACTCCTAGATACACCTTGTTCCATGACTGTAATACTCCAATTTCAATATCGGATACTGTTTGTTCATGGGCCAGTGATCGCATCCTATTTGTTCAGTAAAAGATTGTAAAGGCAACATCCGATCTGAGTTGCCCATCGTTAAATTGAGGGCAGGAACAAGCCGAGATGTGAAGAAGCAAGAGGTTTTTGTCAGTTGGAGGGTCTCCCATATATCTTTCACTATTTCAAGAAATGATTGAAGTTAGGCTCCTGCAAGCTGCAATATTTGTTTGTGATATAGTTAGCCTCTCTCATTTTGGGTATTTAGAAAACGCAAAGGAACATGGAAAAACTAGAACCACAAACTCTATCAGTAATAAGAATGAAATGCCAATGGCCAAAGGTGGTTTTAGGTGGGTGATTTAAAGGCGCTCTTTGATCACCAACCGGCTACCGCCATGGAGTGAGCGACAAAAATGGTACTACTAGCATATTTAATTTGCACCATGCACACATCTTTCAAATCTAATGAAGAATTTTCATTAAGAATACTCAAGACTCAAGACCTAAAATAATGCATTCAACTCAAAGCTATGGCATCTAAACCGCTTTGGTCTAATGGTTTTGATATTCAATTTTTGGTCTTTTAGCTTAAGCTTGAAAAGGGCCCTAAAATATAGTATCATAAAATATAAATCAACAACATCCCAACATTAAAACGATGATTATATATATAAATGATATCAAATTGATTTTACCATTAATTTATTTATAGATATATGGACGGTTATTTTACTTTGAGTTAGGTATCTTTCTTCAATTGGACTTGGACTTCCATGTCTGAACTAAAAACCGGCAACGTGAATGATTGCCTTATCTTCTATTTCATTACTTTTATTTTTAATTGTTAAAAAAATAAAAGTATCAAAATCTTATATTATTAGAAAAATAAAATTTCTAAATGGCAAGTGGGCAAACCTGACAGGATATCGGGGTCTTCCGAACTTTTGAGAATTCATTTGCTCTTCAGTGTTTTTGGAGTTTAATGACATGTTGGATTTGAACCCTTTGGTGTAGATAGGGAAATAGCAGCACCTGGAAGTCCCACTTGCGCGGCAGGAGGTTGAGATACCCCAGCAGGGGCCTGGACCGATTGTGGGGAGAATCTTCCAGCCATAGATACAAACGGTGAACGTGACATCGACATTAATAACACCTGACCAGGGACCTCAAGCATGTTGAGTCTAGCTTCCGTTGTGATCCCAGGCAGAGCTGCGGCAGTTCCTGACAATAGTAAAGTTGTTGGGAACTGTGCTGGGCTGCACCCAAGACCCATTTGCATCCTCATACCCATCCCAACAGCCATGGGAGAATAACCAGCCAAATGTTGTGCATTTATCTGCTGCATTACCGTAGGTAACATCATCGGAGGCATATAAGCCCCAGTTCCCATTGACATCATCTGTTCCATGGATCCCATGGTTAAGGTCTAATTGACTACTTGCATATTCGAACAGAAGCAATAGTTGTAATTCGAAGAACTGGAAAGGCTACCTGAACTTGGAGCTGAAGGGTCTTTAAATACTCAATTGCCTCATCAAGCATCGAAGCTTTATCCACCTAAAAAAGTCACACGTAGAAAGAGTAATCAAGAGAGACCCAAGATAGATAATCCAAAAGTTTGGAACAAAGGGGTGAAGGGTCTCGATTTCGTAGTTGAAAAAGTAGAATGATAAAATCTGCCAACCTTATTACAGTTGGGTATGAGCTCTTGCAATGCACGCATCTTCTCGTTGATTTTATCTCTTCGCCTCTGCGTGCAAAAATCCCCAACAGCTTATCAGATTTCATATTGTAACAAAGGTCTCCATATTTTTTTCTTTTGACATCGCTTACCCTTTCAGATAGGTTGTGAACTTCTGCTTTTCGCTTTCTCTTAGCACCTTTGCTTCCCCGTGATGGCACTGCTTTTGTCGTGCCCTCGGGTTCTTCCATTGCATTCTGCACCGTATATGTGAACACCCTTAGACTCAAAGGGGATAAGCTATCAAAAGAGATAAAATATACCAAAAAAAATGCCTTTAATTGGATAAAATTTACATACATCACTGAGATCAGTGTCTTCATATCTCCTTTTCAAAGTATATGTTGGACAATTTGAAGCCCCAAGCGAACATACCGAAGATGATGCAACCATTTGCTCAATAGATTTTCCATTACCAGGATTTCCTTTAATGGATGTATTTGGCGCTAAGTTTGACGACGGGGCACGAACCCTACTAGGAAATCTCGTATTTGAAGGGGTATCTTTATTGCCAACGGCTTCAGATTGCTCATCAGGAAGCGACTCATTTTGAGGCTCAGAATGAGGTAATATTGGCTTCATGTTGCTTGCCAAAGAAGTTCCTTCTTTTTCAATACTTGTAATATATTTTGAGCCATTAGTTGGCTCTACCAGAATCATGTTGTCAACGGGATTGCTAGTTCTTGGAGCAGATCTCGCGTTGCCTTTTAAATCCTCAGATCTCACATTGCCTTCCAAAATAGCCTCATCAGCTCCTGCTAAACCTGGACTGCTGCTCGTTGGTCTTGTTGCACCAGAGCTTCGATGGGTAGATTTAAGTAGAGCTGGAGATCTTAAGAAGATGGAAAAGTTCACCCTGTTCCTTTTCTCATCAATCCCTGGGTTTTCCTCCTTCGATCTCATGAATGGAACAGAAGCTTCAGATTGCTTAAAGGAAGACTGAGGTACCACGTTATCGCTATTCATGGTATGCTGGGGAATCTCTTTCACGAGCTTGGACATGTAGCTTTGTTTAAAATTTTTGAATTTGTTCACAGGAACAATATGAGAATCTATGAGTTCCTTATCGTAGCACTTTTTGTTGGGTTCGAAAACAACATTGATATCATCTTCATACAATTCTGAAAAATGTTCCGCGTAACCAGCTCCCAGAGAATTTACCTTATTCTTGTCACGATGATCCAATTTTGTCAGACCTGAAAGACCCGATAAGGGATCACCGAACGTAGAATCTGCAGCCCCAGCCTTTGATCTATTTCCAGTGGAGGTTTGTCCTTCACGTTGAATTAGAGCCTCGGAATATTGAGAAAAATAACCTGAGCATGGGAAACGACTCTCTTTAGTTGTCTTCGACGTCAAACCTCGAATGAGAATCTCTCCATTTTCCCATACCAGCTCCAGTATTTCAGGATCACACCTGCGCTAGAAACTCCATCAATCCATAGGAAATGAATATATCAAAAGAAAATGCAAAGATATAGTAGCTTGAACAACATACATGGATGCTAAGTTAGCCAAGTGGTTTGGCATCCTCGGCTGGATTGATTCAGAGGCCTCTTCTGCCATTGAATGAGATCCAGAATGTGCGTTCGATCGAACTACTGATAATTTAGAAGCAAATCAGACAATTTTTTTTGCCAAGCAGTCCTCACTCCTTTGTTGTTACACCTTGGAGTTGCAGCTAAATGTAGCCTACCTAACCTACAAGCAATAATACTCAACCATTTGATTCTGCCAAGAAATTAATGTTCGTTTCAATTTGTGTTACCCCAGTATCTTCTTCACTACGAATCATGTTTTATTTTTATTTTTTTACTTTTCAAATGAAGAACAGTGATGATGATGCGGGTTAAGAAAAGAAAAATTGCCCAGAACAGAACATAGATAGGTTTCCCTGATGCTATCCAACCAACAGGTAAACTCCACATAGGCATATTTACAAGGGACTCTTACCCGCTAAGAGCTACCTCTGTTGCACTCGAAATCTTTGAGATCAACGAAATTGAAAATGCACCCAAAAAAGCATCAAATCAAGCACTGGGATGAGTCGAATCCTTTGTAAAATTATTATAAAACACTGATAAGACGGTGGGATTGGAATAGGCCTGGGTTCAAAAATGAGTTGAAGCTTGTCTAATCTTAAATATGTTGTTGCGTGGAGGTTAGGTATCCACGGTGGAGAGCGTGGGCCACATTCACCGCCCCACCATCAAAGAAGACTACCTAATAATTTGCTGTTTTGAAGAGGCTAGAGTCTTTTGGGACCACTGGAGTCGTGGTGTTTCAATCAAGGACCCATTCCCTGAGGGAAAAAAATCAATGTAAGTCACCTGGACCATTTCTTTGGTTTCTAACCATAATAGAAGCATCACCCAAGAAAAAAAAAAGGAAAGAAAAGAAAAGGCAGAACGGAAGCAAGATAGAAGTGAAAGAGATGTTCCTGAATCGTGTACACTGATATTAACTGCCTTTCGACTTATAAATATCTTGCTAATAATAGCATTTAATTTTTGACTGGGATTATTGATTCTCACATATGCTTTGAAATGCTTATTAGTCATGTTTCTCTCAACCCAGGTACGTATTTCACACTCTTAGTTGAGGATCAAGGCATATAATTTATTCCCGGACTATGATATTACGTAAATATCGTAAACTCCTTAAATTCAAACTAGTAAACTAAGTTAAAAAAACTACTTCATATCTTGTAGTATTAAAATTTTAATCACCCGACTAGGTTATTTCCCTTTAGAAAACTTTATTTTAGCATTAAATTATCATCAAATAAATTAAAAAATCAAAGAACGGAATTTAAGTCACACGATCAAAAAAGGGTCTGATGATGCAGTAGTACATTAATTATTAGTATTAATTACTATAATAGTTGATTAGAATGAAACCCATACCATAAGTTGGTGGGTAATTGAAAATAAGCCATGAGGAAAAGCATGCCAATGAACGGACAGTGACGATCATTTTCATTATCTTCATTATCTTGAAATTGAAAATGAAGCTTCAAAACGTGACAAGGACGTGGCCAAATTTTTTGTACCAGCCCATGAAGGCATCCAAGACACTCACGTGGCCTGGGGTTCACGACCAGGACTAGCCACAGTCTAAGTGGAGCCACCGCCCAGTGGTGACATGTAACCCAATTAATCAGTTAGTCAACTACCATCGAATCAAATCCTCGCATAGGAAGAAAGATTGGAAGAAAAAAGCGTGTACTTCACGTGGTCACCTATGGTTCACGTGCCCCTATGTCTTCTTGTCTTTGTACTTTTTTAATTTTGTTATTGTTTTAGTTGAAAATTTATTTTCTGCCTTCCGGGGTCGACGAAACAGAGCCGTGGCCAATTCTTGAAGAAAACAGACAGCGACAGTGCTGAGAAGGGAGGGACTCAGCCCACCACAATGATGAGGATAATGAAAGGTCACAAACTCAACGAAACATTAAATGGTGCCAGAAGTAGTACCTAATCCCACGCAGAATATGCCCGAGAGGTTTTAAAATCTTTCCCTTTCAATACTGGCGTGTCTGTTTGAGAACCCCCAGAAAATTCTGCCCCTGCTCTCTTATAGTTGTGTGCCACCTAACAAAGGCAACATGCTGTTTTATTTTTTCTTGTCTTTTTTTTTTCTTGTCTATTCAATTCTGATGAAGGAGAAAGCCCACAGCGGGTAAGCAGTTCCTTTACATCATACCGAACAGCGGATGGAAAAGGAGTGGTGGAATAAGGGAAAAAGAAAAATTAAAGACAAAACTCTCACGCTGATTGTGGTGTATGTAGACTTGCGTTAAACATGAAATAACATCAGCCCCTGTGACAGAGATAGTTAAATAAGTTTAAATAAACCCAACACCATAAATACAATGCCAACAATAAGATTCTTGAGCTTATCCCGAGGTGTTTACAAATGTGCAGTGGCAACCAACGAAATTAAAAACATGCATATCCATTTCATGCAGTACCCAAAAAGAAAATAGTACTATCATTTTCCTCCATTTACGGTGATGTAGAATAAAACCGACCAAATCTTCAGAAAATACAAGTGGCATCATCTCGGCTCACATGTATTAGACAACAAAGAGTTACTACAGATACAATGCAATTACATATCAGAATCACTTTAAAATACTTGCGGGCCATAAATCTAATTCACTATTGTCCAAAATTCTCTACATATTTGTCTAAATCCAATCATACTACTCGAAGTACCGTGGGCATCAAGAACTCAAGTTACAGGCCACTCAAAGAATATCTGATGTCTCCACTGTTACCTATAGGGTTCTCTTGGACATATTGAGAGATGAATAATCAATGGCTAAGTAGAATAAGGTATTAGGAAAATGTTAGGACATACAAAACTTACAAAGTGATCTTCAGGCCTCTGTCATGCTAGGATATACTGTCTTTCAAGCACTCAGCTATTACATGTTTTAGCTGGAGCATCTTTTCCCTTGCCGACTGCATTAAAATTAGGATTATAACATTCATGTTATTAAGAATACACAACATTCAGTTCCGAATTGTAATGAAGAATTTAAGCGCTACAAGGCATGGTCTCTTAAGACTATCTCAAGTTTGAGGACTAAACATAAAGTTGGTAGCAACAGAAAGATCCCACCCGACTATGAAGAGGTTCATAGGCTCAAGCCTTGCAAGATTAGAGCTGCAAAACAATTACTTATCATAGGCTTCTTTTTTAAGCAGTACTTAGTTAGCGAACCCCAAAAGCATGATGTACACCCAACAGCATATATTTGAAGCCCACACAAATCTACTGTCTGGTGGCTCTCAATTAATGTATCTTAGTTACCATCTCACCAAAATTTGATAACTGTATGGCTATATTCCCAGACCCAAGCATTTGGCCAGTGGATGCCCCACACAACATGTGGATTACACTGTGCCTGAATTGTAGAAAAGCTAGCCCTAAACTTTTATTATAAACAGAAACAGCAAACTTGCCTCGTGGACAGCTGTGATTCTTCTTTCAGCATTATTAATTTGGTTTTCAACTGCCTCTTCCACATGCACGAGAAGCTTCTGGTGTGATGCTTCTGTAAATATGAGACACATTCAGGCATTCAACATACACCAGAATATTATTTAAGCATAACACCAGCTACATATGTACATGCACAAAAGACTATTAAATATAATTCTGTAACCATGCACCGAGTTCTACTTTTAAAAAAATTAATTGTCAGTTTGCTGCTTGATATTAGTTCAAGTTAGTGGTTTTAGTGCTGCAGTGTAACCAGATTCAAAATTTTTCATACTCCAATAAATAATTTTGAAATACAAGAAAATGCTAGTGAAGGTTGTAAATACTATATTCCTCAATGCAACCACTAATGCCAAGTTTTGGTAGTGCAAGTGTTTAAATGGGACCTAAAACACCACAGTGTTTCTCATCAAGCATAAAAATTTCATTTAGTCCACTGTTCACAAATGGGATGCATCGCAATATCCTAGATGATGCCATACCCAAGAACCTCAATGACTAAAGTAGTGACTCCAAATTGACATAGCCTTGCATGAGAAATCATGGATTGAATCAATATCGCAGTGAGTCCCACTGTCCCAAGAAATATTCCACACAAAAATATTCCATATCCACCAATGAAAACTTTCATGCAATTAGCTTCACTGCATGTTAGTGACAAGGACAGCATGTGTCTCATAATCAAGCAAATGGTGTCACATTTTATAACACAATCCTCACATTTTTTCTTAAGCTAAATGGAAACATCAACAAAAACAAACAACAATAAAGCAGTCATCAATAAGGAATTTATTGAAAATATATAGAGTTGCCATACTTTGTTTCTTCATGATTCCCTTCAACTCAATTTGGTGAGTTTCCATCCCTTCAAGGGTACTTCTGCAGTCCAAAAGATGGTGATGTATATCCTCCATGAACTTTTCAAGTATCAGCTTCAATTGTTCTTGTTTCTCTGCAAGAAAATAAAGCAAATAAAATAGAAAAATCAATCAAGTCAAGCCTCCTTGAGAGTTAAATTACCGAGAATAATAATTAAATATTGAGAATCCAAAAGACCAGTAGCATTCATGTATCAAGTTTATTTTAAAAACTGCAGCAAGTTTGTAAGGAAAGAAAAGGTGAAACTGTGTTTGGTACACTCTAGCATCACTTGCTTTCCACCACATATCAATAATCATGTTTTTCACAAAAAATAGGATCCAACTCATGCTTTTTGTTAAAAGCATGAGTAAGATGGCTAATATATCAAATCTAACTACATCTAAATAGCAACCATCTTGCCTGTGATGCCTAGTCATCCTAGACCCATAATGGACATACAAACAAACACCAAGACTCAATGTAACTCCATGTGCCAGACCAGAAAACTACAAGTATATAGGCACTTATTTGGGCTGTTAATCTATAACACAAAAATCAGAAAAAAAATAATACTAGTCTAATTCATGACACAAATAAGCAACTTTCAATACAAATAGGAGCCGATGACGTTTTTTTGAAGTCAATGATGCTATTCAGTTAATAGTAACTGTCACCTTGAAATCTTGTTTCCAGGCGTTTCCTTTTTGTTTTACTGAGACTAGTCAGCTTCCATCTGAAAGATTATGAAAACAAAAGCTAAGTACCAACATGTTGGATAAGCAAAGCTTTCAGTTCAAAATACTTACATATCAGATTCAATCTGAGACTCAGCATTCAGCAGCAACGACTTAATCTCCTCAGAAATGGACATCAAAATCTCAGAGGACTTCTTTCTAGTTGCTGAATCCATTTTCTGTTTAAAAGTTTCTAAAGCCAAAGCAAACAATGTAACAGCCCTGAAACATTGCCAAGCAAAACCCAATTCAATCAAGAATACGGATGATGGTACACAGATAGTATCAGCAGGTATTTCCTAATCTTTGCTTAGATATAAATAAGAACCTTGTCAGTTCATCTTCTTGGTCCTGTTCTGAGGGTTCCTGGAACCAATAACTTTCTCCATCCCCAACCCCTTCTGAACAGAAACAGAAAAGAAACTACTTTAGAAAGAAACTAATATAAGGATAATTAGAAGAGCAGTGGATGTTCAATGTTATGAAGCTGTGCCTTTTTGAGAGGGTGAGGTGGGACTGAATTCACTAAGTCCGACATCTTCATGGTTTTGAAGTCTTTTGATTGGACAATGCACCAAATTTGGTTTCTCAGCAATAACTGTCTCTGGTGAGATTATATTTTCTCTGTGACCTTAACAACACCATCAGATAAAGAACCAAAGGAGCTTCCGTTAAGAAGAAAAGTTTAGAAGAATAAATCAGAAAGAAGATGAAGTTAAGAAGAATCTATGCTGACGAATCACACTATACAACAATACAGACTGGTCAGAGCTTGTGAAGGCAGTTAAGATATGCAAATTGAGAAACAAAGTTAAGTACATTAATCGATCTTGGAGCAACAGCCAATTGTGACAAGTTACCTAGAATTCTTCTCCAAAGTGATAAGTTACCAAGAATTACATATGCAATAGAGCAGGCTAATAATTTCCTGGCACAATATTAAAAAGACTAACCACAGTCACAAGGGCAGAGTGGTTTTACGATATGGTTTTTGCTCTAAACAGTTTACTAAAGAGAAAACAAAATTTCCAATCAACAAGCCATAAGCAGAGGGTCCTATATCAAAAAGAGAGATCAAAATTAAAACTGCAACTTTTCATTTTTCCTACTTTTGGAAACACACAGCCCACTGATAAGAAATCAGTCAGCAGCAGTAAATCAGGTCGAATGTCTTGTAAGCATGTGAATCTGAGGGGCATATATGAACACAAAAGAAGGAAATAATGTCTAATGTACCACCTAATCAACTAATTATTTAGAAGTAACTAATGGTAAATGATATCCTAAATGGAGTTCTGCAAATAAATGTTTGGAAGAATGTACATAGCATGTTTCAGAAAAGCGTTTTAGATACCTACAGTCATATCTTTTAATAATGGGCGATCCTTCTTCAAAGCTCTCTGACCACCTCTCCTCTGATGATGGTTCAGAATGCTCATTTACTGCATCAATGTTTTCCTTAATAGGCATTGGATTCCGAAGTGATGAATTGATATGCTTCTCTGCATCATCCTGAACTCAATAAGGAAGGGCAAAGGCAGTAAAGATAATGCTCAAGTTTAGACATATATTCGACTGCTGTATCAAAATCTTGAAGAATAGTTAAGGATACAGGTGACTGAGATTGTGCAATGAATTTATTACAAACTGGTTTTGAACATTGGAAAGTCCTGAAGCTCCTGATATTTCCTATGATAAATCCTCTCTCTAACGGTACAAAACTGCAATCACCTTGCTCTATATCCACAGTTTTTGGTGTTGGGCTCGGAGAAGTATTTAAAGTAGGTGTTCTGCATTCAAAAGTAGGACTTTGGAAATCATGTTGTGTATGCACAACATTCCTCAAAGATATATTAGCTAAATCTTCTTGTTTTTCCCCTTTTTCTGGTGATATTGGATTGTCAAAATTAACCTGCTGGTTTGTCTTGTTGATCACTGGAGAATACACAGAATCCTTGTCTTGAACCTTTTCAAAGTTTTCTCTACTTTTCTCATTGAAGGAGCCAGGAAAGCTTTCAATATTATTACCAAGTAAAGAAGTCTTCTCTGCAGGCACTGAAGTTTCACTCCTATAAGTTGTTTGTTGAATCTCATCTGCATTATCCTCTTCAGGAAAACAGATTCTACGTGGATCAATTTTAGAACTTTTCTTCTGAATTTTCATTTTCCTGGACAAGGATGAGCCACCATTGGCAGAACCACCTAGCTTCATAGGCCTTCCTTCTCCAAAAGAGAAGATGCTTTCTCGACGTTTCTGATTGGAGGATAAACCAACTTTAGTTTTGTCTGGTTGCACTTTGGCTGCAGCTCTTTTTCGAGTCAAAGAACGGGTTACTGGCCTCTTAATAGTGTTATCAGGATTGTCTGAATCAGTTTCTATAGTATCTGAATTTTGTCTGGGCTTTGCAACTGTGTCTCCCATATTATTAGTGATTATCTCTGGTCTTAAATTATTGGCATTGAACTCATGAGACTGTGAGCTAGATTGCTGACTTTTTGGTGAAGAAACAGTTCCCAATAACTCCTGCAGCTTGATTTTCAAAGCTTCAGTTTGAACGTTTTGTCTTTTATCTGCTTTGTCCTCTAACACCACTTTATCTGACTCAAGAAATTCTCTATGTGCATTTGAAAAATTGAAATCCTCAACTGTCTGTGAGTTGCCATCCTTCCCTCCTTTCCTTTTGTAGGTGAGACCATCATGCTTATTCTGGTTGCAACCAACATTCTGTGGACTCAAGGTTTGGTTTGAAAAAAACTGAACTGAATGTGTTAATGCCACATCCTTCATTGCATTAAGTTTCTTCTGTCTAGAGTTAGAAGTTTCTTCTGGGAAAAAGATAGTCTCTGGAGCAAGAGATTTTTTATGAAAGGATCTAGGAGTAATCCATGGAGATTTAACCTGCTCAGCATCTTCAGTTTGCCTCCCCTTGGCAGTTTTGACAGCTTCCCCTTTGGTTTTTCCCTCAGTGGAAATTCCAGTGCTAGGTTTGCTTCTTTCTGTGTTCGGCAGTTTACCCTCATTTTCCTTGGTGGTTCCAGTTTTTCTCTTAGCTAAGGAGTCTACAGTGACTCCTATTGATATCTTTCTAGATTGGCTGGATGGATGATAATTGCTGCCAAAACTTCGACAGTCACTCATTTGATCCTGAAATATAAATTTGCAAGGCATCAAACACTTAATTTCTTGCAACATTTATTGGGGTTCGAATAAGTTAACTGGAATAGTGAATGCAGTATACCAGTACTAGTTCACTGTTATGAATTTTATTAGTAAACCTATGCAAAATAAGCTAAATTCGTATTCAAAAGAGTCCAAAACCATGTAACTTGCACATACCAGGAAAACAAGACCTATAAATTGCAAGAACTGGAAGTGAATCTACTCAAGGAAAAACAAGGCAAAAAAAATGAATAGAACTGGAAAATTAGCTAGCTACTATCATGCACCACCATGTACAACTTAAATGAATATGAAATATATTTAAAACAAATTTGTTAGTCAAGTAGAACACTTGGACTTATAATAAACAGCCACTGCTAGCAACAAAAATTGCAGAGAAGTAAGTAATGGAATACAAACTCTTGGAGCAAGAAAGAGGTAAGATGGTTCAACCAAACGAAAATGCAGCTTAAAAACTGGCATGTTTCCCACTCACTTCCCGTAAAGCTCGCCTCACATCTACCATTCTCGCAATTTTAGCTAGAATTACACAAAATGGACATCGCTACTAGAAGCAGCACATAGAGTGAGCAATTGAAGTTTAGAAGAAGAAACAAATAGAGTAAAAGCACACCTCTAGAACTCTGTTTGGTTAATGAGAAAAACATAAAAACACAAATTCATAATTCAACCTTACTTTATTCGAATTATTAGATAAGCTTATGAGATTTCTCTACTTTCTCATCAGATGCCAGGTTTTGAACTGTTTTTTCTCCTCTGCCTTCATATTTTCTCGCCAGCCGTAAAAAATGGAAAGAAAAGGCATAAAACACCAAATCATCGGATATGAAAGGAAACTATCAAAAATATATGTGCAGCTCAGAAAATCAACCCATGCTTCTAAGAAGTAAGATGAAAAAAAAAATCAGCAAAAACATGAAACGCATATTCTTAAACCCTAATTTATCACAACCGCAAGAAAAACCCTGAACAATAAAAATTAAAAGCAAAAACAATATCATAGAATCGAATTCCCAGCGATTACCAAAACCTCTAAGATCATATAGTAGGAAGCAAAATCTATAAAAACGTGAAATTCTCAATGGTTTTAGAAATTTAAACTTAAGAAAATATGAAATAATGTTTGAAAAATCCGTCGTGAAATTAATTGAAATTGAGAGAAATGTAATTTCTTACTGGACGATCTCGCGTTAATACTTGAAGATCGATAGGTTTTCGATTATTCTTGGGGATTTTGAACGAAACAAATTGGGAGAAGTAAGGTGAAGTGAAGAGAAAGATTGTAGAGTAATAATGAAAGAAACAAAAAAAGAAGAGAGGGTGGTGAATTTTCAGGTGAGTTTTGCGAATGGGGAAAAGAGGCGGGAAAAGGGAATTTGCTCTTAGCGTCTTCAGATTGGAAACTAAAACGGCCCAAAAATATTAACATGCTACGGGTGCGCATTGCGCATGACACTGGTTCAGTCAATTGTCAAAATTACCCCTGTAATACGTTTCTTATTACCATCAAAATCAAGATGTCAAAATGGATGAGGCTGCCGGCCCACCGAGCAGATTTCCTATCCTTGTCATCTTGTGAACAAAATTTAAAATCTCACTGTACGGAACAAAAAATTAAAATTAGACCCATTAAGCTTGAAATTTTGAGGCAATTTTTTTTATGCACATAGTATTTCAAATTTGATACTCCTTCTAAAAAATCAAATTAGAATCTTCATTTATTTAAAATTAAAAAAAAAATTATGATCATTTCATCAACATTGAAAATAGTATTTGTCTTCTTAAATAAATTACAATTTTAATTTTTAAAACATTAAAAAGGATTTTATCAAAAATGATAAATAATAAGTTAATAATACGCTTGCCATGCAAGTTAAGGTCGAATTTGAGTAACAACTTAAATTAATAGTATTATATAATAATCATGGTCAAATACTAGTATTTTTTTCATTTTGAAATATTTTTATCATATTTTGAATATATTTAAATTAAATGTAAAATTATCATAAATAACATCACTTAAGAAACATCGCAACCAAATAATTTTACATCAAATAGCATCCTTTAAGAAAGAACTTCAATTGTTTAATTTTTCATTGATCAACAATCATTACCAAAAATAATAATTAATTTTTATTTATAACTAATTAGATTTCACTATCAATATCCTTTTAAATCATTTTTCAAATTATCATATTAGGTAATAGATTTTTATTATATTAAAATTTGTGATATTAATCATTAATTATTTATTTAATATCAAAATATATTGCAAAATAATATTTTAACTAATTGTATTGATTAGTTGATTCACCAAAATAAAAAAATTAAAGAAAATTTATTTTATTAATAAATTACCTATCATGTATCCCTTTTATTGTGAAATTCAAAAGAATTTGTAAATGAAGACTAATAAAATAGTTTCCCTTATAATTAAGCTATTATTTACACTGAATTAAGGTTATCAGTAATCAATAATTCATTTTTTGATAAACAGTTCCATAATCAACCTTTCAATTCTATATTGCACCATTTGTTGTCAATGTGTAGGGTACTGTTAATTTTGAAATACATGAACTATAATTTTATAAAAAATCAAATACCTGAACTCTATTAACTACTTAAATAATTTTGAAAAATTATTACCTTAATTCTAACTCTAATACATTACCACTACTTTATAATTACCCTAACTCGTTTAAAAACCTGATCAGATAAAAATTTATTAAAATATTTTTCATAGGTACCCAATTACCCGAATTCAAATCTAAACCCTATCCATATACAATATTATTTATCTATATATTTCATATAATTAACTACTAATTAAATTAATAAAAACACAAATAATAAAATTTAAATTTAAATAATCAAAAACTATAAAGTGTGTTTATAAATGAACATAATATATAATATAAATCAATATTATTTTATTGTTTAGTAATTATTAACTTATATAATAGTAATTATATTATTTATAAATGAACATAATATATAATATAAAGTGTATGTATTAAAAGATATTACAAGTTATATATTATAAAGTGCGTGTATATATATATTATAATTAATAATTTTATAAGTTATAATTTTTATAATGTTAATACAAAATAAAAAGTAAATATATTTACATTTAAAGTATTTTAGTGCATATAAAATAATAGTAACTATATTTCTTATAAATTAACCCAATATATATAAAGTATAGATATTAAAAGACATTAGAAGTTAATTAATAATCACAGTTTTATTAATTAATTTAATTAATTATATGAGTTTGTCCTTAACTACATAAAATTTTAAAAAATAGCTAAATTTCAAACATATTCTAATCTCACAACTTATTTTTAGATAATTAAGTTTATGTATTATAAGTTTATATAAACAAAGGTACATATATTATAATTAATAATTTTATAAGTTAAAATTTTTGTAATGTTAATACAAAATAGAAAGTAAATATGTTTATATTTAAAGTATATATATGTACACACGCTAAAAGTATTTTACTATATGTATAATAGTAATTATATTATTTATAAACGAACTCAATATATATAAAGTAAATATATTAAAAAACATTACAGAGTAATTAATAATCATAATTTTATAAATTAATTTAATTAATTATATGAGTTTGTCTTTAATTACATGAAATTAAAAAAAAAAACTATATCTCAAAAACTATTCAAATCTCACAACTTTTCTTAACGTTTGTATATTATAAGTTTATACAAACAAAAGTGTATTTATTATAATTAATAATTTTACAAGTTATAAATTTTGTAATGTAAATATAAAATAAAAAGTAAATTTATTATATTTAAAGTATATATATACTAAAAGTATTAGTATATATATAATATAATAATTATATTTCTTATAAATGAACTCAATAAATATAATGTATATATTAAAAAATATTTCAAGTTAATTAATAATCATAATTTAATAAATTGATTTAATTAATTATATGAATTTGTCTTTAATTACATGAAATTAAAAAAATAGTTAGATTCCAAAATTATTATAATCTCAAAAACTTTATTTGAATGTATATATTATAAGTCATAATTTTTGTAATGTTAATATAAAATAAAAAGTAAATATATTTATATTTTAAAAAATATATATAATAATAATTACATTCTTTTGTAATATGATATGATATTCATATTATTTAAACATAATTAATAATTTTTTATTTAAATATATTAATATTATCATATTAATAATTTGAGTAATCATATTTTTTAATGTATTTATCAACGTTTAATAAATATATTAATATTAATTATTTTTAATTTAATTATTTAAATAATAATAAAATATATATAAACGAATCGATTTCGGACAAAGGGGTAATACCCAAATTTTACTCAAATCCGATATAAGTAATAAAATAACTATCAAAACTCGTTTATAAAATACCATCCTTAAGAACTTGAGTATTACCTTTTGACAGAGATTGATTGCCCAAGTAGAAAAGAGAAAATCAACCGACTCAGACGTGTGAGTAGTCACACTCTACATTTCCTCTTGAAGATAACACAATCCAGCCCAAGTCCTCGTTTCACCCGCGCGCATCCATGGACATCCACTTATTTTAATTACAGGCCCCTTTCTCCTTCTCTCTCGCTAGGCCCCACCAGCCATGACCGCTGTAACGGACATCTCTCTTCTCCGCTCGTCGCCCTTCGTTTTTCCCTTCTCCATACCCAGACACCAAATTCTGCCCCGCGTTTACAAACCTTTCAAGCTCCGATGCTCCATCGCGGAGGGGCCCACAATTTCCTCATCGAAGATCGAAGGCGGAGAATCAACAATTGCGGATTGTGTGATCGTAGGAGCCGGCATCAGCGGGCTGTGCATTGCCCAGGCTCTTGCCACCAAGCACCGTGACGTCGCTTCCAATGTGATCGTGACGGAAGCCAGAGACCGGGTCGGTGGCAACATCACTACCGTTGAGAGAGATGGATATCTGTGGGAAGAAGGGCCTAACAGTTTCCAGCCGTCCGATCCTATTCTCACCATGGCGGTAGGTTCCTCTTAATCCACATTGTTCCTGAATTACATTTTTTGTTACTATTTCTGTAGTTAATTAATTTATGCCATTTAACTTATAATTTGGTGCTTAATTGAACTACGCTATACTAGGAATTTTAGGTTCCTATTGGTGTTAGTGTTCAAATGAATGTTTGTTGATTGTTATAGGTGGATAGTGGATTGAAGGATGATTTAGTTTTAGGTGACCCTGATGCGCCGCGATTTGTACTATGGGAGGGCAAATTAAGGCCTGTACCCTCCAAGCCAACTGATTTGCCGGTTTTTGATTTAATGAGCATCGGTGGAAAACTTAGGGCTGGATTGGGTGCTCTTGGCATTCGGCCTCCTCCCCCAGTTTGTCCTCTTCACTTTCCTATAAGCTACTGAAATTTCATGTCATAATTGTGCTTGCATAAAATTTTGGTGAACGAAGTTTCTCATATAGAAAAGTTTGACAAAGGTGACAGGGTCATGAAGAATCAGTGGAGGAGTTTGTGCGTCGTAATCTTGGTGCTGAAGTTTTTGAGCGCTTGATTGAACCATTTTGTTCAGGTGATGATTAACAATCTTTATTGTCAATTATATTTTATCTTGTTCATGTATTTTATGTGTGCAAAGCATTTGTTATTTAATTACAGTCTGTGAAGAATGTCAATTATTTAGATAGATATTCTGTTTGGACTAAACCCTCTTGTCAACTTGGCATGTTAATTGTCCTTGTTATCTTTAGTTATTCATACAATTAATGGTGCCTTTGTTGCAAATGCTAACATGGTGACTGCCTAGCATTGTTGCCATTGCTGTGATGATAGTGTGAAGAGTTGAAATAATAGAAGTTCTTGAAGTTTCCCTTTATCAAATATTTTACATTACTTTTGGCGATAATTCCAGTCTTTATTATGTATTCACTTATCTTATCTGCAATGATGTTTTGTCTTAGGCCATTCATTTTCGGTCAATGAGTTATATGTTAGGGCAATAATCAACCAGTTCCTTCCAAATCAGCATATTTTGATTTAGAAGTTTTCAAACCTTAGTACTAATATATAGTTTTTGTTTTAACTAAGTCAATATTTGTATGCTTGAAATGTTTTTGTTCTTGCAGGCGTTTATGCTGGGGATCCTTCAAAATTAAGCATGAAAGCGGCATTTGGCAGAGTATGGAAGCTTGAACAGATTGGTGGTAGCATCATTAGTGGCACTTTCAAGACGATCCAGGAGAGAAAAAAAACACCTAAGCCTCCCCGGGACCCGTAATTATATGCATATCGAGGCTTTTGATGTGGTTCTTTTATGATATTTATTTCATACTGCTGAGTATGGTTATCTTGTAGGCGTCTACTGAAACCCAAGGGCCAAACAGTTGGATCTTTTAGGAAGGGACTTGCCATGCTGCCTGAGGCAATTGCTACTAGGTAGCCTAGTCACCATCTCAGCTATGATTTAAGCCTCCATAGTGGTTCTAAAGTGTCAATATGCATGAAGGCCCATCTTCAGGTTTCAGGATCCTAATTAGTTGTGTTGACTTGGCAGCTTGGGTGGCAAGCTTAAATTGTCGTGGAAGCTCTCCAGCATTACTAAATTGGAGAATGGAGGGTATAGCTTGACTTATAAAACACCAGAAGGAATGGTCTCTCTTCAGAGCAGAAGTGTTGTCATGACCGTTCCATCCCATGTTGCCAGTAACCTGTTGCATCCTCTCTCGGTATGTTTCAATTTTCACCTATTTCTTGCTAGGTCATCCTTTTATGACGTTTTGGTAACCTCCAGCATAGAAGGTTCACTCCCTTATCTTACTTTGTCTAGGTTGCTAAATTATCTATATATTCTTGGTCAAGAGGCACTTAGGTTTACGTGCAGCATGCATGTATTTATCTGCTAATGTTTGTGCATATGTGTGTGTTTTAAATTTTGAGTTGTGAGAGAAGTGTATATTTGTTCTCCTAAATTTGATAAAACAGACTGTTGGCCTAGTTTGGACTATAAATTGGACATCTTTTATGTGGTGTGTTAACCCTCTGAGTCATTCAAGTTATTTGCGCAAGCTAGTCAAAATCTAGTCTCTTGAGAAATTTTCCATGCATGATTTGTGGTTTAATGGATCTGTAAGAAATTCCTGATACTAATAATGTATATGGATACCTAAAATGATCTTTTATTAACAAGGGAAGATGTCTGAAGAAAATGGCTGTTGAATGGACTAATTGAGGCCATGTTCTAGTTCTTTTACTGATTTAGTTCAGAATTTTAGTATAATTATTTGATCCATTTCTATATTCTTCATGCAGGCTGCTGCTGCAGATGCACTATCCCAATTTTATTACCCACCAGTTGCATCAGTCACAGTCTCATATCCAAAAGAAGCTATTCGAAGAGAATGTTTGATTGATGGTGAACTTAAGGGGTTTGGCCAATTGCACCCTCGCAGCCAAGGCATTGAAACTCTAGGTAACTCTACTCTTCCTGAAAGTAGCATACCCCGGTCTTATGCTGAATGTTTTTGCATTGAAAGTTGCTTTGAGAAATTAGATTGCTTAATAAAAAACTCGCAGGTACAATATACAGTTCATCACTTTTCCGTAATCGAGCTCCATCTGGCAGAGTTTTGCTCTTGAACTACATTGGAGGAGCTACCAATCCTGGAATTTTGTCCAAGGTAGACATCTTGTAAGAAATAGAATTTGAAAGTTTCGTTGCGGACAATGTGACTATATATAGGGAAGCATTGTATGGTAGATCTGAGATATTTTCTATGCTCTATATAGGGGAGAACAATGATATTTCTTGTAATCCATCTTGAAGATATTAAGAACCTGTCATAATCACTGACTAGTTATCAAGTGTGGCCAACAAACTTTAGATATAGGTTGGTTAAAAGTAGTGACAGGTTCAACTTTTATCACAATTATGATTTGTCACGTAAAACTATAATTAACTTTTTCTGTGATTAGGACTTCATTGCTCAAATGAATTGGCTTGTTTTTGGTCTGCATAAGCCAACTAAATTCTTGCCTGATTCTTGTAATATCTACTCTTCCTTTTCTTTTAATATATGTAATTAGGTGGATTTGTATGTCGAATCATATTCTCTGAAGCTTTTTCCCTTTCCCAATATTATTTTTAATTTTTACTAATACTGCATTTTTTCCTATAGACTGAAGGCGAACTTGTAGAAGCAGTTGACCGTGATTTAAGAAAAATGCTTATAAATCCTAATGCAAAGGATCCCCATGTATTGGGAGTGAGAGTATGGCCACAAGCCATTCCACAATTCTTGGTTGGTCATTTGGATCTCCTTGATACTGCCAAAACTGCTCTCATGAATTCTGGGTTCCATGGGCTGTTTCTAGGGGGTAACTACGTATCTGGTGTGGCATTAGGACGATGTGTGGAAGGTGCATACGAGGTTGCAGCTGAAGTGAAGGACTTCCTATCACAATATGCATACAAATAATGTAGAATTTTAGGTGGCGGGCTGCATATGTAGAAATGCATTTTTGGATACTTTCTCTTTAGCTAAAATTTTAGGTAGCTTTTGATCAAAATGCGGTTCCTTGACGGGTTTAGGAGTTTTCGTTAGCATTCTATATTTGTAAAATACTACTTATTACCATGTTGCAATATCATTCTTGACAGCAGTTATACCATTCTTAATTTTCCTGTCCCATGATCAATACCTGGCCTTGGAGTTGGAGGAGCACATGCACTGCCGCATTAAGATTTGGAAAATGAACTAAAACATTTCGTCTTCCTGTAACCTGTGCAACTATTCATGACCAGACACGCGGTGTGAAACGGTTATGCTTGCATTCGAGAACCTTCTGGCCTAGTCACCTTGCCTTCTAGAAGGCTGGGGACTCATTGGTTTGAGCTGGTCAGGCTTCAAATCCGCTCGATCCAGCGGGTTACCTCACTTGCACTCAAGAGAGTGGTATTATCCGTGAGTTATTAGACGCAAATGGGTAGGAATTAATGTTTCGCTTCCTTTGCTAACGAAAGTTCTTTGAAGCTTTCCCCTAAAAATGTTTGAGTGGTCAAACTTAGCGATGGGCCGGCAAAAAAAGGACCCTTAAAGTTGACGGGTCAAGAGTGGTCATAACTCATAAAATGGTTGTGGTAGAGCCAAATTATGAACAGTGTTGGTCTCTTCCATTTCATTTATGTTCCCCATTGGTGGGCGAACTTTGCTGCGGTGCCTCCGGGCCTGGGATTCTGCTATTTATTTCATTTCCAGCAACTTTTACACTTACCATGTCTATTTATTTCTTTTACTGCAACGGCAAGTCCTTAATTGTTGTTGTATTTGTTCTTTTGATAGCGAATAACGAGTCATTCTACAATTATTACGAAGAATAACAGGCTACTTGGCAGAGCCTTGTCTCTGATTTTTTAGGCAAGCCTCTTCTCTTTATTTTCATTTAAACAGCAATGAGGAGTCGGGGAGAGAGTCCAATTATATAAAAAGCCTTTGCCTAAAGTAATTCCACTCTTTTCTTTGACCAATATAATTTTAATAGTGATAGTAGTGTTAATTAATTTGCTGTACTTCCTGTTATGCATTACAGTAACAAACCTTTTAATTAGATAGATTTTACCTATAGACGATGTGATGGAATTAACCTGAGCACAAACATCATCACTACTTATCAAAGTAATCCTTTGATGGGAGTCAGTCAAGTCCCCGCTTAACCAAGAGTTGCAAATGAACGACAGGGTAATTGCTCTGTTTGATGCCAGGCAGTAAATCTGAATCATGGTTTAACCCAAATGAATGAAATTGGGTGGAAGATCTTGCTACGCCCACGCAGGCGTATATAGAATCTACTTAAAAATGTGTAAAAGACATTATTCTAGTAACTGCCCAAAAAAAAAGGTTAGACATGAAACTTTGTTCCGCTTTGGACAGTAGGGGAGCATAATGTTTAGCCTAGTACTGCTTAGGCGGCCGATTTCTTATTTATCTTTTGTCCTGACTGGTAAAAACCAAGGCGCCTAGGTTGATTGACATGTAAAACAAAGCCAGATTAACATCAAAGCAAAAGTGATGAGGGAAAATTATAGGCAAGTGCAGGGAGAGAAAAAAGTTGATAAAAGCAAAGCCCGAAAATGGGATCATGCCCCCACCCCCGGGACCTATACGCTAGACATTTCAGCATAGACAAATAAAAAGCAATCCTAAGTTTGACTAACAAAAACAACTGTAAAAAAAAATTAAAAACACCAAACGAAACCCAACCCATACAGGCGTAGACACGATGATGGAGATTTTCATGGAAGGGAGATAAGAATTTTGGCAAAAGAATTGAAGATTTGAGGCTTCTGGAGAAAAGTGGGCGTCTTTTGTTTAAAAGCTTTAGGTTCAACGTTTATTAGTGTTTTTTTTGAGAGACCAAAAAGTCTTTGGAGCAGTAAAAAGTTTCCCCCTCGATGGCCATTGGAAGCAAACATTTCGGTAGGGCTGGTGGGGGACATCCGCTTTTGCTTTTCTCCTCGTTTGTTTTTTGTTTACTTGTTATTAGTTTCCTTTGCCTTGTATCGCAATCGGCGTTTCTTTTGGTGTAAGCAACATTTCGTGGTCCCTTCTTTTGTTTGTTCAACGTGGGAGATTAATATAAATCATCAACCACAGTTTGATTTTTTTTTGTGGAGAGAGATTAGGGTTACCTTCGACACGTGGGGAAAGATTTGATTGAAGGAAATGTAATAAGTAAACTAAAGAAAAAAAACAATTGCCCCTTTGTGTCTTTTCTTCTTTTCTACCATTTCTTTTTCTTGTGCTTGCAAATTGAGTTGATTGCATATCTCCATGATGGGATCTTTAGGTGCTCTCTCTTTAAGGACAAGTCATTAGCAGCAAAGAGTACAACAGAATAGGCTCTCGTAAACAACTTTTTGTTTCTACTGTACACTAATTTCTTTATTTAATTTATAATTCCTAAAGTTTAACACTTTATTAATTAGATCTAGTCGGGAAAACCAGAGAATTAGGAAAATCTCTCCTTCTTACGTATGAGAGATGTTGTCCGATCAAACCCACTGTATAACTTCGTATTGTGATGATTGAGGAACGTGCGAGAAAGCCCTTTTCTGAACAAAAGACATGCAAAGAAGATGGCAAGAGAAGTATACAATGAACTGATTTCAAAATTTCCTGTGTGAAGCACTAGGGACCCATCGATTCCTACATCCCAGACATTTTAACGTTTGATGTCTTTCTTGCATGTTGAGTTTCGCAACCCCCTCATGGTTTGGGTATGTTTGATTAGGCACTGTTTCAAACATCTTATTAAAACATGACGCACTGCACAGCAACAGTTGTATATAATATAGAAGCAGAGACTCATCATTACCAATACCCCCCCTTCATTATGTTTACGCAGCACGATGATTCTATCCATTGAACATTGATTTGGGACAGGATTTGGAAGCTTACCTTACGTGTTCTTCCCATGTCAAACGTTTCCAACTTCGATGCCTTTGTATCCTGTTTGAAATTGTTCATCACCTGTCTACATTCATTTCCTCTCAAGTGTCTACTCTGCCGTTACTTTCAACCAATACTCTGGAAATATATATTCCATATTTCTGATCGTCAATATTATTGTATTGTCATTAGTAGCTTTATTCAGTGCAGAATCTTGCATTAGCTTTGTCAAAGATTCAAAATTCTCGCATTCGTTTTAACTGGTTATGCCTTTAAATAAGACAGCAAGCTTGATGACCCTAAAACTTTTATATAATGTTCACGACTTGTTTCTGCTAGCTGTAGTTTCAACTCATGTTGAAGCCCACAGGTAAAACAGATTTAATTAGTAAATCCTTGTTGTATTAATTAGCTGTGGAAATGACTTTGAATTTATTTCTTTTTTCCCGTAAAAGAGAGACATAACCATCAATTAAAGAACTAAAATTTAAATGCAGTTCACACACTTTTTCAACCAAGGGATGCCGCAAATAACTGCCATGAATTACCCGTGAATCCTTGAACAGAAGCAGCACAAAACATAAACCCGCACATGAAGTTGAATAAAAAGTCCAAAAAATGTAAAAATCATGATTAATACGAGTTGGGTTCGTAGAGGACACGTGTACGTGTCGGCTGCCCTGACAACATATCAGCCCAACCAGAGCCAGTAACATGAAAGAATTGCCTCCCTTGGTTCTCCCAACAAAAATTTAGTACTACTGGTAGATTTCCAATATAAAAAATATTTCCCCTACTCTTTCTGGTTATTTAAACCCAAGGTGGCGGCTCATTTGTCTTCACTCTTCCTCCGAAAATGGGCAGGGCAACCAGTTCTTCTTCATCTTCAATCGAGAGCAGCAACCACTTTGCTTTCTCAAACACTGGCGCTTCTTCTTCCTCGCAGAGGGACCTCAGCACTGATCTCAGGCTTGGTCTTAGCATTTCAACCTCTCCTTCTTATGGAAGGTGTTTATTCCGTCACAATCCTTTCCTTTTGTTTTTTTATCTCTCAGTGGTACTTGTTCTGGATTAATGGGTAAATTATTACATGTATATATCAGGGAGCAACAATCGGATTGGCCACCAATCAAGCCTCTGCTAGGGCAGGCGCTTGCGGAAGATGAAAATGAGTGCAACAGTGCAACTTTCTTTGTTAAGGTTTACATGGAAGGGATTCCTATTGGCAGAAAACTAGACCTGTTGGCTCACGAGAGTTACTATGACCTGATAAAGACTCTTGAACAAATGTTCAACGCAAACATTATCTGTTAAGTTTCCGTCTTTGGTGTTTGATTTCCTTTTACCTTTCTCTTCTTCTGATCTTTGTGAACAAAAATATTGACAAATCGAGAGTGATGTTTTTGATATGCAGGGGCTGAGGCTGAGGTGGATGCAGATCATTATGAGAAATATCATGTGCTAACATATGAAGACAAGGAAGGGGATTGGATGATGGTTGGTGATGTTCCTTGGGAGTAAGTAAACCAGTTTCTCCATTCAAAACATTCCCATATTTTCCAAATTCAATTTATGTACCAAACCTGAATCTGTTCTTCTAATGCTTTCTGTGTAGGATGTTCTTGTCAGCTGTGAGGAGATTGAAGATCACAAAGTGCTGAATTTTGATATAAAATCTTTCTGTTTTTTCTCTTTTCTCTTGCTGTCTTTTGTGGAGTGGAAATCAATAGGTAGCTAGGCAGAAAATATAGGTTGGGATATGTTTAGGATTTCGAATGTACATTCGCATACTAAAATGATAGTAACAAGCATCAGTTTTGCCTTTGGGCTGTAAATCTTTTGCGCAAGATTGTGATGCTTTCTTTTTTATTTTGTTTCCAAAGCACCCTCATAGATTCAATTTACAGTGAATGGAAGCCTGTCCATTTTCCTACAGTTTGGTGGCAAACAAAAAACGAGAAGTACATATTAAGCCAACCAAAGAGGAAAAAAAAAACAAAATACCAGTAATAAAATGTGATTGAATATTTATTCAATCAAACGGAAGTAGCTTGAACATTCAAAAGAAAATTTTGCAAATTCTAAATGAACAAAAACAGAAAATTATATCGTCTTATTAATGTTTTAATCACAGTAATAACATTTTGTCACTTGTTCCTAGCCCAAGATCGAACCCGCAGCCCATTTAGAACCAATAGCCAAGTGAGGGCCAACACGATCGGACTGCTGGCTGCAGGTTTGGACCTATAGAGATTGCAGGTTTTAAATGTGAGGTTAGATGGGCCCAACAAATCAATTAATGCTTTGAAATACTGTCTTGTCGGTTCCTACTATTTCCTGATGCTCTGATTATGTTGAGAGGACTGGCTGTGTTTTGGTTTGTGATCCCAATCCTTTCGAGACATGAAAATTAAACCCATTGTAACGTTATTTCTCCATAACAAAACTAAATATGTCTGCCTAGGCTTCTTCTTTAAAGCAACAATGCAGCATTTGTACAGCTTGATAAACAAACTCAAATAGTCCTGGCAGATTGGAAATGAAAGAGATTTGTATGGACAAAACTTGGATTATTTTTTGAAAATGCATTGTTTTAATCTAGCTAACTTCCAAAGGGAGACTTTTCAAAAA
Organism: Theobroma cacao; assembly: GCF_000208745.1. Classification (NCBI taxonomy): domain Eukaryota; kingdom Viridiplantae; phylum Streptophyta; class Magnoliopsida; order Malvales; family Malvaceae; genus Theobroma; species Theobroma cacao. The sequence goes on along the minus strand of NC_030850.1, from coordinate 32,697,281 downwards.
AAAAAAATTCCAAAGGGAGGGAGAAGGAGACAGAACCAAATTCCTTTCTCCTGACTTTTACAAGCCCCGTTTACAAAGGGCAGTTGATTTTCCTTCTAAAGTGGGGATGGAAAGCAAAGTATTCTTTGGCAGAGTACCTCGAATGATTTCTAGTGTGATTTGGAAGCTCAAGTGCTGTATATGTCAACTTTATTCTTTTCTCTTTCTCACTTGTGTAGCAATCGAGATATCTAGAACCAGAGCAAGAGTTTTCCCAAATAATCCATTTTCAAGTGCTCTGGAACTTCAGGAAGGCATGCAATATTAATTTCCGTAATTGGGGGGCATTCTGTAAAACACGTACGAAAGCGATCGGCTTGATGCCCACAAAGGCTAAAGTATAGAACCAGGCATGCATCTTGTACAAGCACAAGATGGTTAAATCAATTGACCTTAATCAACCAAGTCAAGCTAAAATTTGTATCACCTATGGTAAGCATTAACATGAAATAAGCATCGTGACAATAGCTTGCGGATGTCACCCCTGAACTCAGCAATCCCATCCCATTCACGCTGTCCAGCCTGGTCCTGGATACTCAAGACCAACCACTCGTTAATTTGATTCCGTCTATTGGAATTTGATTACAAAAAAAAGGCAGCAGCAAACAGAAAATCAGCATAGCGTTTTGGATACTATAAAAGTAAGTAGACGACAGCGTCTTCGTAAACAATCACTGGTTCAAGCATATATAGGCCGATCAACATGTGTTGCCTGAAATTATGGCGATGCCTTTGCTGCGGAAGTGCATGCAAGAAAGAGAAGAAAACAGATTGCCTTGACGTGATCCTAGCAATCCTGCTGCCTCCAGCTATGATATATAGAAAGGAAGGCTTCTCGGTAACTAGTCTCTCCTTTTATTCCCACATTTCTTTTAAACTTAATGAATTCATTCATTAATTACAAGATATTTAGGCTGGCACCTATATATTCATCTAGCTGTATTAAGTCGAGAAAAACGAGTAATCTTGCTGCCTCCATTTGCTTTTGAGTTGCAGTGCAATTTCTGGATATCTGTAATTCTGACGGTGACAGGGTACGTGCCGGGAAGCGTCCACGCTGTGATCGTCATATCTTCGAATTGAGCTTTATAACCTTATTTATTGAACTGTAAAAGATTACGTACTTGAAGAAGGGTTTCCTCCGTTTTCTTGTATGTCTTGCTGAATCTTTTCTCCATATTTTGTATAAACGGCATGGGCTGTTGGCCGGACAACGGCATTATTCGTGCCAGGAAGCGTCTACCCGCGGGTGATATTGTTGCAAACAAGGAATCAACTGAACAAGATAAACTTTAATTTTGACTATGAATGTAATGTTTGGGTGAATGAATCCTGTGTTCTTGAATGCCTCAAACAAGAATAAAGGTCGCTTCTTGTTCTTGTTTGAAAAATTTTGGCTTACTTTTCATTCACTTTCCTGATTATTACTTTAGTGAAAAATGATTAGTCGCTGTACCAATAATGACTAGTACTTATGTTTAACAGAAGATAAAATTGGCAGCCCTCATTCAGTTAGGACAGACTCAATTTTTTTTAAAATGGAATCATTAGGATAATATTCAGAAATTTTTTTTTTCAATCTAAAATCTGTTGGGAGAGTATTTAAATTAAATTCAATACGACTTTGCTTAAAAGAATATTATTGAGTATCATTATTAGTAGAATTTTGTTGTTGTTGCCCAAGATTTGAATCTTGTAAAATAATTTCTTTTTTTTTTAAATATCTTTTCATGACTTATTTATTTAAAATTATAAAACTTATTAAAATTAAATAAAATATGATTTTACATAACAAATTATCAGGTTCAATAACTAATCATATGAATTTTCTATTCATTGATCAAAACTAAATATAAACATTCATAAACCACATAAAATTAAATACAAAAATTAAATAATCAAATTATATATCTACAAAATAAATAAAAAAATTAAGACTCACAATTTCAAGATATTATTTGATATGCAATAATGTTTTCTATTATCTAGATTATAATTATAAACCCAAATTATCAAACTAATAAAAAATATTTAGACATGAAGTATTTAAAAATTTAATTTAGATTGAAAATTTCTTATACAATTGAAGTTTAAATGAGTTGCTTTGAGAGATTGAAAAACATAACTAAAGGATTTGAGAAGAGGAAAGACTTGAATTTTTAGACAAGAAAGTAGTTTAGGTTTTGACTTTTGTAATAAAATCTTAAATTATAAATTTTTTTGTGTCTTTGCTTATAGTATTTAAATATTAATACATAAATTACTTTTACTTGGAGTTTTTGACCTCACTTTTTATAAAATTACAAAAAAATAATAAGTTCACTAGTATATTAATAAATTCCCAGATAAATGATACAAAAACTAAAACATTTAAAGAAGTGTGTGACAACACTCTCTCCAATGTGGGTCCGTCCATGCATTTAGCTAAGGATGGCCCATAAGTTCATCTCTAGCTTGTCCTTCCAATAGAGGGAAACGAAAAGTGAAAGAACCAAATTCCTTCTCTCACTATGTAAAGTGTTCATGACCCCCTTTTTGCTTATGATAGACTTGCAATCTACTGCATTGTATAGTAATGAAAAGATAATTGAAAACAGAATATTAATTACTTTTATAACTCAAGTTATCAAGCTCATTCTTTGATGCTAATAATAATTTATAAGAGATGGCAATTAATTAAGAAGAACTAGTTAGGCACTCATTCTTTTCGAATTCCATCACTTTGATTCCATTCTTTAGTATATGATCACCGTGCATACGTCAATGTGCTGAGATCAAAACCGGCCCAAAAAGAAGCTCAGTATTCTTTCAGCCCAATGGGTTAAGTATTTGTCCCCAAGGCTCAAACCTCAGATCTGCTATGATTTATAAGCTTATTTCGACCCAAATTAATCCGACTCCTTGTGCAATTATGCAGTGAGAAGAGAGAAATGAGCTGATGGAGAGTGTAATTTATCATGCAATCTAAGATTATATTGATATTTGCTTGTGTTCTAAATTCAGTAAGGCAATTACCCTTTAACTATTTAGAAATTAAGACTTTCCCAGTGATTCTTGTAGAAGCTGAAAGCATCATATATTCATATAATTTAGCAATAGCAGAAAACAGTCCCAGGCAAAAAGGGGAGCCTAGTTTCTGTGGATGAGAAACACGAGAACAAGTGGGGGAATAGATGCCCCTAAGTACATATTGGAGTCCAGAGCAGACCTGTCTCAATTCAGACAGAATGCAGAGAACAGAATCTAATTCTTCAGCTACACACCATTGAATTGACACTTGGATTGCTTCCTGTTTAATTGTCATTAGTATTATCACTTTTAAACCGACTATTTGGAAGAAAAACTTGATACAAAATGAGCTGGTGAGCACAAGCCTAATTAACATGACCAAGGGGCCCTTATGTTTTCTTCTTGATTCCTTAGTTTACGTTTTGCAAATGTTTGGTCTCATTCGTCACTCTGAGTAGTAACGCAGCCTCTCTTTCCAGTACAATAACTCAATGCCCCCTCCGGCCCAAAGAATTAGCCCTGCTGATCCATTTTCCACCGTACCAACCTCCATTTTCTTTAACCATGAGCATATGTCTAGCGTGCGACTTGGTGGGAGATGCAGGGTGCCTTGACTTAACGTTGGCATTGATCATGCCTCCTCTTGGAGTTTTCAGGAAAAGAGGAACTAAGGTTTGTCACTGTCCACTTCAAATCAACTTAATTTGATCTTCTGCCAACAGCCTCTTGTTTCTTCAGTATATACATTTCTTTCCTTTCTGTCTTTCATCTGTGATCAATACCCTTCATTGAAAAAATAAAAACAGGATTTTTTTGCGAGTATGCAGCTAGCAGCTGCTAATTAAATTCAGACTGAACAAATGAAGGCAACGCCTTGAGGAATGGCAGGATTTTGTTTTAGTTAATGTACTCCCCTTGACAATCGTGCTTCTTTCAGTTTAAAATTCATTTTACTGAAGTTACCTCTAAAGGGTTAAGTATCTTTATGTCCAAGCTAGAGGCTAATATTTCCTGTTTAACGGCATCATATATATTTTATTAAGATGCATAGTCCACATAATCATCCTGTCTCTAAATAACTCTGAAGCTGCTTGCTTAGAGGATTGAACATAATCCTTCAGTTGCTGCAACTATTTATTTCAGTATTAATTCTAATGAATATAGAATCTTCTTCTAAAAACTAGATTTTGTTATGCAAGTGATGAACCTAAGATAGAAAAGAAAGGTTATAAATTTATAATGGCCGTGGGGAAAAGCTATTTGGTGAAGCTAAGTCCTTATTTCTTTTCTGATATTGCAGAGTGAATTCTGGCTCAGTATTTGCCTGACCTTGGCATTGTTCTTGCCAGGAAGCATCTATGCTTTCAACATCGTTACATCCAAGGAAAACAATGGAACAAAATAAATTGTGATTCGGGTATCTCGCATTCTTTCCCCCTGTTTGGCCATCTTTGATTTAATGGAATTTATAGTCTAACTGCTCTGAATTCATTTGCAGTCAATAGATTATGTGTCTAAAGCAGTAACGTAGAGCCCATTCGGCCCCAATTTGAATGGATTTAGAGGCCTAAATTCAATCAGGTGATAGCTGCAGACAAAGGATTTACCAAATCAGTGTCACCTTGTGCTTTGACGTTTTCTTCTTGGAACCGTGCTATTGGCATGTTTAAGCATTAAGATGTTAGAACGTGTATATTCTAAACATCAAATATCACCAGGAATCACGGATAACATGAAACAAAACAGAAAATTCCATTGAGAAGCCTTCGGTCCAAAAGCATTATGATAGAAATTACAATTGCATCACAAGCACTGCCCTATGTATTATTCTAATAACAAGCTCACAAAACTAGGAAACCCTTTAAAACGACTTTTGATTTTCGCAGTCTAGGTTAGGTCCGGTATCAACGTTAAACAACTGAGCATATCTCTGAAAGTATCCAATTCGATCATTTACACGTCCATCGTTGGGTATTCCACACTCAAGGCCACCGTTGATTATGTTTGTCACCAACCCATATCCAGCCGTCCGGTTAGCTGCCAAGTCGGCTTCCGTGGGGACATATTTACCAACCATGACATCGTGGCAAGAGGGTTTTGGCTTCTGCTCGGTCATCCAGAACCAAAGAGCAGTTTTGAATGCAATCAAGGAGTTATTGGCTACTATTTCTGGGTTCCTTAGCCCATCAAAACCCAACGCCTTGCCAGCTGGTCCATAATTGAAATTCCTGTTTAACAATAACGATATAATCAGTTAAAAAGCTTTGCCTTTGAAGTCACTGAAATACGATTTAAGGAGTGCAACGTGTTAGGAAAAGTGTAATATTACCAGGACAGTTGAATGGGTCCTCTTCCTTTGTAGGATTTTCCAGGGTAGCAAGGCCATTGTTTGTTGGTAGAGTCACAGTAGTTGCTTTGAGGACTCACTTCCTCTTTGAAGCACAAACCCCAAGCGTATGGTCCATCGGGTGCAGTAGCCCATCCGCCCGTCGTCTCGTGGGATATTTGAGCAAGAAAAGCTGCGATTTCACGCTTCCGGGTGACTAAATCCCCACTGTTTCCGAATCTTGGAAACCATTTCGTGGCTTGAATAAAGGAGTTGTAAGTGTAGAAATTTCTAGCAGGGCATGCATTATCATCCTTGTGTAGGAATATAGAAGCAAAGAGATCTTCACTGATCAAGTATGAAATGGCTGGGAGTTTTCGAGCTTCAACTCCATTTGATGCAAAGGAGAGGAGAATAGAGCAGAAGATTAATGAGAAGGAGACAAGAGAAGAGGATTCCATAATTGTTTCATGTGTGGGGAAATGATGAAGAGACTCCTATTATTTATACATTCACGTCCTCCTGAAATTGCACACGGCAGGGCCGGTGTTTTTTTATATACGACAAATAAAGTCAGCCATCCGAGTTTTTGACTTGTTATAAACTTCAAAAATCGATCAAGTTTTCTTATATTAGGTAGTAATTTTGGTTTGCTGACCAATGGGGATTGAGAAATATAGATAATTAATATATTTTTTTTAAAAAAAACTCATTTTTGACTAGTCAATCCATTAAGATGATTGTAAGAGTTGACCAGGGCACTGTCATCGGTTGATACAACTAGCCTCATCTCATATATGGTGGCAATGTCGACACCGCGCATATGACTTTCAAAATTTGGAAGTAAATTATAATAAAGAATTTTTTCGGTTTATTATCAATTAAATGTTTATCATAAAAGTTTAAAAGCATAAAATCAAATCCTTACTCTTCTATGAAGAAAACCATTATCAGGATTTAAATTTTATTTATTTTTTACTTAAATTTCGAAACTTTTTGTTATATGAACATTTCAATTTTCAAGTTGCATTTGACATTAAGGGAGAGCTTTACATTGCTTCAGCATCAACTAGGGATTTGTTTGCATCCGTGTAAAAGGTGAGTGCTCGAAGATGTACTTCTGCTAAATGGTAGTAGTAATTGGTAAAGATGGGGTTGGGGACGCATAAGAGCCGTTAAAAAAGGTCCACTATTTCAAGCATTTTTGTAATTTTGACCGGTGATGATGCAATGGAATCAAAGCTTTTATAGTAGTTTGGTGAAAAGTTGACTTGTTAAAAGCCCAAAATGGTTGGATTTATCCGGAATCAGGCGTAAATCAGAGAAGAACAGAGTTCACCCAAGAACCATAAGAGAAAAGCTCCTCTACAGTCTACCCCCTTTCATTATCTACATCAAGGCTCCTCCCTTCTCTTTCCTTCAGTTTATCATTGGTATACATGGATAATTTAGGTAGTTACAGGCCGTATTGAAGCTTTACTGCAGCAAATAATGAACACGAAATCCTAATAAAAAAAAGAGAGAAAAAGAAGTTGTCAACATAATAATTGGACCAAGTCCTAAACATGGTCATCAAACTAATCCCACCAAGGAATTGGACTTTCAAGAATCAGCCCCAGTTGTTCAGTTATGTTCCCACAAGTCCTGCCAACCAGGGCTCAAAGGGGCGGCGGATCTGACTTCTTCATGGATTAATACGTAAAAGCACGTGCCACTAATCAAAGTTTTCCCAACACAGCTCATGTTGAGCTTAATTAGGCCTTTTTCTTTTGTAATGAGAGCCCAAAGTTCTGGTAGAAGAGCGGCCTGCATTCGAAGCTTCTATCTGGGCTGAAAATGGATTACCCCACCAGCAAATAGGACCAGAAAATCGTAAGCCTCTCAAAATATTTCATTCATTCATATTTCCCTCTTGAAACTCCACTATCCCCCGAAGACTAACGAGAGAGCTAGAGGAAAAGAAGCTAGGGAGGTTAGGACTTTTTAAGCTAAACAAAAGTGGTCCTGTCTTTGAAGAGTTAAGACAAAAACAAAATTGGTTTGGAGTAACGAAAGAAAGTTGGTTCCATCTTGACAAAACAGGGGAAACGGCCCATCCCAACCCATCCCATCAAGGAGCATAGTTGAGAGTTTTGAATGGAGTAACGTGGGAGTTAAATTGCCTTTTATAGAGTCATCTCGTCCCCATCAAAGACCATTCTTCAACACTTATTCTAAGCCCAAACAACCCATCTGTCTGCCTTATTGCTTTCTACTAAAATCACTTTCGTTTTCTCTTACCGAACCCTACTTGTGCTGCATGCAATCTCTCAACACCACACAGGCTAATGCAAAAACTAAAGCAGAAAATTTTTTATAACCACGCGCGCCCACATCCTTAATTAGTCTCGTAATTAATGTTTTGCCTTTTTTCTTTTTAGACGTTTTGTTGCTAAAACTTTTCTGATTAGATCAAAACTTAAAAAAAACAGTTCCATTATATATCAAACTTTCAATGGGGTTGTGGTCCCTTTGATTTTCCCATATGAGATGGAGACTTCAAACAGTGGAGAAATGTGTTTTATGTTGAAATTGAAGATGTGCCGACTCTATTTGAAATCGAATTTACAAGTCAAAGAATTAATTGAAATATATATTTACAAAGTAATTTTTATTAATTAAGCATTGATTAATATTGGCTCCATTGAAAGGTGCTACTGGCTGTCCACTCCCTTTGTGGCACGTCTTATTTTGCTCAACTGGATATCAAACATTTATACATGGAACCCAACTAGAATTACGAGGTGCATGTTGCCTTTTTTCCCTTTCTATCTGAAGATTAAAGTAAAGTAATTACACTATCTATCCACCCCATCTATCAGTAAAAACAACATTGATTGACCGTTTTTAATCATATTCTCTACCACTAGATATTTTGCTTTTGCTTTTGTGTTATTCATCTGAAAGAGAATGCCTTTTTTGTTTTCTTTGGGTAATTTACGTGTGAAATGCTTTACTCTAAGCTCAAGCCTAAAGCTGAGCTGAAAAAGATTTTGGAGAGCTAGGTTAGGTGAGTCACAGCCTCATGCAAGTACCCTTTTTCTACACACACAAACAAAATAAGCATGGAAAGGGGGAGAGCGATATTGAAAAAAATTCAATTATTAAAGAACAAATATCTAGAGGGGGCTTCAAAGTCTACAAGCTTGAAAGAAAGTGAAAACCACCCAGCCTTTGATCATCATCTTATGTCCTTATATATAGTTTGCAGTACCTCTCTCCCTCTCCCGAGGTCGCTCCCTTTTCAAAGTTGCTAAGAGGAGATTGGCCCATTTGATAGCTAATCCCTTCAAGTTTGGTCCCATGGGAGAGCGTGACTTTTGGGATAAAACAAAGTCAGCCTCTCATTTGCTATGAGAAAACGACAACAAAACCTAAAACAGAAGGAAAAGGAAAAGCATCTCTTTGTCAGCTTCCATCACTTTGGTTGAGTTCTACACGGAACAAACCCTTGAGCATATAACTATTTCTCCCCCTCTTTTCCCACACTGAAAACCTTTCCATTAATTAAATATACTAATAACTAGAATAATCCATATATATAAAAAGTTTGTACGTGCAACCTAGCTGATTAGCTAGCTTGAGGACTCCTCACTTCTTTTCTTTTTCCAGGCACTTTATCACCAGCATCATGGTTCTTTTTGTCTTTTGGCCAATTATAAACTATTTCTAGAGATCAAGAACTAGGCATATATATCAAGGATTGCTATAAACAGAAATTCGGAAATGAAAGTGCAACAAATATTTTTGTATAATTAATTATTAATTTCCCTTTTTTAAATAAACAAACATGTGATGAAATTGTAGTTTTGGTTCGTGTATAGATAAATACATAATGCTATTGCTTTGGGTTACAAAGAAAAGAAAACCCAAGAACAATTCTCAGCATGAATCGGGGATGAAATTAAGATACCAATGATATATATGAACATGTATAGTTTTAGTGTAGTGTCTAGAATCTAGATATGTAAACGTCATGCGAACGTAGGTTGACCTAAGTTTTGAGGCGAAAGGCCAAAACACAACTGTAGGGTGCGGGCGGCTGTTCGTCTATTCTAGACTCTAGAGTGTGTTTGCGGTTCTTACTTTGTAAGGAGCTGTCAACGTGAGTAATACCCCTCGCTACCATTTTGTAAGTTTTTTTTTTGTCAAAAAAAACTTAACTTTACTTATTATTTTAAAAATATTATATAAAATTTATATATGAAATGTTAGTAAAAAATAAATATAATGAGACAAAAGAAACAGCTAGTGTTAATCTACACGGGAAGCCCGATTTTATCATTCTTTTTTTTTTTTGTTGGTTGGGGAAGAAGAGCCGAGAGGGCGGCGGCCGAACGCGTGGGCTAAGGTGGTTCCGTCATCCTGGGTTATCACTTATTTGTACTTATTTGGTTATTCTAGCCGCTCCCACGCGGCTTTGGCTGTGCTTTCAGTGCCAGCCAGCTACAAGAGCTAGCCGCTCCACCATTAATGTGCTTGCTTGGCTTCAATTTTCTTTTGTTTTTCTCTTTGATGTTTTGACTCAAAACCAGAAAGCTAGTAAACCCACGATGAATCATGCATGTGACTTCCCCTACCTTCACGACCCCATTATTAGGACATATTCCTTGAATCTTTTTTCCCAGTTACCAACTACAATCTAGATGCCTAACTAGCCACCATATGAACCCATATAAGACGGCTACATTATTATATAAAAATATAAATTAAAAATTGGGTTTCCAACTGTTTTCTGAAATTTAAAATCTTGCTTCAGCTACTGAATTTGATGTTCATCACAAAAAATGATGAAAACTGGAGATTTCTTTTGGATGCTAGTAATAACTACTGCGTATCACACATGATCCGAGATGATCAGTAATTGCTTGACAGATAATAATTAACCACTTGATTGATGTAAGCTGATGTGTTGGTTTCTTGATGATTGCCGAAAAGATTTGTCCCTTTTGATTACTATTTTTAACGGAAGGATTATTAATCGTTTATCTCACCCCCTTGTATGTGTGAATGAAAACTCTGGGGACTTCGTAAAGAATTTCGTCAGCTTAATTTCTCTGTCTCCCTTTTGGTTGGAAAAAGTTAACAGCGCTTTTGAACGATCCAGATTTAATTACATATAGAATTAAACAAATAAAAAGGTTGCTTTCAATTAAAACTCCAGGAAGGAAACAGAGAAAAGCCCTCATTCAACATCAGCATGCAGCTGGGCGTGTAGACGAAAAGATCGAGTTGGTAGGCACGACGTAATCAGGGATGAATACTTCCAGGTTTGAAAGGCCTACAATTTCAAAATAATGGACAAAGAAAGAAGAATAGGAGATTACCCTTTTAAATTTGTTTAGTTTATCATTGACTTGAAAGATATCCTTCACATGGAAATCAACATTTATATTAATTAGATCTAGGTCTTGTGATTGTGTAAAGCTGGAGACAATATGATCATTCTCAATACTTGTATATATTTTTTTATATATAAAACAAAAGAGAGGGACCTTCCAGCTGTAGTTCTCACAATCAATGGGGCATCTTTCTACCATTGACCAAACTTTTCCACATATTGACTAATTAAACTGAGATTTTTGTATATAAAAATATGGTGTTGATTACATGATATCTACGTTGACAACAACATTTTAAAACTGGAAGAGGTGGTGTGTATATATATACAGAGTGCAGTAATTTTTCTTTTATTTTGAAGACAAAATTAGAAATTTAATTATGATTCATGTGTTATTAATCTTTATGTTTTCAAAAAAGAAAAGCAAATATAGCATAAAGCTCTAAAAGAGGGGAAGCTAATATCCTGATTCAAATGCTATAAGATTCTCAAACGAAAACTAGCTAAATGGTAGTAGCAATTAGCAGCTGGAAATTCAACTACTTGAAAAATGTCTTGGAAAATTTGAGGTTAATCCATGGCATGGATGGGAGAAAGGAGAATCGAATAGGGTTAAAATAATTGGTATTGATTCCCCACTTATGTTGGTTGAAGAACTGAATACGGTTTATTCATTAACCTTACAATATTTCATGTTTTATAATCAATAGGAAACTTAAATTCAAGTTTAATACACACAGGTAAGGTAATTATCAACAAAAGTGACAGAATTATTTTTTATCCTGTATATTTATATGTGTATATATATAAGTATTATTGAAATTAAATAGCTTGCCAGAATTTCTTTTATCAAAGAAAATAGTTCCATCTCTATCAAAGGAGAAATATTTAATGAACTCTTTCTACCCAATTTCCTCATTAGGTGAGTGAATGGTCTATTTTCTGGCCACTAGGAAAACATAGCTTCAAGACCAGGCATTTTACCACCAACTTTCAGTATACTCCAAATGAGAAATACCATTTTTTCTTTCATTTTCCCAATCTACAAGCAATTAGTTTGTAGAAATTTAGTACCATAATAAGGTATTGTTTTATAATTCAATTTCCTCCAATAACGATACATAGTTTCTCTAGTAATTTAATGTTACCTAAATTAATTATTAATCATAATTTGGAAGCACCTTACTCCAAACAATGCACATTTTGTGATAGCATGGTTAGAACTCGGAAATTTTTGTGCACAATCACTGCAAGAATTTTTAAGTTTTTGGCAACGATTTAATTTTCTTCGAAGCTTATTAAAAGCGACACCATTTATTTGTCTAATCCTGGTCTCTTATTTATCTTCATTATTTTTTATATAATTATTTATCATCTAATATTTGATTTTTTTAATTCTGTATATATATTTTTAAAAATAGTTTTATTGAAGCGCGATTTTTATAGAATCTAAAATTGTTGAAACAAGTAATCATTTATTTGGTTGTCGAGAAAATGAGAGAAGCTTCATTTAATTTTTTTAAAATTTAATTATACATCATAAAATTTTAATGAATTTTCAATTACATTCTCTTTTTTTTTTTTCACATACTTCCCTCCAAATGACTTAAACAGTCGTGGTTTTAAGTATTTCACTTTCGACCGCGATTTCAAAATCAGTGTGATCTAAACCTAAAACCACAGGATTGGGTGCTACTTTTAATTTTTTTTTTTTTAATTGGATGAGGGGTGAAGCTGCTACTTTTAAGTTGTGTCTTTGGTTATGACGACGACAAAAGACATTTTCAGCCGCCACATTTAACGTTGCCTAAGGTAGGATTTCTTGTGGTGAATATTAACTTGAAAGAAAAACAATAGATTCCACTTAGCAATGCTTAAAAAAAAAAAAAAGACTACTTCCTACCACGTTTCAATTTTTTTTTTTTTTGTTTTTGAACTTGTCAATCAATGTGTTTTATGGAAATATATATATGTAAAAGACTTGAGAAGTTGAATCACATTGATTGCTGATGAATAAAAAAAGTTCAACTATTCGTTTTTATAATAGCTATTATAATTATTGGAATACAATTGTCATGCGTATGCACATTAATATATTTTTAGTCAATCTATTATATTTATATATTGTAATGTTAACCAAAGTCAATATAAAATTTAGGTACCGTGTACACATAAATGAATTCTTTGGAAGATTGATTGAGATTATAGTCTAGGTAGCATTATCCAAGTGATACAAAATGATGTGTATGTATATAAAATATAATTTGAAAATTCTCTTTATATCGTTTGAAAATTTTTATTTTCATCTTCTCATACGTATTAGGGACTTATTCCAAAAAGATTGAGATTGCTTTCTAACTCACGTTTATCGTGAAGCCAATCAGTGTGCTGATCTGATGGTCACGCACCGTGGAAGCTTACAACTTAATTTACATATTTTTGATTTCCCACCATCTTATGTTAGTTCTTGTCTTTTAACAGACACGTTAGACGTTTCATGACCTTGAATGATGTAATTGATTATTTAGTATTTCCCCTTTATAAAAAAAAATTTATTCTAACACTTGTCTCAATAGATGTCACATATTATTGTGGGATGTTCACGAGTAGGCTTGTTTATTTCGTTGGCTTGTTGAATACATCAGGGCACCTATTTTGATCTTAAAGGACATTTTTAGTTAGTTTCTTCATTTTCTGGCTTGGTTATGCATTTCTACCCTCTTAAAAGGGTAGATTTTGTATCTATTATTTTCTAATGAAAATTTCAATTATGTTTTTCCAAAAAGAAAAAGATATCATATACTTTTTTATTTAAAGAATTGAATTTGAAACCCTCTTATTCAAACAAGAGAGAATGGTTTGTTTTAATTTTATAGTAAGATTTATTATGCCAATTTCAAAATAAAAAGCTAACAATCAAGCATGCATCCACTTGGAAAGAGACACAGACTCAAAGAGTACTATTTGGAATATGCCGACTTCTAGAGTTATAGGCAAGCACCCCCACTTTCTACTACGTTCACGCGTTTAATTAAATTTCATTAATTTTTTTTGAAAATAGAAAAACGAGATTCGAATTTTATTTTTTAAACAAAAATATCATACACCAATTAATGAAACAAATGCTCAAGTGTTTAAATTTCATTAACTTTTTTATAAAATTTGCAAGTAAATAAACACAGTTATCACTGTCATTTAAACTTCTACTACGTAAGTATACGTATCAAATAAATAGTATATAAGCAAGCAAAGTATCGATCCAACGAAAAATTGATCTAAAATTTTACTAAGTATTAAAATTAGAACAATTTAATCTTATCCAAACAATCAAATTCAAATAACTAAATTAATTAACTAAAACTAATTAACCAAAATTTATACTAAAAAGAGAAATCGAAGCAACAAGATAATTGGGTAAAAATCAAATCAAACAAGCCTGGGATTATAGTATCCTCACATTTTATCTAAATCTTAACTCTCTTCCTTAAATTATTTTAATGGGTTAAATTGCTAACCTAGAGTTCTCAATTATTTATAAGGGTCTCTTGACTTATCTTATAAAAATATTTATTTTAACCAAAACACTATATCCCTATGTGAATTGAAATTAAAACAGACTCATTAAGTTCAGGTTCTAATCTAGTTACATAAAGCTTATAGGTATATCCTTATACTATACGCAAATTAATTAATATGATCATATGCTATCTTAATTTTAATTTACAATAAACTCTATTTTCCAAGTTTGTTTAGGTTCCTAAATCAATTTAATTGGTGATCAAGCAATTAAAAGCATTAAGAACAAATTATAATAAACAATTCAAATCCCATTATAGATAACCAATAAAGAGATTAAAAATTTAGATTACATGTGAGTTCAATTACAATCCTAGAAAAATAGTTTAGCTCATAATATCTAATAAAAATTTCATCCAAAGAAAATTAGCGATTAATCCAAATCAAAGAAAATAAGAAAAACACAAAAGTAGAGAGAGAAAACTAATAGTTGAAGCTTTGTGACCTCAATTAACCCTCCAATTCTCTTACTTTCTTGCTTTGTTCTTGGCTTCTTTTCTCAAGAGAAATTGCTTGCTCCTTCATCTTAAAATCTCTGAAAAATGTCTCTTAAATAGGGTTTAAATAACCTAATTTCCAAAATCTAGTCAACTTTTTTTTTTTGAAAAATAGCCCAACTCTGCGACGCTACTTCTTCAGTGCTACGACGTTGAGCTCTTTGAAAAATTGTATGTGTGCTTCCTTTTATCAACGCTGCAGCCTTGTTCTCTCAATGTTATGGCGGTCTATCAAGTTCAAACATGAGTTTCACCCTAATATGATCAGAACTAGGCAAAGTAGTAAACATAAAAGTTTTAGCCATATCTCTTAGCTTTCCAATGGATCAAGAATTACATCAATTGGACTTCTAGATTGAAAGGTATACTCCAAATACTGGATCATATTCAGTCCATAGGTACTGCTACAGTGCTTGGACTTAGACAAATATTTTGACCACGATCCGATCAGAACGAAACATAGACGAATGAAGCCATCACCATACTTGCACTAATTTTTATCAAATGAGTTTTTTTCATCAAATTTTCTACAAAAGCAATAAGAAAAATTAACAATAACTACTCTTAAAGTAATTTAAAATAAAATAACATTAAATTTAACTAAAATAACTTAAATTAATCACTTAACAAGTAATCAAACTTAAACTATAAAAATACTTAAAATGTTAAAATTCGCATCTAAAATATAAAAAATCTAACTATTTAAGTTCCTAAAATGTGTCGAAATAACTCTATATTATAGAGTTATTATCAATGACTCTTTTTTTTTTGTGCATGGAGGGAGAATATAGGACAAACTTTTGTGTACCTATGGAGGGTTATGAGTTTCAAGTAACCCCATTTATCAATGACTTAATTCATGACTTGTAAAAAAAAAGGTTCTTTCTTTCTCTCGTTTTTTTCTTTAATAGACTTGGAGGAAAGAAAAAGTATTGTAGTAAAGTTTGCAGTTACAATAAATGGACTTTATTTATGGCAAAGAGGAATGATGCTGAGCAAGCAAAAGCAAAGAAGTTTTGCTACGGTATTAGATTAAGGAACTTCTAGAATCTTGACTGATTACGGTACCCCAACAATTCAGTCTTAAAGAGATGAGCTCTTTGATCGAAATTGTGGAAAGAAGTCAGAAACCACACCTCAGATATGTGGGAAAAAAGAATAACTTGGTAGCTATAGCTAGGACCATTTTTGCACATAATTTGGTCTTCCATTGGAATCAACTCAAGGATGACTAAGTAGATGTCAAAAGTTTCTGCTCAGCATGATTCTTTTTTTTTCCTTTCTTTCTTGGCCATTTCCCATATCGACATTCATTGCATAATTAGCAGACTAATTAAACTCGACTAATTAACTTTCATTTCTTTAGGTTTATCATGTCTTTGGAAGAATCTATTATTTCTAGGGGCGACTAACCCTTACCACGGGCAATTTGTACAAGATAATTGCATGAAGGGAGGGGAGGTAATATATCCATTTGTGGTGACACATGTCTATTTGAAGTTGATTGATACCGAAGAGCAATAATTCAGTTGTACAATTATGCTAGGGGTCCTGCTGTTAACTAATTCTTTTTCATTATGGGTGTTCAACCCTTTTAATTGATTTTGATTGGCCTAATATTAAGTTTCACCCACTCTTTTTTCTTTTTCTTCATCTCTTGTTTCCCCTTTCTCATATATATGATATTTCCATGATGAGGAGTTTCTTTGATCTCCCATAGTCCTTTTTCACTTTTTTTTAAAAAAAAAACTCATATATCATATTCATTTGACCAATATAAAAATAAATAAATTTAAAGTACACGAAATTTAATTTATTTTATGTTCACATCAATTATCATATAAATAGATAACTAAAATTTATATATCAACAAAAGGGATTGATATATGTAAAAAAATGTGCTTAAAAATAGAAGCACCGATAAACCAATACTAATAATATTCTAGGATAATGAAAGGGATATATATAAATGGGGTAATTAGACTAAGATTAAAAGTTGCAAAGAAATTCAATGGGACCAAAACGTAGGTGGTTGAGTGCATGTAGGGCAGCAAGGAGCCGAGCTAGCCAGGTGAGCCAGCATCCGGGGGAGGGATCCAAAAAATGACGTGGGGGGCCTGGCTTCATAAGTCAAGTGGGATTAGGTATCCTCCCCTAGGTGGACCCCTCCCCTTGTTTCCTCATTCTTTCTTTTTTTTTTTATCCCTAACCACCGTCAGATAGAGCCGTGCCGTCAACTTCGTTGACCTCGAGAAGACGCCCCCACGTGGACCGCCCGTACCTTATCTCTCTCTTTTACACTAAAAACGCGAAGTACCTCTATCCTCCGTTATCTTTAACGCCATTCCGTCTCACCGCCCTCACCCATCGTTTCACTCCTTGCTTAGTCCTACCTCAACCAGAATTTGCCACGTCGCCCTCTACATCAACTGTTACGTCATATCTTCCGCGAGAAAAACGGCTGGTCTTCGCTTACTCTTTCTCTCTAATAAGCCCTTTCTTTTATTTTTTAATCTTTTTTGGACCACCCCTAAAGCTAAGTCATTTCTCTCTTCTTTTTTCTCTGGCATTCTTAGTGATTTATTATATAACTACTACAGTGAAAAGACTCTTTCTTCTTGTTGAAAGCTTGAAAAGGCTCCATAACTACTCCTCCTCTCTTCTCTCTCTCTCTCTTTCTCCTTTTTTTTTCTTCTTTCTTTCTCCTTTAGTCATGGAGAAGCAGCACCGTCGAGAATTGAAGTTCTTGCGCTCTGGTGACTTCCTCCGGCCGAATTCTGGTGTGCCTGATCGTACGCTTGATGATTCTAGTGATCATGTTAAGCCAACCATCAAGGAAATGGATTTCTTTTCTACTAACAGTCAACCACATGATCCTCTTCAAGAGAGCAAGATTAATAATGGGTCATCTTCCTTGTTTGATTCCGGTGTAAACGTAAGGTTTTGGATTATTATTAATTTTTTTATTATGTTTATATATTCATTGAACCTATCGTGTGATATGGAAATACTAATTGGAATTATTATGGAAATTTGAGTTTACTTCTCATTGACTAAAATTTTGTTGTTCAGACTGGATTAAATCTTCTCAGTTCAAGCCCGAGAGTTTCAAGGACAACTAATGAAGAGACACCCAATTCTGAAGTGAGTTTTCCGAAGAGAAAATTTTACATGAAAAACGTTTTACCATGTAAATGTTTTCATTTCTTTTTTATTTGTGAGCTTAAACTTATTAATGGAAAATTGGGTTTTCAGATGAGGGCTCTTAGAATCGAGTTACAAAGGTTACACGAAGAGAATCGGAGACTGAGAAGCATGTTGGATCAGATTACCAAAAACTACAACGAACTACAAGGTCAACTGTTCATGGCGGTGCAAAAACAGGCACATGGAAATCAAGGAGAACAGGTGAATTTAAGTTTGATTAAGTTACCATAAGGTCAAGCACACCAGATTCGAATATATACATCAGTTTGCTAGGTGATTCCTGTGGTTTAAATTAGAGTAAGAGGGTTTTAATTATCCATTAAAATTTAACTGTATGATATGGATATTGGATGTATCTTTTTTTTAATGCGTAAAAAATTGGCTAACGTGCTTCACTAGAATTGGAAAGTGTGCTCTCCTGATCCCGTATCATCTTTTTTTCAATATCTTATTCGTAATATATCTTTGCTAATCTCAGTTTTCGCCTTATTTTTATGCAAAACCACATTGAAGTTTGGACTCCTTCCTATCTTCAAAAAGAAATTTTCAGTAAATTTCATACACAGTTATTCGATCGCCAATCTATATGATTCACCGTGTGCCTGCAATGGTCCTTGTAAATGATAATAGAGTAAAGCCTACTGTAGAATAGGAGGCGTTTGCTCAGCTAGTTGCCTATTTAGGCTTATTTGCACCCCCTCGTGTGCACTTTGGACAACCTAAAAGGATCTTTTTCTCTTGCTTCAAAGCAGGTTAAAAGACCCGCCATGATTCTTTGAGAAAAATAACCTATGTATCTATGTACTTTCACTGTTTCTCTCATTTTACAAGTTTACGTTAAACCAGTTAGAGGGCTGAGTGAGATAATCTGGGGATTAGCATAAAGAGTAGTACCATAAACATTTTGCCGTTTGATATTTAGAGGTAATGAAGATTGGTTGATAATTAAGCCCATCGCTTTTTTCTTCTCTCTCTGAGGAATATCACGATCCAAGGTTAAGACTAATCAAATGGTTGGTTTTCAAACAGAAGGGTGCAGTTAATGGCATGTCAAGTCTCACAGAGTCAGTCCAACAATTCATGGACCCACGACCATCGGCTGCCTTGGATGTCAATGCACCTTCGGCATCTGACGACAAGACGCAGGAATTGTCAGTATCCCCAGTAAACACTATGGAAGTCGTGTCAAAGGAACGCGACCATCAAATGACTCAAATTCCAGGAAAGCACGTTTCTGTTGAAGATGGTACTGATCGAACGTCCCAAAGCTGGGGGTCGCCCAAGAGTCCAAAGGTAGAACAGTCAAAGAATGAAGAGCAAGTCTCTGAAGTACCTTTCAGGAAGGCCAGGGTGTCGGTTCGAGCGAGATCAGAAGCTCCCTTGGTAAGGACTATTTTGCAACTGTACAATTTTAATTCCTCATTTATGTGAAAAAACTTTGAAGAATATGTCGAAATTAACGATGGATCTTATTTTTCTTTGGCGCAGATAAGCGATGGATGTCAATGGAGGAAGTATGGTCAAAAGATGGCCAAGGGAAACCCTTGTCCACGCGCCTACTACCGTTGCACCATGGCTGTTGGCTGCCCAGTCCGTAAGCAGGTACTTGTCTTTTTCTTCTAGTTAATATTTTTTATTTTGGGAATAAGAAGAGAGTAAAATGGGCTCGATTATTCTGAAAAACCTTCAACTACTTAAACCTTAACGTCCTTTTAACACTTCCAACTACTTAAACTTACCTTATTTTCTGACAGGTGCAAAGATGCGCTGAGGATAAAAGCATTCTCATAACAACATATGAAGGAAATCACAATCACCCTCTTCCACCAGCAGCCACAGCTATGGCTAACACTACGTCAGCTGCAGCAGCCATGCTACTATCAGGTTCAACCACAAGCAAGGATGGCCTATCGAGTTCGGGCTACTTCCCTTCCTTACCTTATGGATCAACAATGGCCACCCTGTCTGCCTCTGCGCCGTTTCCCACCATAACCCTTGACTTAACTCAAGGCCCAAATGCTGTTCCATTCTTCCGTCCCCCGCCTTCCACAGCTACATTTCCATTACCGTTGCAAGGCTATCCGCAGCTTTTAGGGCACTCTATGTTCTCTCCTACCAAGTTATCTGCATTGCCTGTAACGCAGTTAGGGCAACGTCCTGCTTCTATGGTTGACACAGTTACAGCAGCCATTGCTTCTGATCCGAATTTCACCGCAGCCTTAGCTGCAGCTATTTCGACAATTATGGGAGCACCACCGAGCAACAGTGGAAACACTATTAACAATGGTGGGAATAGCAATGCCTCCAATAGGGTGCCTGGTCTTCCAGGATCACCACAGCTTCCACAGTCTTGCACCACTTTCTCTACTAACTAGCTAGGGTGATAAGCACTTTTGGGTCTTCGCATTCTCAGGTTATTTATCACTTTTTTGCATAACCTTTTGCTTGGTAAGTAGACAGTTTGAGAGAAGAACCCATCTTTTTTATGATCAGAGCAGTAGAATATATGGAGCAAGCTTTGACGTGCACGTAGATGTTGTTACACCTGATCCGGGTTATATGTAGAAGAATTCATCATAGCGAACTCTTTTGATCAACAACAGTGTACTGATGGTTGGTGGTTCGGGCTTGCAGTTTGGTGTCGCTATAGCCGTAAGAAAAGACTTTCAGAATCTGATCATTACCGCCTTTCCTAATCCAATATTTCTATACTCTTCATTGTAGAGAATTATGATATGTTGTCACATGCAGTGTAAGCATACTGAAAGCTTAGAGTGGGTTGTAAGAACGAATTGGTGGACAAAATTTTTAAGTATTTCTTTTGTTGGAGATGATTTTGCTTTGTACATAATTAAATAAGTATGAAGGGATATACATGTATAGTGAAAGGGATTTATATAACTTTTGCAGAATTATATACTAGCAATTATTTGCTTGAGTTGAAGTTTTTGTTTCCCTTGTTTTAGTTATTGTTTACTGCCATAACTTTAAAACATTCTATACATACTACATATATATATTGCTAGAGGAAGAAGCTTGCTGAACCCCGGCCAATTACTATTTTCTTTTTGGTCACTTGTATGTTCCGGGCACTGTTTTTTTCATCTCTTAATTTGGAGCTTGTTGAGAATTGTAATTTGCTGCTGTTAGTCTATTTCTACCCATAGGAATAGACTTACAGCAGCATTTTTTTGGCTCTCTTGATGGAATGAATATACAAGTTGCTTTTCAAAGGAAAACAAAAAAAACCCTTGACCTAAATCTCTAGTGTGACTAGAATGACCCATCAGCTAGTTAATTAATTTAGGGGCTAATCTCAAGATGCTTTTTAATAAACAAAATATTGATCCTTATTCACTAATTGAAAATAAATAGTCAGCATATTAGGCAATGATTAAGAAAATTTTACTTATTTAAGAAGAAAAAAACGAAATGAAGAAATGCGCGTCCTCCAAGGTGTTTATTAGTTTAGTATAAGACTATAGCAGCCCATTTTTTTTTTCTCGTTTGGTTGGATTAGAAAGTAAGAGAATGAGGAAAATTAACGGAATTAGGTTAAATTTTCCACAAAACTTAACTCAAAATTAACTCAATCCAGAGAGGAGCTTTTTTTTAAAAAAAAAATTACGTCAAGTCTTTTAAGAAATATTCCTCTCTCTCAATCAATCTCCCTCTCATCTCCTTTTTCACTAAAAAAGATTTTAATGTCAAATACATTGTTTCATCTTTTCTTTTCTTTTTTGAGAAATTGAAGCATAATGGTCATATTGCTTATTAGATTAATAAAAATTTAATACTATTACTATTATACAAGTTTGAAAGTTGTTTCATTTCTTTATAGATTTTTTTTATTTTAATATTTAAAATTATATATAAACTCGAAATAAATTTGTTTTTATTAGGTAATTGAAAATAGTATCAATAGCTTTTATGATAAGTTTAATAAATATTGAAGTTTATATAATTTATTCTACCAAATAGATTACCAAATAACTTTTAATTTAATTTTAAAAGTTATTATTTTTTATAAGAATTTCATAATAGTTTTTAAACTAAAAAAATTAAACCAAACAGACTCTTAGTAATCAAACAGAAAAACTAATTCTAATTATAAACTAGAAAGGGATATAGTTTCGGTGCTATGATTTTGGGTTAAGCCTATGTTAAACGGCATTAATTGCTTAGCGGCATAAAGAAGAAAAACTAAATAAATAATACTCCACCTAATTTCTCTACTGTATATGTATTCCACCAAATAAAGAGGGAAGAAAAGGACAAATTAATCCACTTCTTTTGTCTCCCTAGTTCTGTTCCTCTCGCGTTTTAATTAGGTTGCTCCATTTTCTGGTTTCATCTTTCAACGTAAAGATATAGATATTTCTGTCGCCTTGTAACCTACACATGGAAATATCTCCAACGCATCCTGACATAGATTATCGATCGTGAACCGTTACTTTCCCAATTTCTCCAGAGTCTGACTCCAGCTAGCCAATCCGAGGAGGAGGAGGAGCTGCAGCAGCAGAAGCTACATAAATATATCGTACGAATCAATCAGGAGAAAGCCTGCCTTTGTTGAAAATATGATCAGGGTTTACCCAGGAAACCTTTTTCCACACGTTTACCTCAACTCAGGACAAAGGATTTCCTCAACAACATGTTAAACCGAACACATGGTTGTCGGTGTAGATAAGATTCCGTCTCCTTGCAAGTTACACCCATGAGAATAAAGCACCATGCAGTGTCCACGTTCAATGAATCTCCTTAGGTTTTATAACGAATCCGACCAGGAAAAAACGCCAGGTTCAACTAGGCACGCGGCTTTTCTTATCATCCAAATTAAAAAAGATTCGCCAGTTGCACCTGAGAGACGTCTTCGGGCTCTAGGAAGCTCAGTTTCGAAGGTGCAATTTTATCTATATAAGCAGCATCACAACCGGTTTCGAGAGACAAATGAAAAACAAACCTAGCTAGCTATCCAACCCAACAGGCAATATTAATGGCTTTCAAGTCAGAAGTCGAGAAGAAGAAAGAAACCGCACGTTTGGTGCCAACCTTGAGTTCCTCCAGATGCTTCAGTGATTAATCTTTGCAGCGTCGTGCTTTCTTTGCAATTCGCTTTCGCATTAATGGGTTCTGTTTTTTTGGTTTTGGTCTATTTTTGACTTTAAAAACATGGGTTATTTATGCAACAGGTGATGCTTTGGTAGTTGCCATTTTGTTTTTACGCACCAAAAGACCTTTTACTAGCTACCAATTTCTTTTCGGATATAATCCCTTAAAAGGGTATAGTTTCTTATTCAATGATGGGGTATTTTAATATCATGTGGATCGTTGTTTGTTAATATCAAAGAACTCACTGAAGAGTTTGGAGGAACTCATGGATGCCGCCAAATTTTCTTTCAATGATGACGAAGATGCATTTGTCACAGATTCTCAACTTGGAAAACTAGTTGAAGTGATAATTCTTCTGTTCTAAGCTCAAAATCACTTTTAATACATATTTGATGTGAGGTGAGAATCAACAGGCACCTGCATTACATGATCACATTGAGGAGAACAAAAAGAATACGAGCTCAAATCCCCTGCAATACCAGTGAAACCCTTTGTCTCAAGTATTGGGCCTTGTATTTCACAATCTGGGTTTTATGGGCTAAAACTTCTGAGCCCCATTTATTGACCATTTAACCTAACATTCCCAAAGTTTCGACAGGTCAACATTATAGGGAAACTGAGTTTACGCCTGGCGGCCCACGGAATGTTTAGTCGTACTAATGCAATGGCCCCACGCACAAATTGTTTTGGCCTTTTCGGGCCCCCAAACATGGAAAAGGGAACAATGATGATGAACTCACAGCCGTCAGATGGGGCTAGATCTGCAACAAGAATGGCCGTTCAAATTTTAAACCGCCTTATCGACATTCGACCGTTGGGGGGGGAGCTGCTCCTCAAGCTAAGCGTGAACTTCAAGGGAAAACATTAAAAAACACAAAACACATAAAAACAGCTAACAAAAGAGAACTTTTCTGCTCTTTATGACTTTGAAAGCAAATCCCATGGATTGCTAAGTAACTTAATTTAAATTAATTTAACACAAAGAAAAAATCTGTTGTTGTTTGGATTCAAAAAGCTGCAAAGTTTAAGGCCATGAGGATCATGAGACGCCATGGTTGGCAGCGACCTCTCCATCCTTTGCAGGTAAATGTCAAACTTAGACCCTTTTCTTTTATTGTCTTAGAATTGCTGACCATTTGTTTTGTGGATTGAAACTTTGAATTGAGTTGAAATTATTGGATTTGCAGATGGTGGGAATGGCGGTATACAGCTTTCTAGTTGTGGCCTTTTATACATTTCTAGGCCTCTTGCTTGGAAACAGAATTGCAGAAATAATTGTCACAACTATCTTTTCCTTTGTGGTAATCTTCTCTAAGCAAAACGTTTGAACCTTTTTATTCGTTTCTTCTTATCAGTTTTGATAGCCCAAAACTCACTGAGAATTAATGAGCTGTTTTAATTTGGTTTTCCAATTCCAGGCACTCTCTGTTATGTTCCTGTTTATTAGGTGTACTGCTATTGACCCTACTGATAAAACCAGCTCTAGGAAGAAGAAAAAAGACAAATCTAAAGGGGTTTTGAAGCTCAATTACGGGTTCATATTGACCCAGATTGTTGTAAGGTTTTTTAGGAGGTTGGAGAAGAAGATTCTTAGGACTTTCATAAGGAGGAAGTATTTGGATCCATTGAAAACCAATGTCCAAATGGAACCGTTGCTACCATTTCCCCTTGTCATGAAAGATGATGCAATTTCACCTGACCTTAAAGAGGATGACATCTCCTACTGTTCTCTCTGTGATTTTGAGGTTTGCATTTGTGCTAGTAACATTTAAAAAAAATAATAATAACAGATGGGTTCCCTTGTATTTTGTCTTTTACAACTTTCTCTACTTTATCTTAGGTGAAAAAACATAGCAAGCACTGTAGGACTTGCAACCGGTGTGTTGAAGGTTTTGATCATCATTGCAGGGTAAGGAGCGGGTTTTGAGTCTAATTTTGGGCCTTTTTTTTTTTCGTTTCTTTTTTCAGTTTGTAGTGTATTTTAGAAAGCAATTGCTGTGCATTGATGTAGAGTTGCTTGTTTTATGTCAGTGGCTGAACAATTGTGTAGGGAAAAGGAATTATACGACATTCATTCTTCTGATGATTTTTGTATTGTTAATGGTAAGTGGTGTTTTATGTCCTTCAATTGCTAGAGATCAACTATATTACGCTCCATCTTACCTCTAAAAGGGCTTGAAATTCTATTCACCCTGACAATTGAATCGTTACTCTTACAGCTAATCCTAGAAGGAGGAACTGCTATTGCCATATTCGTCAGGTGCTTTGCAGATAAGATAGGAATTGAGCAGGAGCTGGAGAAAAGGCTCTATATAGAGTTTCCTAGAGAAGTTCTTGCCACAATCACAGTAAGTATTATCTTTCTTACATTGCAGCTACATTTGGAGTACAAATTCTGGTGGGGGTTTAGTTTAACTCATGGAACTATAACAGATTTTGTTGGCTTTGTTTACTGCTTATGGCTCGGCAGCAATGGGACAACTTTTCTTCTTTCATGTAGTTCTGATAAGAAAGGTAAGTTATAGCTTCCCTCTTAGGATTAATTTGCAAAACCCAATAGAGTAATTTGAAAAAATAAGACGCCATGTCAGTTTGGTTAGGTAAAAAATAGAAACATTGTTGTACTAAGTTACGTGCTCGGTCGTTTCTACTTCAAGCTTCCCATCACTTGGCTTCCTTCAACATCACCACTGCAACTTTATGCACATGAATGAGGCTCTTTCCCATGTGGTCAATTTACAAGAAAAGATGTGGTTCTGGTGTGAGTCATATTCATTTAATTGTCACTCCATTATCATTCCGTTCGGTACTAGAAAATCATTTTGCGTTTCCTATGCTGATGAATTATATATTCCAATCATTACTGTAAAGCTAAGAAATAAGGGAAATTTTCTGTCGTTTTCATAGTGTACCCCATTTGTAATTATAACAATTTCGAGCATGTCACTACTCGTCAGCTAAACTTTGGCATGCATTTGTTAACTTCATGCCCCAGTCCTTGACGAAAATTTCCTTACGTTTCTTAGTATAGGATTCGAATTGTCACTATCTCAGCATGCGTGACATTTCGAAGCCCAATGGAACTTTTCACTTTCGCAGTTCTTGCCTGTCCTAACAATTTGACATTTGAAATATAGTAACTATTATGTTCGTATGTACCCACATGATAAGTTAATTAGCAGTTTTTAAGTAAATGTGAGGACTTTGGTTGTTTGTTTTATTCGTGCTTTCAACTTGAGTTGTGGCATATCTTGCTGCATCTATGCCTTTGAATGCACTGAAGAGGGTTCGGAATCAATGCCCTTAACTTGTTACTACACAGGCTTGAGCTGTTTAGTTCCGTTCCAGCCTCAATAGTATGTGTTGATTCTTGTTACAGGGAATGAGAACTTATGATTATATACTGGCAATGAAAGAGGAGAACCAATTTACAGTAGACGACCCATTTGACGACTCAGATATCTCGTCGGATGATAGTTCTGATTTTGATTCACCTGAAAAACCCACATTTGTGTCAAGGTTTTTGTGCAGAGGACAGAGAACTCAGGTATATACAAGACATCCCATCTTAAACTTTATCCAAAGATTTTGAGCAGGCTTGTCTTACTGGTCAGTTACAATTTCAGAACCCATCAAGATTGTCCATACGAATTGATGGAGATCCTGAAGCTTCCACCTTAACAAGCAAGAAACAAGGGTTCCATGTAAGCATTGACCCATGGAAACTGATAAATCTTAGCAGGGAGAAAGCTCTTCTAGCAGCAGAGAAGGCTAGAGAAAGGCTTATGAAACCAAAGCTAGCGGTGGAACTTGATCCATTGAAGCCACTACCACTGGAGACAAAACGTGGCCCACTAATGAACCCAGAGAGAAATATAGCCAATTCAGGAACAGCAACAACGCCTCTTATTTCCAAAGGCAGGCTTCCAGGTTCACCAGGAAGGTTTTCAAGCCCAAGGCGTCGATTTTCTGGTTCTACTACTATGTTCTCGAGTGTTATGCCATCACCAAAACAAAAATATAGAAGCAATTTCGATTTGAAGTTAACAGAGGTTTCCAAGGAGCTTGAAACATACATCTCAAGGCAGGTTTTATGTTCTGTTATTAAAAAAGATGGCAGTGAGGCATCTCCCAGATAAAGACGTTTGAATTTCAAGGTTCTCAGCCTCTGAGAAAGATTCGTTGGTTGCCTGTGTTCATTCTTGATGAAGCATCTCATCTCATTAGGTTTACAAGTGTATTTCATTTCTTTGTCATCTCTTTCACAGACTGTAATTGGATACTCCTTAGATTATTCAATACAAATACAGTTGAAGAACTTCCACCTAACTTAGCACATGCATTGATGCAACGAATCTTGTACCGTACCAAAAACAAGGACAGGTCGGGCACGTAATTGTTGTAGTATATTACCTGGGAACTTACTCTGCATAACCTTCCAAAGCATGGAAATTGCATTTCCATTTCATGAAAAGGATGCAACTTCCCAGGAAACAGACTGGATTGACCACCACCACAATGAAAGGCACCTCAAGAAATTACACAGTTTATGTAAAATTTTCTGTGATTCTGTTTTCATTGAGCTTTTGAATAACTTGCCCTTCGTAACATACCAAAATTTAATATGTTGGGATTTCAGACTGCGACAAGCAAAAAAAAAAAAACCCTTTCAGAGACATACTCATCTATGCATTTTTCTTACAAATCACTCAATTATTTGTTACTGCACACAAAGTTACAAGAAACAATCTCTCAACACCATCTCACAAGTCAACAACCACTTATCAGCTACTCCAATCAACTTCTTATGTCGGGCATCATTTCCTTGGCGAGGTGATGGGCTGTTGTGTTGAGAAATGGCAAGAATCAAATTTCCAACTAAAAATTTCAAAAACTCATGAAAGAGGGTGATTTCACCGCAAAGCAAATGCTATGTTTCCACTATTTACCAAGAAAGCAACCAAGAACCTCTGTTTTCATTACCTGAACTCCACAAATGATTTGATAGACGGTAACAGTCTGAATAATGCTTCGGGAAGATACTTTCCTTCAGAGGTTCACAAGTTTCTGGGGAAACCAAGGCAGAGTATCCTCGAATATTAGAGCAGTTCCATGAAGACTCTGAGGTTACATTGAGAGTAATATTCAATAAGCAAACATTACGAAAACTGTCCCCTTCTATGCCCTTGAGGAGGCCTGCAACTTTTATGTTATCTCCTACAACATCTTTAATCGTAATCCTTTCTATTACAGGGAGAGCATTTGGATCATAAAACTCATCTGGATGCTGAGAAAAATTACTATTGAACTTTAGAGCTGTGTCTACACCAGCCAAAGTAACGTTTGATATATAGATATTTCTCACATAGCCACCCCTTCCACGAGCTGTCTTTATTATGATAGCTGTGCTGGTATTGAAAAAAAATATGTTTTCTGCATAAACTTCAGAAACACCTCCAGACATCTCACTTCCAATTGCAATCCCAGAGCCATTTCGATTGTGACCAGTTAACCCGCGGATGGTAATATTTGTGCTGGGATGAGCAAATGAAATGCCATACTCATCCCACCCACTTTTGATGGCAATTAGGTCATCGCCAGTGCTGATATAACAGTCTTCAATGCAAACATCATCAGAAGAATCTGGATGTATTCAAACATATCAGTAAGAAAGATATGAGAGGTTAAAATGGAGTAGAAAATAGAGACAAGAATGTTGATTACACTTGGATACAAACATGTGTTACAAAGTAGAATCTTGCGTCTTGCAAAATTTGTTACATTTTAAAGTTGTTACAGCTTTAATTGCTTGCATTGCAATCATTCAAGAATACTTATTATTGATGAATCAAACAGAATTTTCAGGTTCGCATATAGAACTCACCTGGATCAATCCCATCTGTGTTTGGTGAATCCAGAGGAGCAAGAATTGTGACATTCTGGACTGTAACATGGCTGTTCATCAAGAAAAAAAAAAGTCTCAACTTAATTGATAAATGCTTTCACTCTTAATAGTTCTGTTCTAAAATGGTAATGTAAACACTTTAATTGCAACAAACAAGAAGAGCATGCTAATATTAATGAAGAGCACAAACCTGCAGTATACTGGGTGGATGGTCCAAAATGGTGAATTCAAGAAAGTCAAGTTTGTGATTAATACCCCAGTTGAGTTCATCAACTCAACCAGATGGGGCCGAGTATAATTCAGAGTTTTACTTCTGAACCAGTTCCACCAAACACTGCCTTGGCCATCAATAGTTCCATTATCACCTGCACGGAGAACCAATGGCATCAACAAATGAAACAAAATGCTCAGGGAAGAGCTTTCTTCATCAATGTTACTAACCTGTTATTATGACATCAGTCAAATTGCGTCCATATATGAGGCTTCGATGCCTTCCACCAGGTAACTCCCTACCTCGGCCATATGAAGGCAGAGGATCAACAACCGGCCAGTCATCAGAATTCTGAAACACCCAGAAGATATGCTATTATTCAATACGTGATAAGAAAACATCTCGAGCAGTAGGCTTACAACAGATGGGAATGCCCAGTTGAATTTGGGCATAGGCAGAAAAATATCATATAGACTAGCAGCAGAGCATCAATGATCATAAATGAGATGTTATTCTCGCATTACTAAATTAGTATGCTCACCATATAGAGCATTGACTTGCTTACAGATAGCCAAATGCAAATTCTCCGGTGTCAACACGTTGATTACATAGCATTGTAACAACAGTTCCCATATACAAGAAAATTTCCAGACAGAAGGGGATCATAGGAAAGACCACGCGACCAGGTTGCGATGTTCTTTTCACATCTTAGGGGTAAATGTTCTTTTGAAATAAGTTAAGGACTTACCTTTGATCCAAGAATTACTGCATCCTTATCTAACCACAAAGTTAGGTGACTGATGAGATCGAAGCTTCCTGTCAACCACCGGCCAGCTGGGACAAAAAGCTTGGCCCCACCTTTGTCAGCAAATGAATTGAGATAGAAGATGGCATTCTGAAACGCTTTCGTATTGAGAGTGACACCATCTCCAACTGCGCCAAATTCAGTAATAGTGACACTGTGAGGCCGAGTCTCGCCTGAGTTGGTCCGTTTGCAATGCAAGCTGCCCTTGACAGCCCATGTAGTATGACTGACAAATGCAAGTAGCAGAAGCACATCCAACAGCTGAAAATAAATGATTTTAGAATTGATCATGAATGTTGAATCAGAGATTAATAAGCAGCTTTCCTCCCCTTTATTCTTTAGTTATTCCTGATTGACCATTCAACAAACTCGGAGTTCAAATAAAAATGAAAGCCAGATTAACAACAATGCCAATCAAACGAAGTCTGAAAATTGGTAATGAGAAACATGCAAAAGTAGTGAGCGAGTAACTTTATCAACCAAGTCATGGATAATAAATGACTCACAGATTTCATGCCATAAAACTAGCAGATATACAGAAAAGTCGATGAAGCTGGGCTACATTTTACAAAAAGGATATCTAAGCAACAGCTGATCCCAAATGGAAGAAGCTAAATGCGTTTACTCACAACCACTAATTGTCTACAACACTCATAAAAGCTAAAAAGAAGAACCATTTCGCTCATTTAGATCCCAACAATGTTCTTAATCAATTTTGTAACGAGTGTAAAAGAATTTAGATGAGTCAAACTGTTCTCCCATAACACATTTTGAACATTTTGTTCAGATCTTGTTCAAAGTTCAAGCACTTAGTGTTGTAGCAGAATGACTAGGGACAAATTAAGACCCATTCAACAGAGAAATTTTTTTTTTCAAAACAACAAAAAAAAGAAAGTCAAGGGCAGGAGAAGCAATGATCAAACAACTCACACTGAAAGATCTCTTCATATGAATGAGATCTGCAATTTTCCCCTTCAGCCCAAGCACCTAAGAAGACAACTCGCAGATTCCACAAAGACCACACTCTCCAACTAAAGCCCTGTCCTTTTTATTTGATCAAAACAAAATAAAGACGAAGGAAAACACTTGGAAGAGGAGGAAGGGTTGTTTTTTTTTTTTTGTTGTTTTATTTTTTGATCAAGAATAAGATCTCCTTTCTCTAGCTAGCTAGCTAGCAGTAAGGCAAGTGTGTGTATGTGTGTGAGTGTGGGTGATTAGATGGGTCATTGAGAGAACCACCACCACCACCCAAAGAAAAATCATTGAAAGTGACCGTTGCTGCCCGCCAAAAATTAAGCAGTAGGTCCCTCTTATGTCTTCACCTGCTCCATTGCTACTCTTTCTCTCTCTCTGTCCTTGCTCTATACATTAAACTGATGAGAAGAAACGAAGGATTACCCAGAAAAGTTAAAGCTTTAAGGAAGCTGAAAATAGGTACAAACTCGATGAAATCGAAGATGGGAGTGGTTGGTAACCTGGTATATATGTTCTGATAAGTGAAGGGTGAGTGAGCTTTTTGGTGTCTGCTCTGGGCTTGTTTTTGTTTGCGTTTGTGACTGTTGGCTTCTATTTTGAGAGAAACAGAGGGACCTTTCCCTATAGAGAGAGCGAGTCTTCGTAGTGGGGTTGGACTGGAAGAGTCACACTTACACACAGATTAAAACTCTTGCATGAGATAAGGCATCCTAGCTAAACTCACTTTATCTCTATCCATCCATGTTCCTATCTCATTTCATGTGACAATCTTACTTACTTTAATTTGAGTTTGTAAAATCCGTCAAAAAGGTAATACATGCCAAAAAAACACCACTAATTTCACCTCCTCCATCACATGTTCAAAACAGGGATTTCCATAAAGCAGTTTCCTTCTTTTTCTGTTTTTGTGTTTTTTACCAGTAGTTTCCAATATACATAAGCTGATAAACCGAAGGCAGGACATAACTATGCATAAAACAAAACAAAAAGGAGCTGATAAGGAAATACAACAAAGTTTTGATTTTGGGAAGGGACATATAGTTCCTGCCAGGGAAAGCATTACAATTTACAAGAGCAACGGCGTCGTTTGCTTTGTCCAAATTGTTTTTGTTGGGGATAGTCCGTTTTCGTAACTGACGTACATGGATAGCTCTTGGTATCACTAATCCCGAGTTCATCGTTACATTAAAAAATTAAAAAATAATACTATAAGCTGTGGGTCAAATTTTTCTTTCATGTTCACATGTGGCTTCGCTTGTTTGACCAAAACGGGCTTGACCAGTTAAACAGGAGCCGAGCGGTTTAAACCAGTGGGCGTGGTGAAGTCTCTCACACCCACAGCGCAGGCTTTGGAAGCAGGGACCACCTCTGTCTTTCTCTCTCCATGACTCGGGGGGTTTAATCGTTTGACCCCTAAAGGGTAACCTTAACAAATCCCATTTGATTGGCCATTATTATGCCCTTAAAATCATTTTCCACATCTCCTTCTTCACTCATGCCTTCGCCCTTTTCTGTTTTTTCTTCTTGTTTTTACTTAGACAAAACAAACTGCATTCAGGTAGAGTTTAAGCCTCCCCTTTCACGATATTTTTATTGTTTTTACGTAAAACGTTTTAAAAAAAAATACTATCCCATGCCAGAAAGTCTACTCCTCGGTTCCACCTCCACGAGGTTATGTCTCATTCTCATTCCTGTCTTACGGACGAAATTATGAAACTACTTTGAAACATCATGATTATTAGACTAACATTTCTCTTTTACTAATTAAGAGAAACAGAAAAAACCCAGACAAGAATCCCTGTCCCAATGGTTTTTTATAACTTGGCTTCAACAAAACAACATAGAGAACAGGCGGACAGTGAGCAAAAAGTCAGTGACCAACTGACCATCTGATTACTTAATAAAGATCTTACAAAGCATTCTGTGTTAATCTCATGGCTGTGAATCGGTGAAGGTACTAAGTACTAACTGTGAATATTAAGGAAATAAGAAAAAATGTCCTGAAAGAAGGGGACAAAGTCCGAGGGGCAGGACGAGAGAGACAAAGGGGAAGTCTTTATCACGGTAATGCAAAACGAAAAGGTTTCCAAAGTCAGGCATCCAATGACCATTCAAACCAAAACTCTTAAAAACAGATTTCTCAAGTGTATTTTGTGACAGTCAAGTGTCAACATGCTGCAGGCTCCCCGCGTGCAAGGCTCGAGCCACTTCATTTGTGGGACTAAAGGGTTTTCGGTTTGTGTTTTTTTGCTTCAAGTTGGATGTTTACCTATTTCTTCCATCAAAGTTTCCTTATTTTTTACCAAATCTTTCTTAGATTTTGCCTTATATATTGCATTTGACTCATTGAAAAGGAACGACAACGACATACATTGAATGTGTGCTAACCCTGTTCTGGTTTCTGACCTCCTTTCTTCCACATCAATCATGATTTTGTATAGGAGAAAGTAATCTTGGATTTGGAGTAAGGTTTAGTAGGATAGTTTGAAATTTTATTGATCGAGAGAACAACTCCATTCATTACATATATGAAAATGACAATTCAAGCAACTTCCATTACTAGTACCATTAATATGTGCTAGACTTAACTAACAATGCTACAGGAAACTCTCAAGGAATAAGGGGTTTTTGCTTTTACATTGGCCAATGAATTTTCATTACACATCATGACCATTTCCTCATGTTTTCTTGGATCAACTTTCACAGCTCTACAACTCTGAGTTAATAATACGGCTTATTTGACTTCCACACGCATAATCAATACTTAATAGCAATAATTAACTTGGGTTAATTTCTAATTAACATTTAACTCGGCGTGCCCTTACTTAAGCTACCTAATTGATCTGAACTCTTTTATCAAGCATGTTGGTGTTGAAGTGCCAAGAGAGTATTTGGGGATATAAATTAATATAATGTCTAATTAATGCTGATTTGGTACGACTTATATTCATTAAAATATTAACAGTTCATCATGTCAATTCATTACGTGATGGCATGATTGAATTTCCCTTTAAAGTATGGGTCTATACACCATTCCTAAACAATTTAAGCAAACAAAGTATATATATATTTTACTAGTAACAGTAGTCCATCCCTGTCAGCAATGGGAAAAAAACAGTTATTGAGCTGACCCAACCTTTTTCTGAGAATCATTAGATTTCTTAGGTTTCTTTATGCCCTCTTTTTTATGTTGTTTGGATTCCATCTGGGAAAGAAAGAACATTTCGCCTACCATCTGGTGCTATGTAGACTGCTGCAGGAATCGGTTTAGCCCTTTTTTTCTCCCTCCATGGAAGCTAACAGTATCTAATGGGAGGAGGACTTGGGGAATCCTGATTATAAAATGCCTAACGAAATAATACTAATGGAACAAGCAACAAAAAGAAAGGATGTTGTAGCAATTTTATTCTCGTGTGCATTATTACCACAGGACAAACTTGACAATATTGTCAAAGGTTTTTCCTTCTCTACAGTAGACTGACAGGTAGCTTTAATGGACCGCCATGTTAGCAACAAACCCACCTACGTCCTTGTCTGTTGTGTATAAATAATAATACTTCACCATAATAATGCAGGCAAAAGCATCGCGTTTCCATGTGGTAGAGACCCTCACACATCGTTGCATCTACACGGCTACACCCCATTTGTTTTTAATTATAATATTGTTAGTGCATGTCAGTCTGCACTAACTGAAACAAGACTAATGGTCATTAATCACTGCTGATGATAGTCCTCTATAATGGAATATGCGAAGCAAAATGTACACAAAGGTAAACCATCTCTAGTTAAGATGATTTGCACATTGACTTTACAGGTAAACAAACAAGAGAAATTTCATCTAACCCCATTGGCCCATTGAGCTGCTATGGCCTATGGGTATATTCTTCTGTTAAGAATCTGTCAAAAACGAAAACGATTCATTATCGTCTGAAGCAAAGAGAATCGTGCCTATAGCATCACCCGAAACAAACAAATAAAACCTAACAAGAACACCAATACATTGCTGCTTGGTAGGACCATTTTGTAATAGATGCTATGTGCCTGGATTTATGCATTACACAATTAATTATTAAAAATGAATAATGCTTAGAAGAAACGTTGCCGTTGACCCATTGTTGATGATGATATATTTAATGTGTTGATAGGATGATTATTGAATTAATTGATTAAAAAAAGGTTATGATGCAGCATACCCCTACTTGGCATAACATTGGATTAAAGGCA
The DNA here is from genome assembly GCF_000208745.1 of Theobroma cacao. Classification (NCBI taxonomy): domain Eukaryota; kingdom Viridiplantae; phylum Streptophyta; class Magnoliopsida; order Malvales; family Malvaceae; genus Theobroma; species Theobroma cacao. The sequence goes on along the minus strand of NC_030850.1, from coordinate 32,662,015 downwards.
GTGACCATCCCAATTTCTCTACAAAAATCACTTTAAAATTCTGGGTTTTTTGTTTTCTTTGGATCAGTACTGTCTCAAGTGTGTCCTTAGAGTAGTTCTTTTTGACTCCATCCAAGATCTTTGAGTGAGGACCACACCCAATCTTTTTGCTTGATTTTTCATTTATTTTAGCTTTAGAACAAATTAATCATAATAATTTACTACATTGATACTCGATTTTTATGTTTTTGGGAACTTATTCCAATAATTTCATATTGGGCACAAAACATGCTAAGGATATGGGACCAATACTGGAAATTGTCCCCTCCTCCACAATTGATGGGCCCTCGAACCAAATTTTTTTTTAAAAAATATAAATGTCCGTACACATGAAATTTTCCTGTTGCTTTACTTTTTGTTTACACTTGATGATGATACCATAGCTCCAACTCTTTTCTTATTCCTCTCTTCCCTTTTCTTTTGTATAGTAAGACTAAACTTTTTTTTGTCCTTTCTGGGCAGGTCATTAGATTGGGTTTAGTATTTTCTTTTCTTTTTTTTTCCCATTTTATGGTACCAAAAGGAATGAAGAACATTAAGAAAAGAAAATTAAATTAGAGCTCTAAGCTGGAGCTAGCTGTGGGCCTAATAACTTGATATTTACTAATTGGGCTAATTCCTGGCCTATCATCATCTACAGGGCGTAAAGTTTGATGGCCCAATGTCCTTTTACTCAGTTTTTGGGCTAATCGAAGCTGTCTCTGGCAAATTACCCTTTTCAAAACCATTCTTTCAAGCTTTTCATCAAACAAGTAGCGAACTCTGAAGAGAAGCATGCCGATTAGAAATAAGGCTGCCAAGAACATCGTCGATGGCTCTCTTCCTCAGCAGCCAGAGTAAGTCTGTCTTCCCTTTTATTGCTCTTATACAAATTCTGGGTCTTTGATTTAATTCCTTTATTAATTAATTTATTTATTTGTCCTGGCAGTTGCTATGAAGGGGAACGTCTCGTTCGCGTGCTTAAATCAATCCAAAGGTAAATGATTCAAACGCATTATCGATAATTAAAGCAAAATACCCCTTTTTTTTCGGGATTCAGCTACTTGTTATTTAATATTTTAAAATTATTGCTATGAACAGAGGGGTAGAGTCAGCAAGAGAATTGGCTGGAAACTCCTTCCCTGAAAAAATATGGCTTAAGGTTTAATTCCTTATTCAATGCTTTATTGAATTGTTTAGTTGTTTGGACTTTGTGGTTTAATTAAAATCTGATTATATGTATTTGGGTCACTGTTATTAGCAACAATTTGCAATTGGTGTTAATGACGTGACACGTGTACTTGAACGGATGGCGCCCATTGCTGACAAGGGGAGCTCTGCACAAGCCCCTTGCGTTAGGCTTCAGGTTGGCTACCCTGTTTGTAAATTTGAAATTTAAGTGATCTGCCAATGTTTTTAGAACATGCAGTATGTAGTTGTTTATTGTTGTTTGAGTTTGTAGGCCATTTTGTTAGCTGCTGATTGCAATCCACGGTGGTTAACGAAGCACCTGCCGACCTTGGCTTCATCAAGAAAGGTACCATTGATCTTTGTTAAAGATAATAAAAAGGGATCTTTAAGATTGGGTGAGCTCGTCAAGCTAAAGACAGCCATTGTAATTGGAGTGAAGGTTAGGGGTTTTAATCTGCAGATTGTCTTACTATTCCGATGGTATTTCTTGTTATTTGCTGAAATATTTGTCTTCTAAATGCAGGCTAGAGGAAATGCAATCAATCAGATAATCGAGGAAATTCTTGATGGAGGTGAAGTGAATGATGGAGCATTGCTTGAAGTCCATTGAGATGCCTTGGCGACAATGTTTAGTAACCTGCCTGCCAGTCACTGGCCCTCGGAGTAGAATGGAATGGATGTCACTACTTGGCAAAGTTGGAAATGCTTGGCTGTAAATCCTGAGAGCTCATTTTCCCTGGTTAGATGCCTGATGTGGTAAATCTTGACAGCGGTTGTAAATGAAGACATCTATTCTGGAATTATTAACTTTTAACTTACAGAAATGGATACTATTTTGCCATTTTGCCTAGTTTAATCACCTCAAAGAAATGGTAGATCAGTGATATTGCCAATAATAAAAAGGGGGAAAAGGAAAGAAAAAACTTTCATTGATCTTCAAATGTGAGTTACATGACCTTTAGCAAAAATGTTTCAGTTCCTAAAAATCTGAGCGGTGTGGTTCTATGGTACAATAAACAGGACATACTTTTTCGTTTTTCAACTGAGATCTATACAGCCTTGACATAATCATATACTAGAACAAAAGGATACTTCTAATTTATCACTAGGCCCTTTGAATGATCCCAAGATTTGTACTTGATACGAGCATTAGGCGCTGGCTTGGGGGCTCGCAGCTGACGAAGATGACTCAACTGCACCAACTGGTTTAGGTCTCTGATTACTACTACCATTTGTAACAACTTTATCCGACTTCTCCTGATCCTTCTTTACCATCACTGGTTGGAACTGACAAATTGTGAACAAAGAACTAGTTAACATGACATGCCATGTATGGAAAAAGTAGAGCTTCCATAATTTTTAGGTCCAGGTTTCCGTTTCATACCTGATATATTGAATATATTACATTTCGTCTTATCTGTGCCATCATATCCAAGAAGAGATTATAGCCTTCAAGCTTATACTCGATCAGTGGATCACGCTGAGCATATCCACGTAAGCCTACGGCTTGTTGTACAAACTTGAGAGCTTGCAAATGTTCTTTCCACAGGCGATCAATATTGCTCAAAATTAAGAATCTTTCAGCTTCCTTCATCAACCCTTCTGCTTGCTTCTCCATGGTATCCTAAATCCAAAATTTTGGGGAAATCACCACCAAGAAATAAGCAAAATACAGAATACCATATGCTTGAATCTTGTGTAGGCACCCCAAGAAAAAACAGTTTAAGCATTCAAGACTCCTAATTATCCACAAACCAAGCAAAGATGTTGATACTTGGAAGCTTAGACGTGCTAATATACAAATTCCATTTAGGGCTTACACATGTTCACGATTTACAACAATTCAGCAGAAACTTGATATCTGCAAAAGATAAATATACTGACCCTTTTCTGCAAATATGCTTCACGACCACGAAGACGAAGGTAATCCTGTAATTCCTCATAACTTGAACACTGGCTCCTCAATACATCTGGGGTCAGATCATTCAACAGGTAGCAGTACCTAAAATTGTGGCAGTATGTTTGCCAGAAAAATTATAATGTTTCCACATAAAACACAACAAGATCCAGAACATTATCATGATGAACGATATCCTACAACCTTCAGGCAATTTTTACTTTTAAGTGCAGAAGTGTAAATCCTTGTTTTGAAACCCTGAAAAGGAAGCAGGCTAGAATAATAGTTGCAATTAGTTGACCGGATTATAAGTGAACATTGCTTCAAGTAATTAGACAGAATTCCTGTCACTAGCTTCTTGTGCATTTGGATCTTTTTTAGAATCAAGCAGAGAATAAAAGGAGCCTCTTACTGTTGAAGTTTTGCAATGAGCTTTTCAAGATCCCAGCTTTCCTTTGAAGCATCCGGACCAATATTCGCCTATTAGTCATAAGAATTAAAATGAATAAATTCCTTGAGACCTGATTAGAACCTAGATAGACATGAAAGAGAGAGATTTAGCCCAATTCACAAATAGTTCACCTCTAAGATGTCATCCATTGTCAATTCAGCATATTCAATAATAAGAGATTGCAGATTGTCGGACATAAGGGCCCGTCTTCTCTCTGTATAGACACGGTCCCTTTGACTGTTCAAGACCTCATCATACTCAAACAATTGTTTACGAATATCAAAAAAGTAGTTTTCCACTTTGCGCTGAGCTTCATCAAGTGCTTTAGTCAACATCTTGGATTCAATTGGTAGGTCTTCAACTCTGAAAGCTCTCATCAAGCCCTTCAAGTGTTGACATCAAAAAGTTTAACAAGCATATCAAATAGTGAACAGAAACTAGAAAACTGCAACACAGGGTAAACCTGAATTCTGTCTCCCCCAAAAATACGAAAGATGTTATCTTCTAGACTAAGAAAAAAGCGAGAACTTCCAGGATCCCCTTGCCTGCCACTTCGGCCACGCAGCTGCATGGACACAAAATGCAATTTAAATTTGAAAATACACTACAGAAGCTTATTTTATGCAAAATGAACATAACAAGAAAGCAGAAATGTTTTTCTTTTCTATTTTTTCCCTCTCATTTTGAAACAACAAAAATAAAGAACTGGGAAAAGCCCCTTGACTCAAACGGACAATGCTGTAATCAAATTGCCAAATTAAATTTTATAAATGTATTTCAAATTAACCTGATTGTCTATTCGCCGTGACTCATGACGTTCTGTCCCCACCACATGAAGCCCACCTGCTGCCACAACCTGCAGCGACATAGAAATTAAGAAATTGCAGGTAACACTAACAACTAAAAACAATTATAAGTTTATTCAGGGGGGAAAAGTCAACCTGCTTCCTCTCTTCCTCAGTGTAGGCCTTATATTCCTTTACAATTTCTAAAAACGCACTTCGCAGCTTGGCAATAACTTCATCCTCAGCAGGGCCCTGTATATATAAAAGTAAAATGACAACTATTTGGTAGTATATTAATGGACCCAATAATTCTTAACAGGTAACAAGAGGTTTAAAAGTGAAACAAATCATATAACATATGCAGAAAAATCTCTTTCATTCATAGTACACCTTTTCACAAGAATAAGACAGGCGCTCCTCAGCTTCCAGCTCACTTAAAGATTTCTTGCCCCAAGTTTTGACAGCCAACTCTACAGCTTCCTCGGCTAACTTGGAATTCTTGCTGGATAGCTTGCAAGGGAATAACTTCTCATTCACCTAGAATATGAAGTAATAGTTAGCACCAGCTATCCAAACAAAACTAGAAGTCAAGAATGCAGCAATCTTAACATGAATTAAATTTATCTACCAAAATCAAAGTTAGTTTCATATAGCAATACAAATAAAACCTTCCATGTCTTCATAGGAGGAGGTTTCTTCACTGAGACAAAGACTCCCTCAGCTGGCTTAACAACTCTGCAACATATATGCACTTTTAGAGACAATGTAATCCACTTTCCAAGATGCAAGCAGCCATTATGAGGCTGAGCCACACAGCAATAACCTAGAAACCATTACAAGAAAAACGAATTTAATGAATATCAGCTTGAACCTTGGCATTAGCATCTCACGTAGCTTCAGCCTGGCCATAAATTCTGCATTGCCACCAAGGATTATGTCTGTTCCACGACCAGCCATATTGGTAGCAATAGTCACTGCCCCTAGACGACCGCTCTGTGCTACAATCTCTGCTTCTCTTTCTACATTCTCTGGTTTCGCATTGAGAACCTTTACAAATAAAGCTATTAATCTCTCACCCAGAATCCATTAAATATGGCAGCTAGGTTATGTTTGACTTTCTTTTCCTCAAAGCTTGAGAAGAAGTTAAATAGGTCTGTTGAAAAAGACTTCAATAAAGTTCTTCATTTCAGGGACAAGTCTTTGTTTTTAACGTTTAAGTAATCTGCAGTCTCCCAAATTTAATAACCTTATTGACAACTCAAAAAAGGCCTTACCTCATGGGAAATTCCTGCTTCTTGCAATTGCTCTGACAATGAGTCACTTTGCTCAACACTTGTTGTGCCAACAAGTACTGGACAACCTGTCTTATTCATTCTAGAAATTTCTACAACAACGGCCTGCCATTTTCCATTAGTTGCTCTGAAAACTACATCAGACTCATCCTGAGAAAGACATTAAAGTGCAACGGGATTAGGATAAAACTACAGACTTTTGAGATTCAGATCAAAATAGAAAAATTACATTTAAGGTTTTTTCTCCTTTTTCTTTCAAAATCCTTTCTTGCATATAAGGACCTGAAGTACAATTCAAAAAGTTATACACCATGGATGGCAAACTAGAAGGCACCTTTCTAATCATGGGCTTGTTTGTGGGGACAATCGTAACTTTAAGCTTGTATATGCTCTCAAATTCTGTGCTTTCAGTTGCTGCAGTGCCAGTCATTCCACAAAGTTTTGGAAACTATTGAGCAAATGTGTAAGCATTAGGAAGTTGAATGAACATAAATTCTGAAAGAGTTCCACTAAATTGTCTGAGAGAACATATTCTCCAACCTGGAGAAAAAAGTTCTGGTAACTGATTGAGGCCAGAGTTATAGTTTCATTTTGAATAGGTAAACCCTCTTTTGCTTCAACTGCTTGATGAAGTCCATCACTCCATCGCCTCCCCTGATGGAAAGACAACAACATTATATATACAATTCAATGTCCTAATTTATAGATAAATTGAATTGTTTCCCTAAATTTTTTATTCTCATGCAAGTGATATTAAAATTAACTGCTAGCTACATTTTCTTCATTCAGTAAGCAAGCCAGAGAAATAGATTTACCTGCATAACTCGACCAGTAAATTCATCTACAATAAGCACCTCCTGGCCACGGATAATATAATTTACATCTCTAAGAAACAATTCCTTTGCTTTAATAGCATTCAAAACAAAAGATGCCCATTGTTCCCGTGGATCATACAAATCTTTCACATCCAGAATTTCTTCAGCATCTTCATAACCCTGTTCTGTAAGAAGAACAGTTTTCTGCTTCTCATCTACCTGCAAAAACAACCTTGTTACTAAAAGGGGATTTTAATTTTTTTCCCTTTCAAATCCCACTTTCTTATTTCTTTCATGTCCTTGGATCTATGTTGACAGTGATTCTCAATCAGCACAACGCCAACTTGAAATCATGCTTATATTGACCAAAACAAAAGATTAAGAATCACCCTTACACCAATAAATTTACAAGAACCATATAACGAGACTCCAACTTCAATATTCTAAGTATTATAATAATTTTTGCTGATGTAACAATGAAAGTAATAAGAGGATTGGTTTGGTCGAAGAAAAACAGTCCTAGTATTTAGATTGTACTAGTTTTTTGAGAAAAAGAAAAATAATACAGGTTAGCAGGCTTACGGTATAATGTATATCTCGTTCAAAGGCAGCAGCTATTTTTGCTGCTTTATAATACTGATCACTAGGTTTTTCGGCAGTCCCAGATATGATAAGAGGTGTTCTTGCTTCATCAATAAGGATGGAATCGACCTCATCTATGATACAATAATTGAAATCCCTCAAAACAAGCTCCTCAACACTCTGCATATAGCAAAAAGTCCACTCAGAAAGTAGAAATGCTATTAAGTAATATCTTGATTGAATTGAAGCAACCACTAGTTAAAAAAAAAAAAAACCGCATATAAGGCGAGACAAGAATTACTTTCCGTGGCAAGATTGTCTCTCAAGTAATCAAAACCTAGCTCACTATTGGTGACATAAGTGATGTCACACAAGTAATTTTCCCTTCTCTGTTCACTTGTCATGTTCTCTGCCAAAAAAGAAAAATAGTTAGTTGTTATACTACAATGATCATTAAATTTACAAATCAACATGCAGCTCAAATCCGCTGAGGTCTGATTGACTGCCTTCAGTAAAAGAAGTGAAGATCAGAAAAAAAAAAAAGAAAAGAAAAGGGGAGCAGAAGGTTGTGGGGGGGGGGGGGGGGGGGGGGCGCACATAGAGTATAATATATGCAAAAGAATGAGACCTACGTTGTATTAGTCCAACCTTCAACCCAAGAAAGCGAGGAACTTGACCAACCCACTCACAATCACGTCTGGCCAGATAATCATTGACGGTAACCACATGAACTCCTTTCCCACTTAATGCATTCAAATAAGCTGGTAAGACAGCAACAAGGGTCTTTCCTTCTCCAGTTCTCATTTCAGCTATTTCTCCCTTATGAAGAACCATGCCACCTACATGACCAAAGTTCAAGAAGCTTGAGGAACTTCCATTACAAGTATAAGAAAAACTTCTAGAACTAGATAAGTAAAAAATCAAGAATGCAATTCACAAATGAAGTGGGCACTTATCTCCACTTGCAATTCAAACACAATTGATAGTAACAAGTTATACTTCAAACTAAATGTGGGTGGAAGCAAGCACTATACATTGGATTGGTGTAGAAGTAGTCCCAATGTCCCAATAACATTTTCAACTAGCATATATATTATTGCCACAGTTACTTGGCACCTAAAACTTTTGGTACAGAAATCAAAATAGCAATCAGCAACAAGCATCAAATTGAATTTATTTAGAAGGACCGGACACTGCCGTTTAGAAGGCAAGAGAGAGTCAAATTAGTACATATGGATTCTGACCAGGTGTTAGATATGAACATAAGACTTTACCTATCAGTTGGACATCAAAGGGACGGAGGCCAAGGACCCTCTTGGAGGCCTCTCTTACAACAGCAAATGCCTCCTGCAACAAAATTACTTATTTAATTATAAACTAAAGTGTATCATACCAAGAAAACCAGGACAAAGTGACGAATGAGACTGAAAATTAGAAGAAAATTTTTTAAACTTTTGCTTTGAACGTTGTACGTTATCTAACTATAGAATACTAAAATACTAGTGAAATTGTAATCCACCATTTCCCATTCAAAAACATTTATTTCTTAACAATGATTCAAACTTACAGGCAAAAGAGAGTCCAAAGATTCGCCTTGAGAGGCACGTTCCTTCAAAGCAAAAGTCTTTTCCCTCAGCTCTGCATCAGTTAACGCAGCCATCTCCGATTCCAATCTGTTAATAGCCGTCACAGTCCCCGCGTATTGCTGCCTGGTGGACTCTCCAGTATCATTACCTTTGAAAATCCCACCCAAAAGACCTCCCAATGAAGCCCTAACACCCATCCTCCGCCTCCTCCAACTTCCCAATCTAGGTGTTCCCGCTCCAAGTTCAGCCACTCTAAGGGACTTCCCAGTAAAGAACGAGGAACCCGCATGGAGAATTGGAGGGTAGTTTTTGTTTCTGTAGTTGAAGATAAATTTGGAAGCAAATGGTGAAACAGAGGGCGAGTGGTGGTTTACCAGAGTGGAGTCGAAGAAGGGTGCTGCCATTATTGAGGAGAGATTCAATTACTGGGAAGTGGGTGGATTTGGGATTATTTTGTTATGAGAAGCGAAGACAGTGTGAAGGAAGAGGAACTAGAGAGGTTAGAGAAGGTGGCGAGGAAGGGTGCTCTGTTTTCATGCTCTGTTTTGTTTTTACTTTTGTTGAGTGATGGTGAGAAAGAAGACACTGAGACGTTGCGGGGATAAGGTGCGTGGTGGGAGAATCTAGTCGTTGAAACTTACGGTTAACATGTGGCGTTGCGTACAACCATCAATCAATCAAATAGTCAAGCCCCTTCCTTTTTTAACACAACCACATCGAGTTACGAGCCGTTTAGTGAAAGGTACTTTCTTTTCTCCCATCTTGTTGGATAAAGAATTACCATCAAAAGAAATTTTTTTTTTTTTTAGTTTGATGGAATTCCTTGTTTCCTTTCCGCTCAACTGCACCAAAATGAGTTGCCACTGGCACCATTAAAATGAAGCAAGCAAGAGGTGTTCCAGCTTATACCCTGTCTCAAGGTATTTCGATCCAAAGTTCTTACTCCAAAAGGTCAAAGATGTTTACAATAATACAATGATTCATGCTACATTTGCTTCAAGCACCTCAACAGCACAGATGCAGGCCAGTGGGGCATGGCATCTGACTCTGCCACCCTCATGTATTGCTCCAGTTATACATTTGCACATGCAAACTGATTATGTGGAATTCTCTTTCAACAGCATAATTAAAGAACAATCCACTATGTAGCAGCATCAGAAAGTAATGCCAAAGTAAAAAAATAAGTATCAAGACTTTCAAGTAATCATAATCATATTCTAACAGTTTGTAATAACACAGGATAAACCAGTAGATCAATTGCAGCAAAGCTACAATTCAACAAAACACCCTTGCCAAAAACAAAAATCCCAGAAGTTTTAACAATATGATAACAAAACTGAGACTTCTCATTAGTTTTCTATAACAATTTTAAATTGAAAATGGCCATGTTTAGAATGGTCCAGACACACCAGCACTGCTGACATCAGCCACAGGACCATGGGAAGGAGATGGTCGTAAAAGACAATGATCTTAGTAACTTCTGCCCCAATAGGTCCACTTCTTTGCAGGCTTCCCAGAAGCAAAGCATTTAGTACCTGCGTTAATTTTTCAGATGAGTCAAGAATTCTACAGGAGTCATACAATCTCCTCTCTTTTTGTCCCCCATTCTTATCTTTTTTGATAGATGTAAAGTTACAGATAATCAAATTGCATCCACACATGATTCTCATCCATACTAGTGCAAGCTTTACAAATTCATACTGTCAGAAAAGACTGCATGTTAATGACAACAGGAACTAGGAAGCTTTGATCCCTATTCACATGAGACATATGCAATCACATCCTCACCTAAACCAGGCTCACTGGCTGCCCTGACTTTTACTTAATCCTTCAACTTAATTGAACAATTGGTTAATATTATCTCCTATTCCTCCCAATATAGTATGATTTCTCTAAATTTCCAATAACTTTTCCCAGTGTTTTCACAAATTAAGATTCCTGTCAGTTCCAGGTCACCTCATGCAGAAGCACAGCAGTTTACCATAAAATGGAATAACACTAATATTATGAGAGAGGAAAAGTATCCTCTTGTTTAAAATGTGATCCCTGCTTAGATGTAGTCAGGTACCTTCTGGGAGTTCAGGCTGCTCAAATGGGGTACAAAGAGACTTGGCTGCTCCCATCTCACCCTTTGTTCGTGCTTTCACATCTTTCTCCACATCCTACAGATATACAAAACACAAAAAGTCTTTTAAGAAAATGAGCTTGATCCATTATGACCAACAGTTGCACCAGAGAGGGAGTCTTGGAAATTAATGACTTTTAAATATGATCCAACTCATTGATGCCCAATAAAACACTTCAGGTTAATGATATTGATGCAATGCAGAGATAAAGGGCATAAAGAAAGCACTAACACAACACTGATTAAATACTAAATAATAAAGCCTCTACAAAGTATGGATTCTGCCAATTCAAAGCATACCTCCTCATCACACCAAGGAGCTAAGATCATTTTCTTCTGACCAAGAGCTGTTACAAACTCTTCCCAAGTTTTTACAACTTCAACACAGGCATCTCGCTTTTGTTTTGCAACGTCAAACAGGTTCTGTTGAATCTTATCCAACATTCCTTTTACTTGTTCGACCAAAAATACTCTAGAGATATCAGTTTTTGCTCCATTGTCACGGCGAACTGCACGCACCTGTCAAATAAAGCACTTTTCCGGTTTCAACTGTATAGATATAATAGGAAAATAGTAAATCAAGGAATCGAAGGAAAGAGGCACTTAAAGAAAGGGATGGGGGTTCACCTGATTATTTGTCAAGTCTCTGGGCCCTATTTCAATCCTTAGGGGAACACCTTTCATCTCCCAGTCTGAGTACTTCCAACCAGGTGAGTAGTTATCTCTAAGATCAGCTTCAGCAAGAATACCAGCTTCTGTCAGGGTTGCCACAGTGGCAACACAGGCATCAAAAATACCTTGAGTATCTGCATCCTTGTAAGGCACAGGAATCACAATAACTTGCACAGCTGCTACTTTTGGAGGTAGCACCAAGCCTTTATCATCCCCATGAACCATCACCATTACCCCAATCTATGAAAAATTCAAAAACAATAGAAAACATAAGCACAATAGCAGGTATAAGGAGCATGGGATAGCATGGGAATTATGAGTAGCTCATGATTCATTTGACTTGCAAGCTCATGTAATCATTTAAAATAACAAAATACAAATAGCAGTGATGGCATGACAATGAACTTGAAATAACAAACGCTAATAGCATTCCAAGTAAAGAGATAAAAAAATTTTACCGTTCGTGTACTATACGCCCAGGAATTCTGCCAGACCATAGCCTTCTCACCCTTTTCATTTTCAAAGTTTATCTCAAACATTTTTGCAAAATTTTGGCCCAAACAATGGGACGTTGCACCTTGAATACCACGCCCGGTATTTGGAATAAATGCCTATCAAATTATGAACAGATTAAAAGATCCTTAATTTAGATTAAAGCGCATGGTTCAAGCAGACAATTTGCGTTCCTTGATCATGACAAAGAGTGCAGATCATTATTACAAGCATAAATGCTTGAAAGTTTATACTATACCTCAACACTAGTTGTGTAAAGTCCACCAGCAAACTTCTCCAATTCACTCTTCCTGCCTTTTATAACAGGAATAGCCAAGAATTCTTCATATATACGTCGGTACAGTTCCAATATTTGAAGAACCTGAAATATAATGAAATTTTGATATATGTAAAGAGCAGGTGACATCTCCCCCATTGTTATTTGTTACTAATTCCCTTTTTGGCCTGGTTAGTTAAGAGCATAAGATATCATAATTAATGCGCAGATGAGAAGCATCATAATTCAGAGCAATATTGCATGAGGGATTAGATGTTGGAGCTAAAGTCCAAATTTCACCTAGCACAAAGTAATTCAAAGTACACATCACCCAGAATATTATTTTTGGCACTTCATTCATCCTTTAATAATATATTCACCAACAAATCCATATTTGGAAACACAAGTAAAAGGTTCTAAGGATCTGGCATATTTTTCAATGATACTTCAAAAGGTAACATGAGTGACATTTGGAAAAGGAATGAATCATGGCTATTTGATTTTTGACACAGTGCAGAGACCAACAAAATATTGACATTATTCAAAACAAGATCACACATGAAATTTGTGAAACGTTTACTTAAAAGCTAAATTCAGCAATTCTAACAGCCAACTTAAACTAAAATCAATTGCTTCTAAATATCGAAAAGGAACAGCTACACAAAATTTCAGTAAACCCTATTCCATCATACACCAATAGTAAAATGGACAAACTTGACCTCTCCATGGTAGTAATATTGATCAGAAATAAAAATTTTACATCTATGGTACCTCTGTGTCTGCCTCTTCCTTTGTTGAAAAGGCAGTATGCCCTTCCTGCCAGAGAAATTCACGACTCCTACAGTCAAGAAGCAAGTTAGTAGTGACCAATCTATCATCAAATCATTTTAAAACAAATTTTTTAAATAGACATCAAAAGAATTGAGAAAATATTTTGCACATCAGTAAACATTAATAAATAAGGCTAAGAAAATTGATCCAAGATTAGAAAATTATCTGGAAATTAACATCTCATTAAATGTATGGCATACATATCCCATCCAATGGGTGGAATGAAAGGAGGGAAAAGGACACTGGAAAACGAAAGTTGACCAATTTTAAGACAAATTACCTGATAAATGGTGTGGGATGGCTAAATTCCCATCGAACAACATTGCACCACTGGTTAAGTTTCAAAGGCAAGTCACGGTGGCCTCTTATCCACTTAGAATAGTAGGGATACATAACTGTCTCACTAGTTGGGCGGATTGCAATTGGCACCTCCAAGTCAGACTCCCCAGATTTGGTCACCCAAGCAACCTGATTAAAACAGGATCCCAAAACCATTCACTGGTCATTTTTCCTTTAAATCACATAACATTTCCAGTAAAAAAATGCATAAATTTTAAAGATAAGTGTTTCTTCAGTCCAGTGCCAAGAAGTCTATAAACATTGAAATATTGCCATTTTTTCAGCATATTAATGAAAGTATCTTGCTCAAAACAGGAAGAACTTACTCCATATTTGAGGCCTAGATAAAAACTAAGTCCAATTTGAGCCCTAGATAAAATCTAATTCCAAGATAAAAACTAAAGTATGGATTTCCACCAAAAGAAGTAAATCATTAAAAAACAGGCAGAAAACTTTAGGTACAAAAAGAGTTTCCAATGGCTTCAAAAAATTTAATAAAAACAGAAATTAACAATTCCAAGCTGAAGCACATTCCACAAGGCCATGAAAAACTTAGTTCTCACCTCTGGAGCAAAACCCTCAACGTGATCCTTCTCCTTTTGCAAAACACCAGGAGATACAAAGAGAGGGAAATAGCAGTTCTTGACTTTCATTTTCTTGATTTCTGCATCAAAGAATGTCTGCAATTTAACATCATGGATAAGTTAACCATGAAAGGAAAGGGAAAGAAAAAAAAAAAGATCAAGGAATGGCATCCATGACCCTTTTTCCCTTGTAATTAATTAACATTTGTTATTTACTAATTAAGCTACAATGAACATAAATATCATATGACTTACTTGCATGTTCTCCCAAATTGAAATTGCCCATGGCCTCAGAATATAACAGCCAGAAATGTCATAGTACTCAATCATTTCACCATTGACGACAACCTACAAAAGCCAAAATTTCTGATATAATCATAAGATACTAAGATCTTGTTAAATTAGTATAACAATCACAAATCAATTAAACCATTGCAACAATATATACCTCAGAGTACCATTCCCCGAAATTCTCATCCTTAGTGAAGGAGAGACCCAAGCCAGTCTCCTTCTTCACTTCCTTCTTTTTCCCTCCTAAAATATGAACAACACGTCATTTGCAAAATTAGAAACAGCCATACTTTTATGCATGCATTAACAACGAAATCTAACAAACCTGAGCAAAAAAATACTTACCACCGCCAGACTTTTTCTGCTCCCGTCCAGCCATATCATCAACTTAAAGTACAATTAAAACAAAACTTAAATTAGAACAATTAGAAACAGTGCATCTCAATCAGTTTAAACGCTAATAGCCAGAATAAGGGAAAATAAAGCCGTTGCCCTACTAATTGCACATATTACTATAGTCTTTTTTTTCTTAACTTAAAGAGTTTAAAATCTGTTTAAGCCTATTAATGCTGGGTCCCGAACATGCTAAAAAATCCTTGCAGATCAAGTATCTTGTTAGTGAACAAGCAATTATCCTTTAACCGCGTTGGCTAACTTTCAGATCAAGACAAGAAGATATTACCACCTGCCGATTTAAAAGTAATTTTTCCAGGATTGTCCGAGGTCTCTTTGACTTTTTAACAAAACAACATAAACATAAGCAGGATGCGTGCATTCTCATCAAAATTCAGATGGCTAACCCTAAATCACCCACAAACTAGAAATGCTTGCCATATCAGATTTTAGAATTAGAATTGGAAGATCAGATAAAATTTTCCAAGTAAGGAAACAAAAAGTAGAAATGAAAAACTGGGAAAGTAAATAAAAATGGAAGCAAGGGGAAGAAGTGAAGGCTTACCGAGAATGGTTTGGATTCCTTGGTTGCGTTGGCTTCTTCCCTCGACACAGTGAAGAAAAGATAAAGAAATGAAGAAAGAAGATAGGCGGGGGCGAGAGGGAGAAAGGTGCTGGTAGAGTGTGTAAAACCCTGGATTTGCACAAGTTACAATATTCGTTTTTTAATAATTTATTCGTTGGGAAATGAGGGACCCGTTTAGTTGGTAAATACTAAATAGTCGTCGTGACTCCGAGTCAGACCAGCTCAGTAACTCACGATACAGCCGCCCATTACGGGTCCATTCGATACGAAGCCTGATTCTTTAGGAATGGTGGGATAGTGGTCAAAATGTTCATTAAATAGAAAGAAATAGTTTGGTTTCAATAATTTTGTGTACCCACTTAATTTTTCTATCATCATAGCTAGAGTTGAAGGAGAGATTTACATTTAACTCTTTTCAAGGAAACTTCCATTGCTTCCCATTGCGTTATCCGCATATTAACTTGGCCACCGACACAAAATTTACTTACCAGTCAATCTTTTCATCTGTTCTTCTCAATCAAACCAAATTTGATTGCACCAACTGCAATATCTGTTATTTGCTGGCTCAATGGTGCACAAAGCCAGAGCGAGAACTGAGTCTGACTTCCTGGGATTAGACTTTGCCCAGAACTAGATATGTTGCAGTGATAGTAGGGATACCAATTGGAAGAGATTTATAAAAGGGCATAACTTATACAGGAATGATACAAAGTTAAATTAAAACTATTGCTCTAGCAAAGTATTTTGAACTAAAAAATGAGACAACAATGTTAATTTTGAGAGGGGAGTTACTACCAAGTATAACTGTTTCTTTGTAGTTTAAAAGAGGGAAAGGGGATTTTTGTAAAGTGAGGGCTAGACAAGAAAAAAATAATAATAAAGAGAAAAGATGAACGGAGTTACATTCCCTTTAGAGGGAGAAGAAGAACAAAAAGAAGAGTAGAAAGATTCCAATAAATGATGGTTGGATGCAACTCCCCGGTGCTCCCTTTTGGAGGAATATTAACTGCAAAAATCTTTAAGAAAATCTCTTAGCTTGGTTCTGGTGGCACTACTTTCAAACTCCGAATCCATTCACAGAAGCTGGGATCATCAAAATGAATAAAACTGCTTTTCAGTTTTGTCCGCTGTTCTGTTGTCCGGGTTCGAAGCTGTGGAAATCTTGCCTCCTGCATTTAGTATCACCCAATACGTTACTTATTACTTTAACTTTTCAAAATATGTAGTCCTTAATTTTCCACTAAATACACACAGAAACAAATAGACCTATTAGAACTAAAAGCTAAGAGGATTCCCGTTGTATTTTTCGTACCTGCTCGTAAGGAGGATCCTTGTGTGCTGGTATTAGCCGAGAAACAAAATAGCGAGCCTGAGAACTCCCCTCCTGCAATAAAACCAGATCATCAGGTTCTTCTGTCTGTTGGCTAACAAAATAAAAACACAACAATGAACAGTTAATAGAATGTGGGGACCATTCAAGTGAAAAAGAACCTTGAATGCAAGGATCCGAGGAGCTGGAAACCGTAACTCCGTGAGCTCTTCTGCCAATGTTCTACAAGCTGCCAAAGCTGCTGCACTTCTTCCTTCATCAGCTGCAAGTTCAGCACCCTGTAGCCAGCAGTCAACAGGAAGATGTTCAATATTATTCCCATAAAAATAAATTGATAAATACACGTGGCTTATAAATACAAATCTAAACACGGTAATCCACCAACCTTTCTCTCAGAACACAAACATACCATGCAAATACATACAGGTGGAAGAACATTGCGAAAGAAAATGCATACATCCAGGGTCAGATTATCACAGGTGTGTGTGTGTGTGCGTGTGTGTGTGTTGTATATATATAGGAACAAATGTGCTAAGCTCTTTGCTTGCAACTTGCCTTGGATCTCCTGTTCAATCACAAAGCAAAAAATGGACCCCACATAGCACACACATGCATGCCAGACTCCATTGCTCAAAGATGAACAACATAGAAGCAAAAATAGGCAAAAAGCAAGTATAGCAGTTATAGAACATTGCAAAGCCAAAAGACGGGTTATCTACATACCAACCAAATGAAGACATCGGTACCATGGTCTAGAACAACAGCTGTATCAGACTGCATGGCAAGATCATAAGCTGGCAATTCTTCAAAAGTGCCTCCTTCTCGGTGCATCAAACAACGAGGGGCAACCATGCGAAGTGACAGATCAAAGGATGCATTCAAAAACAAATTACGCAGTACAGACCTCTCATCCTCATGACCAACTATACTTCCCAACAGTGGGCCCCTTCTAAGATGGAATAGAAGCTCTGGTAGTAAAGAGATTTCCTTTGGGAACCGATAAAGCTTTGACTTTGGCACTTGAGACCCAAATTTTAATGCAATGTCTTTAACTCTTTCATCGATTGTTGTTCGCATGTCAATTGCATCAGAATAATTGTTTGCTCGCAAGAGAGTCCTCTTGGCAATTAGGACTGCAGCCACCTCATCTTGAACACTTTGAAGATAGGCTGAAACACTATCCACAGTTGGCAATCTGATAGTAATCACTCTAGCTATGTCAGCTTGATAAACATTTGAGTATTGAATAGCAAACTGGAAATATACATAATCACTCTTGATGTCATGTTTATTCTCCATCGATATGGAGAAGCATTGTGTTTCTTCGACACTCAGCAATTGAATACAGAGAGAAATATCATTTTTGAAGGTTTCATGGGTGTCTATGTGTGCCTCTTCACCAGGACCCACAACGTGAGTAACAAGAATATCATCAGAACAGCGTATCTCCAACAAACCATGGGAACCAGCTGCCCTTGCAGATGCCCTTTGTAAGTTCACACCGAAGGCTTCACCAAAGTCATCATGAAGAACCAAAACACCCCCTGAAGCTTTTGCAAGAGGCTGCAACACAGGAACTCTTACAGGGCAAGTTCCAGCACAGAGAATGTCAACCACTGTGTTATGTTGATGAGCCTCACGACCAAGACCCTCCATCCATTTCAATGCTGTCTTTTCCTTATGAGGATAATTAGGGTGAGTATAAGAATGAGGGACAGATCCAGGGCCATAAGTATTTGGTCCACCAGAGCACACAATGATTCTGCTATTACCACCTGGCCTTTTAACTACACCTCGAGACATATCTGCAGATGGTCCTTGAATAATAGCCAAAGCAACCTCGACTGCAGTACCCAAGCATCTATCTCTTGACGCTTCTGGCACATTCAACTTGTATGGCCTCAATGAAGAGAATATCTGGTGTGCCACCTCTTTGGAAGCATGCATTGGTGACAAGTATATGCCAGTTCCATAAATCAATGCTTTCAAGTTCTCTTGAGTTGGTGAAGTGCCACCTGGAATCACATCAGCAGATGCTATCGATTCCTCTGAAAAGTCATAGACTGATACTGTGCGACCATACAAAATAATTCCAATTCTTGTTGTTGGTAGAACTGACTCGACAAATGCATGCAGGGAGCTCTGTAAATGCTGAAGATGTGGCTCATCTAAACATTCATCAATGACAAGAACAATCGGTGCAGATGTTCTTGAATCAGTAACTGGAACAAAACTTGGTCTCTTATTCCCCGTTTGAATGAAATCAACCAAAGGTGATGACAGCTCCGGAAAATTGCAGAGATCCTCCTTGCTTGATGTTATGTATTCACCTTCACTTCCATTCAGATTCCGGCAGATTACACACTGCCATTGGCCTGAGCCAATTAGTATGTTGCAATAGAGATTTGAATAAGCTCCACAATTATGGCATCGATGAGGGTCACGTTGTATCACTTGAGGACCTGGTGAAGTCTCCCTCCCAGGAGAAACTAATACTCCAAAGCCTAAGCTAGGTACATTTGCTTGTTTCTTCTGTTTCAACACCTAATATAAAATTGGAAGGAAGAGGGGGACAAATAAATAATAAGTAGAAATAGTGCATATAATTGCAAAGCTAAATATATTGTAAAATTTAATACTATCTACCATCATAAAATCTGAAAAAAGGAATTTGAGACTTCAGTATCGAAATCATACAAAACGGACCAATAAAAAATAATTTAGCTTTTCATTTCCTACCACACAAAATGAAAGATACCTTCTGAGCTGAGAACAAAACGCATGGTGACTCTCCATCGGGCAAAGATTCCTCTATAGCACTGGGAAGCTGCTGTTGCAGCTCAACTGACCCATTTGAAAAGTGGGGAGGTGAAGATGTGGGCAAAGATGAACCTGATGAGAAAGCAACTGGCTGAGGAGTTGCAGGAGAGGTCCGGAAAGGCACAGCAGCAGGCCGTACAGGTGATGTAAATACAGGAGGGCCAGGTGGAGTACTCAGATGGGGAATAGGGCTTCCAGTTTTGACCCCATTTGCTGGTGATAGCATAGTAGGATTTTTTATTGAAGGGGAAGGGATCTGATCTTTTCGTAAATTGGGCGGAGGAAATCTAGGTGCTGCAGGTGAGATTGTGGAAGGGGCAGGAACAATTGGACTTCTATCAGGATTAGGTGAAGGAGAATCCATCTGAGGAGTAATAGTCTTAGAGTATCCAGGAGAAGCTTGTGGCGGAGTAGCCATTGCAAATGAAAGCTTTTCTTAATTGAATATCACGAACAGTGAAACACCAGAGATATATCAAATAATGCCAACCAAATTCCAGCTCTTGGACGAGAAGAAAAGATGCAGGTTTTAAGCTTTTGCCAAGAACTTCAATGCAATGTTCACAAGAGAAAAAGCCCAATCAAAACCTTAAAACCACATAAAAATATAATGAACAAGATTGGATTTTGAAGGAAACCCAATTCAAGATATCCACATCAAATGCAAGAAGTCAATCAAGATCCAAGAATCCCCATAAATTCACCACAATTCACCTTCCCAGATAAAATAAGAACGGAACTTGATCACTTAGGTCTCTATCTTCACTTCAATTCAAGCTTCAATATAATCCCTTCTTCCATAACTCAATCTAAAATTCAAAATTAAGGGAAAAAAACAGATAACAACTGGAATTAAATCTAGGGTTTTACGGTATATAGAGAAAGAAAAAAAAAAGAATAGACAAATAAGGAAATTTCATACCTGATGTGAAAGGAAAATTAGATAGAACGGCAGAGTCTTTTATTTGAATTATCAAAGACTTGGAATCATAGAAGTAATAATCTTTGACTCTTTTTTCATTTTCATCATCATGTGATCATGTCTTTAAACTCTCCTTCTTCGTCTGTGTGTTGGGTTATGGTTAGGCTTACGAAACGGGCGACGCGAGGCAACCCCCAGAAGAGCCCATTGTCTCTTTGGTGTATTATGCTTGGTAATTAGTAACCATTGACGCGCCCACCCCACCCATGGCAATGTTTTTCGCACTGCTGGATCGATCGATTCCTTTGATTGGTCTAATGCTGTTGGCAGCACGACCTATGACGTGTTCTTGTCGAAACGTTGCCGTTGAGTGTCCTACGTGTCAAATTATTTGGGCCTCTGATTTTCTTTTTTTTTTTATAATCAAATTTTTTACAGAATAAACCTACTACTACCAGGAGAGTACAAGCTCGGATATTCCAGAAATAGCACCTAGCTAGTTAAACAGACTGGTTCAGAGGTTACTTTCTATAAAAATCAATGACAGTACAAGAGAGACAGTAGTAAATCTAATAATAATGTCTGTTACCAATTGTTGCAAAATAACATCTGGGGATTTTGCTTCACGGTATGCTTCCTAGGATAACGCTCTTTCTAAATGTAAAGTATGTAAACTGTCCAAGGTAGCTTTAGAAAAGAGTGAGAACTGTCACAAGCAAGTTCCTCTTCCCAACCTCCTAAAGCCCTTAGGATAGTAGAATTATGCAGGAATTTTTGCCCCAACATGAGAAAAATATATAATTCTTACATTCATCCATGTAAATAGTGAAAGTTAACTGTTTCTTTATTTTTTTTGAAATATAAGTGTTTTTTTTTTACCTTTTTTATTTTATCTTTCCTTTTTTTTCTTTTTACTCGTGAACAAGTTTCATTATGGATGAGTTGAAGCGATAAACAAAGCAAGAGTTTTAGTTTTAAGGCGTGGAACACTTGACATGAGTTATATCGATAGTCGAGGGTCTAGTAAAGTTCCATTTATCTCAACCCAAGGAGAAGGATAACGATGAGGGAGAAAAAGATAGTGTGTCAAAAGAAGAGGTTGAAGAAAAGTTGATATGCCACTAGACCAAGGTAGCCGCCAAGTGGAAAGGTGAGGAAAGAAAGTCGACCAAATGTTTCTTGTGCAAGAGACCACATTGGATGAGGGATTACCTAAGCGTAATAAGCTCGTGGTTATCTTGTTGGACAAATAAGATCTAGGCAAACATAGGTTGTGCCTACTGTGTAGAAAGACTTGAAAAGCAATCACAATAAAAGAGTAAAATGTTGCATAGGAAAAAAAAAAACCATTAGGAAGCCTAGATAGCTTGAAGGAAGAGCCAGTGTTGTGGCGGGGAATGCGACCATCTATGACCAAAAGAGTCTTGAGATACACTGAAATTGGATGACATCATGTTGTACCAAGAAGAGCAACTACAAAGTGTCGTAGGGCTCAAGAGATACCAAGGTCAATGGCGACAAGACCACCATAATCGAACCAAGAGGCTCACGATTTCAGTGCGAAACTATTGAGAACTCGTGAGACTAAGAGCTCGAGGCAATTATGGATTGGCTGCAAAAAGTGTCAAAAGAGATAGCGCATATGAGAGAAGTGTGTATGACAACAGTGTCAAAATAGTGACACTTGAGGGATCAACATGCGACGAGATAGTGTGCGAGGTAAGGTGTTCGAAGCAGAAGTACGTTGAGGCAACATGCAGCGCGAAAGAGCCTAAGCTAGAAGTGCACCGAGCAAGGTCATTCGAGGCAAAATCATGTGAGATGAGAGCACGCAATGTGGCAGTGCACAACATAAAGACGTTCGTCTGCTAGCAACAAAAGCGTTGCTAAATTAAGTGGAAGAAGGTGTCATGGACTGACTGGTTAGCAGCCCAAGTAGACTAACAAACCAAGCAAGCCAACATGCTAGTAGCCTAGGCAAGTTAGTAGCCTAAATAGGCCAGCCGGTTGGCCTGCACCAAGTGGTAAAAGCGTCTGCACACTCTTTTGAAAAATGTAGATAAATTGATGTAATTTTAAATTTAAATGTAAATAAAGTAAACATTTCAATTTGATTGTTTTTCACCATTTATTTTGATTTTAAATTGTAAATAAGCTAGGTTAAGGAGCTAACAAGTCTGTAAGTACTCTTTATATTCATTTGTTAAACACATCATTAAAAGTAAATACTCTTTTCTCTCAAGCGTTTTTCTTTTCTTATTTTCGTTACTATTATGTAACTTCAAGAACTTTAATAGTATTGGTTGATTTTAGATTGATTTGAGTTAAATGAATAACGTATTTCAGAATTGAATCAAAATCTCAACACATGCCATGAAAGCACTGAAAAAGAAAAAAGAAATCATTGACGTTACGTGCTTCACTACAGAACCATCAATGGTTGCCTATCTAAAAACCACAAATAGTCTCTTGACTAAAGAGCTCTGATCATCACCTCCACTATGAATTGGTTTTTTGGACCCATCCATCACCAACTTGGAGCCTGGCAGGAATCAAAACCGAAAATAAAGAGAAAAGAAGGAAGGAGATGAAAAATTCCAACCAAATGACAATAAAATCGGTACAAGTCAATAAGGAAAAGTGAAAAGAAAGGGAACAAGAGAGGCATATCAGGCTTGCCAACATGTGCGGTGAGAAAATAGCTAACATGACCCGGGATGTGCACTCCTGTTTTTACATTCCTAACAAGGATGTTCCCGTAATCTAAGGACCATGTTTATAAAATTGTTTCAAGCCGCTGATTCTTTATGTCTCGTCTATATAAGCAGCCGATGGCGACACATTTCATTCCCAGTCCAACTCTTGCCCTGTATGCGATAACCTTTGATCGTAAGTAAAAACAAAGGCAGAAAAAGGGGAAAGGGGCAAAAGAAAAAGAAAAAGAAAAAAACTGTTAAATTAGAAACTCTGAGTTCGTACTGTGTGAGCTCTGTCAAGTTCCAAAAAGTCATGCCCATTTTCCTAACGAAACCCTAATCCCCTTTCATTATCTTCCGTTCGCTTCCTATCTCGGCCCATGGAGCACGAAGACCCTCGAAACGGGGAGTCGAATCACCGAAACTCTAAAAAACCCAAAATTTCCTCCAAGTTTATATCGGAATCCGAAATCCGAGACGAGTTCTCCCACCACCAGCCAGGTGTCGCTCGAATCAACAACGGGAGTTTCGGTAGCTGCCCCGGTTCGGTTCTTGAGGCTCAACGCCAGTGGCAGCTCCAGTACCTCCGACAACCTGATGGTTTTTACTTTAATACCCTTCGTAACAGAATAACGGCGTCGCGAAAAATCATTAAGGACCTCATCAACGCCGACTACGTCGACGAGGTTTCCCTCGTGGACAACGCCACAACCGCCGCCGCCATCGTCCTCCAACAGATCGGCCGTAGTTTTGCCGAAGGAAAGTTTCAGAAAAATGACACTGTTTTAATGCTCCACTGCGCATTCCAAGCCGTTAAAAAATCAATTCAAGCGTATGTCACGCGTGCCGGTGGCTCCATCACCGAGGTACGGTTACCATTCCCGGTAAATTCTGAGGAAGAAATCATTTCGGAATTCAAAAAATCAATCGAGAAAGGCAAATCTAACGGTAGAAAGATAAGGTTAGCTATTATCGACCATATTACATCAATGCCATCGGTTGTTATTCCTGTAAAAGAATTAGTTAGGATTTGTAGAGCGGAAGGAGTGGAGCAGGTTTTTGTAGATGCGGCTCATGCGATTGGGAGCGTGAAAGTAGATGTTAAAGAAGTTGGAGCTGATTTTTATGTTAGTAATTTACATAAATGGTTTTTTTGCCCGCCTTCGGTAGCATTTTTATATTGTAAAAAGTCTAATTTATCATCTGATATGCATCACCCTGTTGTTTCACATGAGTATGGAAATGGATTGCCAATAGAAAGCGCCTGGATTGGGACGAGGGATTATAGTTCTCAGTTGGTGGTTTCTGCAGTTTTGGAGTTTGTCAACCGGTTTGAAGGAGGGATTGAGGGGATAATGAAGAGGAACCATGAGGAAGTGGTGAAAATGGGAAAGATGTTGGCAGAGTCTTGGGGGACAAATCTAGGGTCGCCTCCAGAGATGTGTGCAGGGATGATTATGGTTGGTTTGCCTTCAAGGTTGTGTCTTAATAGTGAGGAGGATGCCTTGAGGCTGAGGTCACATTTACGGGATTGTTATGAGGTTGAAGTTCCAATTTTTTATCAGGCTGTGAAGGATGGGGAGGAGGGAGTTAGGGATAAGGATGGGTTTATTACAGGATATGCTAGAATTTCTCATCAGGTTTATAATACGTTGCAGGATTATGAGAAATTTAGGGATGCTATTAATCAGTTAGTTGATGATGGGAAAGCTTGCAAAATGCTTTTGATTGAATGAAGAGGTATGACTTTTGACTTTGTTGCCTGTCGGATTTTTGTATGCAGTGTTTTCTGTTAAGAAGCATTACTTGTTTGTTTAAGCTGATTGTTGTTGCCCTTTTATCTTCAATGGAAACATATAATTTTGAAACTTAAGACCCAGTTGGTAGTTCTTGTAGTAATTTCTTTGTTCCAGTAGAAAGAGAATTCTATGCTGAGTTTATTGCTAGGGAAGAACAATTTTTCTTCAATGTTGTATATTGGATCAATTATTCTGATTGTGAGTTTAATTGCATCATGATGAAACTTACACTATACTTGGTTAGAAGGAAAGAAAACAGAGGGAAGAGAAAAAGGTGAAGGAAAAAAAATGAAGGAGAGAAAGGAAAGTTGTTTTGTCTTTCTTGTGTTTGTTGTGAAGGATGGAAAAATGGAGGGAAATAAAGAGATTAGGGATAAAATTTTGAATAAAATGATTGACTTAAGTAGAAAGAAGTGTTTTCGTTTCACTTTTGGAAGATCAGATTTGAAGGGAAAGGAAATGTGCAAAATTATCTATTTTCCTTTCACCTTCCTATGTCCTTCCTGCCAATTGAAGGAAAGGAAGTAAAGAAATATTGTTTTTCCTCCATTACCTTTCTTCCTTCATCTCTCACTCCTACCAAATATGGTGTTAGTGTCTTGCTTATTAAACAATTTAACTTGCCAAATCATTTAGAATAATTTCTTGGCAACGTTATTGTTTATATCACAATACTAATGTAGGAATGGAAGTAGATTAATAGACAGTAATACTATAATTTTTATGTTATTTCTAGAATGTACAAGTGTACTACTGGTGCTGATCCATTAATAGTTCTAGGAACCAAAATTCATGGGAGGTGAAAGGACAGGGACAAAGGAGAGCTGGGGCAGTTGATGGGTACACAATCGGGTCTGTGGAATATACTATGCTTTATATGCAGTAGCCCCTTAAACAGGAGTCTTTGATGAATTATGGTTGCATTTGTTGATTTCATGCCTTTTAAGGTGTAATTTAGTAACTCCGCATGCCATCGCAATCAAATAATAGTGAAATGTACTTGAGTTTTAAGTGTGCTTTTACATTTGTACGAAACTTATTCTGATCCAGAAGATTATGTATCTTAATTTTCTTCTATTTACGGTTGGGCAGGTAGTCATAAAGATTGGAGCAGCCTTCCATGGAATAACATCTGTGTTTTGCCATTTTTCCGATGCATGTGGCTTCTCACAGTTTTTAGAGAACCAAAAATTTGGCAAGGAGCACCGCGCAATAAGTGGTTATAAGTGCTTCTTACTTCTTAGAACTGCAAAAGCGTTTGTAAGAAACTTTGGCCAATGTAGTGTGACATGCTAGTGTCTGGGGCATTGTGAGTTTGTGGTCTCAATCCCTGTAGTTATGACAATAAATCTATGAATGCCAGCATTTTTTTAGCAGTTAACCTGCTTTCAAGCTAATTTGATTTTTCATTCATAGCTTAAGTGTTTGAGTGATACGTGGTTGCAATTAGTTTGTCCTTAGTTCAGACAGATTTCATAAAGCAAGCTTGTTTACCATTTTATCAAGGCATGGTAAAAATGTGTTTTGATTATCCGTCAAAACATTGTCACTGGTGAAGATGTGGAATGTGCCACCATCAAATATCAATCTCATCTATCTGCCTTGAGCTTGAGCTGCTCTATGGCATCATTTACTCAGTTCCACCAGTCCAACTTTCTACTTGAATCGGTAAAGTGCTTACCGCCAAAAAATGCAGTACCTAGTATTAAAATTTAGCGGAGCCATGGCCCATGAGACCCTGATGTAAAACTTGAGGAGCCTAACCGAAGAAGGAAAGAAGGCTAAATATGAAATTTGGCACCAATCTCGATAGACTGACGTTTTGGATAATTTTGGATGCTTGATGCATCAATATTTCCCTTAAAAATGAAAAATAAAACATTTATATGTACATTATCAGCTAAAGCCTAGAAACAGGGGTGTTACTTCTATGCCAATATCACAGACACTCTATCCCCTATTCAAACACTTTCACTCAAATATGTGACTGCTATAAAAGAAGAAAACAAATTGACCAAAGACTCAAGGAGAGAGCATCAGGCATTCATCATCAATGCCTTTGCCCAAAAGATTTGCAACAATCAGATCCACGTCTTGCAATCCAACACTAGTGCATGTAGGGTTAATCCCAATTCTGATAGAGTCTTGAATGCTTCTTGCTTCAATTCCACTTGGAGAGTCACAGACCCTTACATTTGGAGCGGTCTTGCACTTCCCCATGCATTTGCACCCAACAACAGTGCCCTCTGCACCAACCTTCCTCTCAAATTCTTCTAACAAGGCAGCAGCTCCCAGCTTCTTACACTTGCCACCCATGCAAATTTCAATCTTCTTGGTCGATGCTCCTTCCACAATTCTGTTACTTATATCATCCTTGAAGCCATTTGAACTGCAACATTCACTACCAAATCCAGAGCAAGGTTCTTGTATCCGAATTTGGGGGCTCGAATCTGAGTTTTCCAGTTCCATGAGTGAGCTAGCTAATGTTGCTTCCTCTGTTACCATTGGTGCTTCCATGTCTGCTAGTGCTCGATGCTTGTTTCCTAGTTCCATAACTGAGTTAGCTAATGTTCCTTCCTCAGTCACCGTCGGTGCTGCTTCCATGTCTTCTGTTCGTTTCAAAGCATTGTCACTCGGTGCTTCTAAGTCTTGTAATGGTTTCAAAGCATTGCTTCTCAGCCTTTTCATGTCAACTACCTTCCCACATTCGCTGTCACTTGACTCAGAGGAGGATGATGATTCTGATTTCTCCAGAGTGGCTTTGAGCCGGGCTCGTTCCTCTTTCAATTTTCCCTTCAACTCTTTTTGTTCTGATCTCAACTGTTGCAGTTGTGCCAGCAAAACATCGCTTGCTTCCTGCAAGAACAAAAGACACATAAGTTTTTCAATCCAATATATCATAAACACCCTAATTCCAAAAAAGAAAAAGTAAGACTAGATATATTTCTCAATTCCCATAAAAACAAAGAATCATAGTTTATCTGCACCAATATTCGCTGTAAACCGACGGGCTAAGAGCAACTATGAACATGTATATCAGGCAAAACGCTATGAACCAGATCAAAACAATAACAAAAAAAAACTAAAGAAACGCCAAATTAATTTCTTACAGAAATCATCGTCGTCTTAACTTCACCCATCAATCCAATCCCAATATCCTCTCCGTCAGCCATCCGAGGAAGCATAGACAAGTCTTTGGACAATCTCTTAATAAACTTCAACTTCGTCTTGACTCTTTTAATCTCACAGCTCTTTTCCTTCTCTTTCTTCTTGGCAGCACCAGCCCTTGGCGATACATAATACTGAATATGCCCTGAATCAGAAAACTGACAACTCAATTTCCCGCAAGAATTCCTGGGCCTAACAGAAACCCTGGAATCTCCAACACCAAGATTCAATTCCCTGGAAAACCGACCACCAAAATCAACTCTAATCCCCGCCAACCTTGGAACTCTCCTGTAAACGATGCCGGAGGTCTCCATGGTCTATGAATCCGATGCTACAAATTCCCGTTCAGCCAAGAGAAATAAGAAGGGAAGGATCAAATACCGATTCCACAACGGTCTTAGTTTCCAGGAAGGAAAGGAACTAGTATGCGTGGCTGGTTATGAGTGGTTGGTTTAAAGCTAAATCTGACGTGGAAGGTTGGTTTCGTTAGGCGGTGGCGCGCTCGTGAAGATTTCGGTTTGCCACGCTTTGAGGAGCCTTTGACATGCGTTTCTTTTTAATATCAGCGGTGCGATGACACCGTCTAAATAACGATGGCTCAGATTGTGCCAGCTCAACTTTTCTTTTCTGCCACTCTGCAATATGCTTTGCCCTTTTGTTGCCACGTAAACGCGAGCCGAGCACTTCGTGTCCTTCTCGTATAAAGGGCCGGACAAGGAAAATTAGGCAGCGCATCTTTTTCAGGTATCTATTTGGGGCTTCCTCAGTTTGTCGCGTTTTAGTTTTTTTATTTTAACACGTGGTAGCTTACAGTGTGATTAGAAAACACAAACTGTTATTGATTGAGCCAAACAAAAATAATGAAAAATGCTTTTAAAGGGTGCCCACGCCCAACTTTAAGGAAAGGGATTTTAAATGGGGTTTTAAATTTGAGGCAAGACTTTTAAAAGAAAACCCAAATTGCCGGAGGAGAACGGTGGTTAGGCTTTTTTAGATAGAGAAGAAACTGGCGGTAGAAGGAAGGGGAAGAGAAGAAACGAGGAAAGGGAAAGAAAGAGGAAGCCACTGCCGGAAAGGCTTAAGCCAACAAGGGCGACGGTGCTGGGGACTAAGTAATGGACAGAGGGTTTAGAGAAAGGGGTTGGCTGGTGCCAGTGGAAGAAGAAGAAGAGAGCAAAAATGAAGAAATGGGCAAGGGTTGGCAATTAGGGTTAGGTTAGAATTAAAATCATGTGGTTTTATGAAAGATACAAAAAAAATGGAAGTGGGTTGGATTCATCCAAGTCCAACCCAGTTCAGGTTTAGTTAATTTTTTTTATTTGAAATTTCTTTTTTTTTATATGTGAATTAAAATTATGAAAATAGGATAAGAATAAAAACTGAAACATTTTTTTTGATAAATAATAAAAAATGAACAATTAATTGAATAAAATTAATAATGACTTATCAAAATTATTGAAGGATCCCAAAATTATTTTCACAAGGTGAATTAATTCAAAATAATTAAAAGCATAAGATAAGAAAGTTGTAATTATTTAAGATAATTTAGAAAATTTCATCATTAAACCTAAAAACATTTTTATAAGTGTAATTAATATTCATTTAATTTTGACTTTTAAAAAATATTCATTTTGTTTTAATAATTTTATTGTATAAATGATGTAGCTTATCAATAATTATTTTATAAATATTATATTTTCAAAACATGAATTTTATTTTGCTATTAGAATCATGTTCTTCAAAAAATATGATTATATCAACATAAGAATATATTAAGATATAACAAATCAAATGTTTTTTAAAAAGTTTATTTAAATAAAAAATGTTGCTTAGTAAGACATCAAAAAATATTTTTAAAATATTGAATTTTTAAGAGAATTATCTTTAATTTATCATTATTACTATTACTTCTAATATTTTTAAATTTAAAATTACTTTTCTTTTATTATTATTTTTATTTATAATACAATATAATTTAAAATTAATTTTAATAACAATTCAACACCCACGCGAAGAGGGGCACCACTCTAGTATCCTAAATACGAAACAACTCTTTACTGTAAAGCAATTTGTTTTTTTTTTTTTGTTTTTTTACCTCAATACTTGCCATTGTCTCTCTAATATATAACTGGAAAACTCTAGCAAAAATTAGTTTGATAAGTTAAATATCTTTATCTATCCAGTAATTATTAGTTCATTAAATCAACCTCTCTACTAATTTGTTTGACCAATGTATCAAATACTATTATATATTTTCTTTTTTAAAGTTATCATTAAATCCAATGGAATTATAAGAAAATTGTTTTTCTTTTTCCTGTAAAATAATTTGAGAATGTCTGTTATGCATTTATCAAAATAATATAAAATGAATAATAATTTACTCATGAAATTAGTTTTATATTTTCATATCAACAATTTCATGGTGTATATATCAAAATTATATTTAAAAAATTCAATTCGACTCTTGTTTTATTTTTTAAAAATTGATACATATTTTTAAATAAACACTATTTATAAAATTATTACATGTCAATTTAATAATTATTAATATTAATTAATCCTTTTATATATAGTCTAATAAACATATAATAATCCTTTAAATCTATTTGTATAGGTTTATAAAAGATAATTTTGCTTAGTATTTGTTGGAATAATGTTTTATTCGTTTTTGTTTCTATAAAAAAGCCAGCAACGTAGGGAAGGCAAGCAAGCTCGACAGAAGCTTCGCCAAGGTCCAGATTCGTTTGGGCTTAATAGGCCCAACAATATATGTCAGGGGGCCCAAAATCGATTATGTGGTTTCAACATCAGGGAAGTCAATTCCGTCACCTATAGTGTTTCGCCACGTTTCAAATAAAAACATCATTGAAGGTTTGGGAGCGAAAAACAGATTTCGATTTGTAGCAACTCACTGCTTCGAAAGGAAAATAAATAAAATAAAATTCAAGTAAATTTTAGAAGGTGTAGTGACTTGAATTTCTCTTGAGTTGGAGCTCGAAGTTAAGTAATGGCAGACGAATCATCGAGTTCAATAAAGTTGATGAACTTCGTCTCGGAGCAACAGGTGATTTGATTTTACCACTCATTCATGCTAAACCCTAATTTTTTTTATTCCTTGATTATGATTAAAATCTAATTTCTCGGTTCTGATTTTGGTCTGGGTGGATAACTATGGCAGTTAGATGAAGCAAAAAGAACAAGAGGTGAACGAATTGAAGATGGCACTGCCCAAAGGGATAGGCCTCTTTACGAGGTTTTTGTTTTTTCCACCCTCCAATGGAGCTCAAAAAATGTATATTTTCTTTTATTGTTTTTAAAAACCCTTTTACTGCAGATTTTGAAGGAGAATAAAGACAAGAAAGATGCAGAATTTAATGAACGGTTCAAACATAGTGAGTGCTTAACTTTTCAAATTGCTATTGTTTCGATAATGTAGCTAAGAACAAGAACTTTAGACAATTTCTTCGTTTGCAGGGCCACCCAAAGCCTTGGATGAAGACGAAACTGAGTTTCTTGATAATTTGGAGACGGTGAGGACTGATTTGATATTAGCAATGATGTCTAATTAAATACCATGGAAGCTGTTGATGTCAATAATTTTTTTTGTTTTTTCCTTTGCAATGAATGCTGACTGTTGTTCTCTCCTTTTGGTAGCATTGACCTCTAATTTTGATGTTTCGGCTGAATGCCGGAAAAATCATAGTTTTAATTCACCAATTGTTAAAGGGTTACAACATAATTTTCTTTTTTCTATTTGGTGCTGCGCCTTCCTGAATAACTGATCACTTTCCATATCTTATGCTTTCTAATTTTCTGATATTTTTCTTGTTAATGCAGTCAAGAAGGGAATATGAACAGCAAGTGGCTGATGATGAAGCTGAACAGTTGCGAAGTTTCCAAGTAATTTCTAGCCTGTCTTGAGTCACAAATGTCACTATGAAGAAGCATTAAAAACTAAGTATCTGCAATCTTGTTGTACTCAGCTGATCAACCTGTCCCTTCTCCTTGATAATTTGTCTTGAAGTTTATAGTTTTGTTCTAAGATCACATATAGGACTGCCAGATTACCAATTATTTAAACTTACAAGATTGCAATTTAAAATTCAATTCTTAAGGATGAGTTGATTTTATAGTTCAAACAGCAATCATATTCAACAGAAGAATCCTGCAATTATCTCTGATGTTTGACCATTAGATTTTAAAATCCATGTGCTCACCTAAAGACTGTATATTTTCCTTTCAGGTCCGTAAAGACTGAATATTTCATGAGGATATTTGATTGAAGGATTCTCAAGATTTATTGTACTCTTTATTCAAGATGTTAAATTGTGTAACTTGTATTCTTCAGATAATTACAATCTTGCATCGTGTAGTGTAAGTTTTTCAGAGTGCTGTTACCATATATGGGATTATAACTACAGCTATAGTCTTCCAAAAAAATCTTCTTGAGAAGTGTGAATACTTATGTTGCTTGTTTAGGTTAGCCATATGGATTTTTGTAAAAGCATTTTCTGAATAGTTTACTTGATTTGTATTTCATCTCAGACAGTAGTGTCTTGTTTTTCTTTTCAGGCAGCAGTGGCAGCACAGTCAAATATTGTGCATGAACTAAAAGAAACACCACCTGTCCCTGCCGACCAGGTTGGTTTTAAATCAACCAGTAACATGCTCGTACTTAATCTCATGAATGTTATATTTGGACCTGAACTCTACTTTAGAATTAACACAGCTTTGATGCCATATGGTTGAGTAATCAGTTTCTATGAATTTCCAGGTTTCATTTCCATGAAATCCAGTTAACATTGTTTTCTGTTCTCTATGACTTGAAGTTGATTAGTAGCCTTTTGCAACTTTGCCTGAATTTTCTTATCATATATTGATCACCCAGTGAAGCCCCTAATGTCGAAGGCCGTGACTCCAATCAAGTTTTATTTAACCTTATTGTGTCGTAGTTATTAGCCTTCTCAGCAGCTTGTTAACCCTTCTTGTTTCTGCTGGCAGGAACAAAAATCAGTTGGGAGGAAGAATCCAGCAGCTCGCCCTCTAGGTATGATCATAAAAGTCAAGCCACAAGCAAAAAAGGCAAAAATTGACCAGGAGCAAGAACTGCCAAACACAATGAAAGCACCTAATGTTGATACATTGAAAACTCCAAATCCAGTGAACACACTTAATGGTGATACCAATAATCCCCCTGATGTTGTTAAGACAGGTCTTGTTTCATACAGTGATCAAAGTGAAGATGATTAGTCTTTCTATTTCTGTTATTCCGGAGTGACTATTATTGATACAGTTCATTAATCTTGTTTCTAGCCTATTGAACGCACAGCACATGCCTTGCTCTGCAAAACACACAACACATGCTTTATGACATCTTTAGTCAAGGTAGGCTGAAACCTAGGAAGTTAATGTACACTAAGTTGAAAATCAAGAACAGATTTCCGCTTAAACAAAGAACTGCTAGCTACAATTGCAAAGCTATTATACCCTTTCCCTCTATTAATCAATTAAGACATATTCGATTTGCAAATTAATTACAACAAAAAGAATAAGAAAGCGATGAAAGTGACTCTTTAGTCCTTCATGCAGTTGAAGCACTAAGGTGGAGTGCCACTAAGGAAGCATAGGAACCATCTTTGATGTTTATCAACGTTTCATGCTTTCCTTTCTCTACAATAACGCCATTTCTGACTACTGCAATCACATCTGCGTTCTTGATTGTGGATAGCCGATGAGCAACTACAACGGTGGTGCGGTTCACCATGACTCTGTCTAATGCATCCTGAACCACTTGCTCCGATTCAGCATCCAATGCACTTGTGGCTTCATCTAGTAATAATATCTTTGGACTCTTAATGATGGCACGCGCAATGGCTACTCGTTGTTTCTGCCCGCCTGACAATTGAACTCCTCTCTCCCCTACTACAGTATCATAACCCTGTATTACATAAGGGGGAAAAAGAGAGGCAGACTAGTAAGCACATCTGCAAATCAGTTATGTCTATTTGTAATCTTTGAAGAGTAATTTACATAATTTAACTCCGTATTTGCATCATGAAGCCAACTGAATTGCTTCTTTTGGTATCAAAATGATATAAGAGAATGCTTTAGAATGTCTAACCTGTTGTAAGCTACTAATGAACTTGTGGGCATTGGCCAACTCTGCTGCAGCTAAAATTTCTGCCTCAGTTGCATTTCCTCCCTTTCCATATGCAATGTTGGCACGGATCGTGTCATTAAACAAAACAGGTTCTTGGCTTACAAGACCCATCTGCTGCCTCAACCACTTCAATTGGAGCTTTTGTATTTCAACTCCATCCAGAGTGATATGACCTGAATCAAGATCATAAAATCTCTGCAATAATGAGATTACGGTTGACTTCCCACTCCCACTTTCCCCAACCAGAGCAACTGTCTGCGAGAAGAGATTCACACCATAAAATTTAGACCCAAGGATTAATTTTTGAAATAGCTAACTGCGTGAAAGTTGACAGAGATTGAGCTAAAAAATGCAGTTGATGATTACCTTGCCAGCAGGAATAGCCAAGCACAAGTCTTGGAAAATTTGAATGTCAGGCCTTAATGGATACTTAAAGCTCACATGACAAAGCTCAATTTCTCCCTTCACATTTTCTAATGTCACCCCTGACTCGTCACCTGGGTCTATCTTAGACTTCCGATCAATAATTGAAAATATGGAAGCAGCAGCGGTCTTTGCTTTGCTGGAATCGGAACCAAAGGAGCTTGATTGAGTAATTGCAACAGCAGCCATCGTCAAAGCAAAGAAAACCTGGAAAATGGGCATTAGCTTCAGTATCAATGAAACATATTGAAAGAATTTGGTAGTCTTGAAAAGGATTTAAGAAATTGCTTGATAGAGATAGAAGAGATACTTGAAATACATCTGAGAATGTAGCATGACCATGCTCAACAAGTTGAGCTCCTGCATAGAAGCTAGCTGCATAAACAGAATACATTAAAAAGAATGAAAGCCCAAATCCTATTCCGCTGATCAACCCCCGCCTTATCCCTGTCTTCATGGGGCGTTCACATTTCTTTTTGTACAGGCGCATCACCTTCTCCTCGGCACAGAAAGAAGAAATTGTTCTTATACCCCCAAATACCCCCAACTGCATCATTAGCAACTTGGCTGGCTTCCTCGTACATCATCTGCAGCAAATTATACTTACATTAAGAAAAAACATACTGCTTTCGTTTTATGGAGAATTTACAACTATGTCTGGTGATGCAAGTTGCAGTTTCTTGATATTGAATAAACCTCTTCTCCGTTTTCACTTTTGACACGTATGATTCGCGGAATAGACAAAAATGAAATAGAATAATTATTACGTGATAATAGAATGAAGTGGAAATAGAATAGAATAAGTATTACATAATTTGGTATAATAAATAGAATAGAGTATGAATAATTATTATGATTTATTACAGTGTTTGGTTATTAACAATAACTTTGTAATAAGAAATGAATAAAAAATAAAAAAAAAAAAATATTTTATTATATATAATTATTTATTTTTATTTATTTTTAATATTAATAATTAATAATAAATAATTTA